>NC_060273.1:48107010-48407010 GCF_021613505.1 Equus quagga
TATAAATGAAAATTTGGGTGAGTTTATTCTGAGCTGAAATCTGAGGACCATGGCCCGGGGCCTTTCTTCCCAAAGGAAGAAAGGGCACCAAGGAAGTGAGGTATACAGAGTGGTTATATACCCCCATACAGGACATTTCACATATGATTGAAATGTCCCTACCACAATAGTCACAAGATTGCCCTGTCGGCACAGCGCTTGATGGACACAGCAGGTAGTGGGTCTGCTCTCTTGGAGGGCATAGCAGGAGGCAAGTCTATTGTGTTGACCTGGGTGGTCACAGGTGAGCACAGCAATCAGTTTCTAGCCTAAAGAAAGATGCTTAATCCTTAAAGAAATGCCAACGTTGGGAGGGGGAGGGAAGTTGCACCTTTATCTCAAGGGCCTTTGTTCTTGCCATAGGGAATATCTAAAGCAGATATACAATGCATGCTCAACAGCCACGGTCAGGCCCTTTTGGAAAGACAAGGTCAGGCCGAATTAGGTTTATACCAAATGCCTTCCTCATATTCTCCAATATATGCTATTGCTTGCCATTTTTATTTGTCAGAGCCTTCTCTCTTTTTTTTCTTCTTGAGTCTGGCTAAGGGTTTGTCCATTTTGTTTATCTTCTCAAAGAACCAGCTCTTTGTTTCACTGATCCTTTCTACTGTTTTTTTTGTTGTTTCAATTTCATTTATTTCTGCTCTAAATTTTATTGTTTCCCTCCTTCTGTTGACTTTGGGCTTTGTTCTTCTTTTTCTAATTCTCTTAGGTGTATTTTAAGGTTTAATTTTGAGAGTTTTCTTGTTTGTTAAGGTGGACCTGTATTGCTATGAATTTCCCTCTTATAACTGCTTTTGCTACGTCCCATATGAATTGGTATAGTGTATTTTCATTCTCATTTGTCTCCAGATGTTTTTTGATTTCTCCTTTAATTTATTCAATGATCCATTGGTTGTTCAGTTGCATGTTATTTAGTTTCCACATGTTTGTCACTTTGCCAGCTTTTTGTTATAGTTGATTTCCAGTTTCATAGCATTGTGGTTGGAAAAGGTACTTGATATGGTTTCAATCTTCTTAAATTTATTGAGGCTTGCCTTGTTTCCCAACATGTGGTCTATCCTTGAGAATGTTCCATGTGCACTTGAGAAGAATGTCTATTCTGCTGTTTTTGGATAGAGTGCTCTATATATGTCTATTAAGTCCATCTGGTCTAGTTTTTTGTTTAAATCCACTATTTCCTTCTGATTTTCTGTCTGGATGATCTACCCACTGATTTAAGTTGAGTGTTAAGGTCCCTTACTGTTATTGTGTTGTTGTTTATATCTCCTTTTAGGTTTGTTAGTAGTTGCTTTATATACTTTGATGCTCCTCTGTTAGGTGCATATATATTTTTAAGTGTTATGTCTTCTTGGTGGAGTGTCCCTTTTATCATTATATACTGCCCCTCTTTGTCTCTCTTTACTTGTTTTGTCTTGAAGTCTACTTTGACTGTTATAGGTATGGCAGCAACTGCTTTCTTTTGTTTGCCGTTAGCTTGGAGGAACCTCTTCCATCCCTTCACTCTGAGCTTGTGTTTGTCTTTAGAGCTAAGATGTGTTTCCTGGAGGCAGCATAATGTTGGGTCTTGTTTTTTAATCCATCTCACTTCTCTGTGTCTTTTTTTTTTTTTTTAAAGATTGGCACCTAGGCTAACAACTGTTGCCAATCGGTTTTTTTTTCTGCTTTATTTCCCAAACCCCTCCGGTACATAGTTGTATATCTTAGTTGCAGGTCCTTCTAGTTATGGGATATGGGACACCGCCTCAATGTGGCCTGACAAGCGGTGCCATGTCCGTGCCCAGGATCCGAACCCTGGGCTGCTGCAGTGGAGTGCACGAACTTAACCACTCGGCCAAGGAGCCGGCCCCCTCTGTGTCTTTTGATCAGAGAATTCAATCCATTTATATTTAGAGTGATTACTGATATGTGATGCTTAACACTGCCATTTTATCTCTCATTTTCTGATTCTTCTGCATTTCCCTTGTTTTTCATCCCGTGTATTTTGGACTACCAATTCAGTTTGGTAGTTCTCTATGATGTTTTTCTTAGTTTTCTCTTTATTTATCATTTGTGTCTCTGTTCTGATTATTTGTTTAGTGGTTACCATGAGGTTTGTATAAAAAATCTTGTAGATGATATAGTCCATTTTCTGATAGCCTCTTATTTCCTTAGACTAAGCTGATTCCATCCCTTTCCTCTTCCCCTTCTAAGTTATTACTGTCATGACTTATTCCATCTTGTATTGTGAGTTTGTGGTTAAAATGATGAGATTATATTTATTTTTGATGTTTTCCTTCCTTTTATCTTTAATGTTATAATTAAGTGTTTGATAATCTGTTCTGATAGAGAGCTGCCATTTTCTGGTTTTGTCTACATATTAATCTCCTAGCCCAAGGCTTAGTAAACCCTTTCTTTTCAGATATGAGGGCCTTCTTGAGCATTTCTTGTGTGTGTGGGCTCTTGTGGCAATGGACTCCCTCAGCTTTTGTTTATCTTGGGAAGATTTTTTTCTCCATCATATTTTCACTGGATAGAGTATTCTTGGCTGCAACTTTTTGTCTTTCAGAATTTTTAGTATAGCATTCTACTCTCTCCTAGCCCATAAGGTTTCTGCTGAGAAATCTGAACTCCTGATAGGAGTTCTTTGGTAAGTTATTTTCTTCTCCCTTGCTGCCCTTAGTATTTTTCTTTGTCATTAACTTGCCAGCTTTACTACTATATGCCTTCAAGAAAGTCTTTCTTCAATTATTTAATTAGGAGTTAAATTAGCTTCTTTTACTTGTATTTCCAGCTCCTTCCCCAGATTTGGGAAGTTCTCGCCTATTATTTCTTTGAACAAGATTTCTGCTCCATTCTCCTTCTTTTCTCCCTCTGGAGCATCTATAATAATTATATTGCATTTCCTAATTGAGTTGGATATTCCTCAGAGAATTTCTTCATTTCTTTTTAGTCTTAGTTCTTTCTTCTCCTCCATCTGAAGCATTTCTATATTTCTGTCCTATAGACTGCCGATTCTCTCCTCCATAATATCAGCTCTGTTGTTGAAGGAATCTGGATTTTTCTTTATCTCATCCATTGTTTTTTTCATCTCCAACATTTCTGATTGTTTTTTCTTTATAGTTTCAATCTCTTTTGTGAAGAAGTTCATGATTTCATTGAACTGTCTATCTGTATTTCTTGTAACTCATTTTCTTTTTCTTATGATAGATATTTTGAATTCTCTGTCATTTAGATGATAAATTTCTGTGCCTTCAGGATTGATTTCTGGGTACTTGTCATTTTCCTTCTGGTCTGGAGTATTAAAAGTATTTTCATATTGTTTTATGGTGTGTATTTGTGCCTCCACATAATGATAGTATTTGGTCTCAGCTTCTACCTGCCACTGCTGGTTGGGGGTCAAGAGCTATGTATTCTGAGCCCACCACTACCTCAGCTCACTTGCTTACAGCCACTGCTTTTCTCTCATATGCATGAGTGCTCTGGCCAACCAGGTGAGCTGGAGTGCTGGGCGGGGGTGGGGGGGTGGTGGTGCTGCCTTTCACCTACACAGTCCTGGGGGTGTTTCCACTCTGCCCTCACTATCTGCCCTCCTGCAATGCTGGCTTGATGAAGACACCCTGGCAATAGCTTAGCCACCTCTGTGTGGGGCTTTCCCAGGGGCTGTGAGGGAACTTGGAGAGCAAAGGCGTTTCTGCAGAGGGCCATCCCTCCCCCCTCTCCTCTCAGAGTCATGCAGTCCTGTGCCATGGGTCTCTGCCATTGGGGTAGGGAGAGGAGATCCCCTTACCTCCTTCCAATTCCTCTGGGGGGTCCAACACCTCCACCGTGAGACATATGGCTGTGTGGGTCTCTCAGACATCTTTTGTGTTGTGTGAATGTCCTTTGTTGGTATGTGAATGTGCTTTTTGTTGTATCTTAGTGGGGAGAGTCCAAGGGAAGAGCTCACCCCACAATGATGCTGATGTCATTCCCCTTTACTTTCTTTTTAAAAAATAATTTTTAATAAAAAATTTATACAGAAAAAATAATATGTGGAGATGCAAAACCACATGAGATGCCATTTCACACTCATTAGGATGGCTATTAAAAAATGGACAACAAGGTTTGGCAAGGATGTGAAGAAATTGGAACTCTTGTGCATTGCTGGTGGGGATGTAAAATGGTGCAGGTGCTGTGGAGAACAGTTTGGCAGTTCCTCAAAAAGTTAAGCATAGAATTACCATATGATCCAATGATTCTACTCCTAAGTATTTGCTCAAAAGCACTGAAAGCAGGGACTCCAACAGATGCTTATCCACCAATCTTCATAGCAGCATTATTCATGATAGTCAAAAGGTGGAAATAATCCAGGTGTCCATCAGTAGATGAATGGATAAACAAAATGTGGTATATCCACACAATGGAATTCTATTCAGTCATAAAAAGGATGGAAATTATGTCATAAAGTACAACATGGATTAAATGAAGACATTATGCTCAATGAAATAAACCAGTCACAAAAGGACAAATATTGCATGACTGTACTTATATGAAGTACCTAGAATACGTAAATTCATAGAGACAGAAAATAGAATAAGGTTATCAGGGGTTGGGGGAAGGGAGAATGGAGGGTTATTCAATGGGTACAGAGTTTTTGTTTGGGATGGTAAAAAAGTTCTGGAAATGGATAGTGATGGTAGCACAATATTGCGATTGTACTAATGCCACTGAATCATACACTTAAAAGTGGTTGTGGTGGTAAATTTTGTGTGTATTTTACCACAACAAAAATGTGAATATTTTCCTTTTATTAAAAAATTAAAAATTATAGGTAAGGTTAAAGGCCCCTTGACTACCTCCTCCATCTTGATCCCAATTCCCCCTCTTCAGTGCTTCCACGTTTACTCCTCTAGAGCTTTTCTGTGTATTTACCTATATTCATATGTGCTTATTAATAGGACGTATTTTTAGCTTTATCCAAAGAGCATGTCTGCTTTAATATGGAGATTTGAAACTGTCATTTGCAGTAAAAATGTTCTAAGCAATAGGGCTTCTTGCCTTATTAATGGGAATTTTTTTGGTGGATATACATTTTAAAAGGTTGTTTTTTTCATTTTTTCATTATGTGGCAGGGTCAGTGCCTGCAGACCTGCTTTTGTTTATGCTAAAGCAAGCCAGCTCAGGTTTCTCCTCTGCCCTAGGGAACACTCTCTCCCTCCTGCTGGATTCCAGGTACAATCTACCAGTTTCAGGCCGCTCCTAGCTCTTCACTGGACTGCTTCAGTAGGCAGCCTTTCAGTGTGTGTAACTTTACTTAAATAAGTTTCTTATCCTTTCTCCATTTCCATCCCAGCTTCTAGTTTGCTGAGATATCAAGCGGCTTTCAAAGAATTTATAAAAATTTTGTTTTATCCTCTGTGTTCAAAGATGATACATCCTCATTTTGAGAAAATTTAAACAATTTAGAATGGTTGCAAAGCAGAACGTGTAACCACATCACTCTTCAATAACAACTTTCCAGACATCTCTGAGTGGTCGATACCCACAGGTGCAGACATACAATTTCACACACATAGAATCATACTAGGCACGTTGTATTGCAATTGGCTTTCTTAAATTAAAAAAATATGTCCTTACAGTTTTCTGTGTCAGGTAATATAGATCTACATTATTCATTATGTTGGCTCATAATAGTATTTTAAAAATAGTCTGACATTTGCTCTTCTTATTTTATAGAAAAGCAGAAGGAAGCAAACAAAAAAGTGTATCATATTCTCCAATCCCTGATTGAACAGTTTATAAAATTAAAAGAAACACATTTATGAGATTAGAAAAGTCATGCTACAAAAGGTTACACAATAAAAAGTGAAAGTTGAGAGCTACCCTCCCTTTCCTAGTTCATCTTCCCAAGGTTAAATGCCTTTATTAGTTTCTTGTGAATCCTTCAAAACATACAAAATTACTTACATTTACTTATTTCTATATTTATATCTCTTTTTTAAATTGAGTTAATTCTTTTTTGAAATTTATTTATTTTCATTTGTTTTTAACACATAAAAGATCACACTGTACATAGTTACTTTGCTTTTTTCATTTAATATATTTTGGGGATCATTCCCTGACTGCAAGGGAAATATATCTTTCTCTTTTCATCAGCTGCATAAAAAAGTCACTTGTTAGGGTGTGCCACAATTTATTTAACCAGTTCCCTATCATGGATATTTTGGTTGTTGCTAGGGTTTTGCTTGTTTGTTTAATGTGTGGTTTTGATTTTACTATTACCAGTAAGGTTACAGAACATCTTTTTACTTAACAAGTCTTGGCGGCATATCCACAGAGAAAACCTAAAGCATTTGGGATGGGTTAAAGGGTGTATGTATTTTACATGTTGATGGAAATTACTAATTATCTTCCAGAAAGGTTGCACCAAATAACATTCCAACAAAAGTGTCTGAGAGTGCTTATTTCCTAAAATTCCACAATCATTGGTTATCAGATTTTTTAGTTGTTGTCAATCAAATAAATTAAGATTAGTATCTTGTTCTGATTTCCATTTACTTCATTATGAATGAAGTTGAGATATTTTTAAAACGTTCCTTGGCCGTTTGTAGCTGTTTTCTTGAAACTGTCTGTTCATACACATTCATTATTTTTTTCTCCTAGGCTTTTCATCTTATTCAATAGCTCTCAGTAGAATTTGTATGAATAGCTAAGATTTATTGTGCAAAGTATTACATTGCTTGGATAATTTATTTAACTAGTTATCTAATAATGAACACTTAGGATGTTTACAATATCATACTGCAGTTTTAAGTGTTCTTGTACTTACATCTTTGTACTCTGAACCAAATATCTCTTTAAGTTAGATTTCTAGATGTGGAATTGCTGATTTAAAGCCAAATTCTTTGTCAAAATTTTTCAAAATGCCATTGTTGGATGGGGGAATGGTCCAAGCGGGGGACTGAGAGAAATAAAGAAAGAGGAACTAAATAGTTGCTTCTAATTGTAAGGCTAATCAGTTCTAAGTTAGAGTGAACTATCAGGCTAATTGATGATCTTATAATCCCAGCTGCTTTCGTCAATAAACTTCTTAAAATTCTAAATCCCCTTCTCTATTTGGGTGCGCAGACCTCCTGAGAGTCTGAAAATTCTATGGGAAACAAAAGGAAAAAGTTAACTTTGTAATTTTCAAGTAAATAATAGTGTTAAAAATAATTATGAACATGATCTGAATCATTTTATGGCCATGCAATTTTAATGTTGGCTTTACATTTCTGTTTACAATTGTCTGAGTTAGTACATACTGTTTGAAGGAATATTTGGCCTTATGCTAGTTCATGAATTTAAATTGAATGGAGGGAAGTAGTGGGAGAATGGAGTCAGTTTACCTAAAGGACTGGTGGACTCCTGGGGAAGCAGAGTTCAAAAGAACCTGTGCACAAAGCAAACCATTAAATTACAAGAAGATAGGAAATGATTTGGGAGAGGATGAATTGCATAAATCCTGTCTTTGTACCTAACAACTTGTTCATTAGCAGTAAGTTTAGTAGAAAAATTAGAATGAAGAAGTTTTACATTTCTGATTTGAGTAATAATTGGATTAGGAAACCAATTCAGGCCAAATTGCATTAATAATCACAATGCCAACCTTAGTTTTACAGGAGTTATCTGGTGACACTGCATTAAACTAGGCATTCCAGGATTTCTTGGGTGGTTTTGACCAAATAAGAGGTCTGCCTTGAGTTAGCAAAGAAATGAAGTTATTAACACCATTTTTTACAACATAATCATCTGAACAGACATTTTCTGCATTAGTATTTTTGACAACATCAAATAGACAAAAATTGCTCTCATTTATCATTCTGTTATGCATTTAATTATTATGAAGACATGTATATGCATACACACACACACATATATATTGTTAATCTATTTTTCTTTTTTTCCAGTTACTTTCTTGTGAAAAAAAATCCAAGATAAAAATCTACCACTTACGTTTTCCTTTGTCTTTGTTACTACTACATGCATATTCAGTTTTACATATTTGCAACAATGTTATGGCTACAGTTTTGATCTCTACATTTCATTTAACATATACATAAATATTTTTCCGTTTTTTTTTTTTTTGCTGAGGATGTCTCACCCTGAGCTAACATCTATTGCCAATCTTTCTCTTTTTTGGCTGAGAAAGATTCCCCCTGAGCTAACATCTGTTGCCAGTCTTTCTCTTTTTGTATGTGACCCACCATGACATCATAGCCACAGATAAGTGGTATAGGTCCACCCCTGGAAGTGAACCTGGGCTGCCAAAGCAGAGTGCATAGAACTTAACCACTAGGCCACTGGGGCTGGCCCTATTATTCCATTTTGCTAATCTGTTTTTATTCTTATTTTCTTTTGCTTTATGTACTCTCTCTTGACCACCATTTTGTAACCAGTGTTGTAAATGTACGTAAGCCCACACGTTCTTCTCCATGAAAGTGTAAATATCTACATAGATACACAGACACGCATGCATATATATAAATAAAGATATGAAATATATGTAAAAGATTATGAGTTTGTCATTTGCTTTTACAAAAGTGAGATTATAGGGGCTGGCCCTTTGGCCGACTGGTTAAATTCACACACTCCACTGTGGCGGCCCAGGGTTTCGCTGGTTTGGATCCTGGGCACAGACCTGGTACCACTCGTCTGGCCACGTTGAGGCGGCATCCCCCATGCCACAACTAGAAGGACCTGCAACTAAGATATACAACTATGTACCGGGGGATTTGGGAGATAAAGCAGAAAGAAAAAAAAAAAGATTGGCAACAGTTGTTAGTTCAGGTGCCAATCTTTAAAAAAAAAAGTGAGATTATAAACTATACATATTTCTCAGTTATAGCCTTTCTTGCTTAAATCATCAGGGCAACCCACCAGATTAGTAGCTACAGCTCCAGCTTGATTTTTCAATAGCAAGATAGTTACCCATACTATAGATGTCCACATTTATTCATATTATGAAATGCATACATCCTATAGATGTGCACATTATTCCTCAATGGAGAGTTTCTCCACTGATGAACATTCAAGCTGTTTTCAAGTTTTTTGTCATTGCAAACAATGCCACAATACATATTTTTACAGATTGATCTGTAGATTATTAGGACTAGCATCACTAGATCAAAGGATATGTATGTTTTTTGTTTTTAACATATGAGGCCATATTATTTACTTTAAAAAGCTGTGTGTGGATCTTATTTGGATTTTGATTCAAACAAAGTGTAAAAATAAGTATGACATTCATAAGACAATTGGAGATTTGAATACTGACTAGATAGTTCATTAAGGAATTTTTGTTATTTTTTGAGATGTGATAATGGTAGAGACACATACTGAAATATTTATGGGTGTAATAACTTCCTTTAGAAAAATACTGGAGGAAGAGAAGTGGATGGAAGGATGGATGAAATAAGAGTGGCCATGAACTGATAGTTGAAGATGGTATAATGAGAGTCCATTATACCGTTGTCTTCTTTTTTTATGTTTGAAATTCTCCATAATAATAATTTTAAAAAGCTTTAACAATTTGCACTATATCTATAACACTTGATAAAACCTATTTCCTTAGCACTGGGTGTTATTGCTTATTTACTTTTGTCAATCTGTGTGAAAAACAGGTATTTGTTGCTATAATTTGCATTTATCTTGCATAACATCCTCTACTTCTGACTGACCTGAGTGACAGCTCCTTTACCAATGACAACTTTAGTTTTGCTTTAATCCTCCTACTTCCTACATAAAAGTTAAGATATCCAGCCACTAAATTGTCCCAATTTCTTGACAACCTTCAATTCATAACTGGTCCCCATGTCTTTAATTTCTCTTGGAACAATCCAGCACAAGTCCAAATCGTGTGCAAAGCCCCTTCCAATCCTCTTGCTGAGGCTTCTCCAGTTCCTCTGGTGAACTTTCTCCCTTGCTGCAGCAAGGTAAATAAACCTAACTTCTTTACTATGGATATGTTCCTGGAGACCTTTAGTCAGTGGGCTTTAAAACAATCTTTTCAAAGTTTGTTGTCCATTTGGATTTATTCTTCTTTGGGACATTTTCTCAGTCAATGGATAGTTCTGAAAATTTCCCTTTCGTTTGAAAGGCAGTCCCATTGTTTACCTTCCCAATTCTTCTCTAGAAGCCTTAAGTCCTACTTCTTAGTCAGAAGAGGTAAAAGATAGGAATTCTTGTTCAGGTTGGATCACTCCGGAAAGAATTAGCAAGAATTTTCAGGATCTCATTAATTCACCAGTAAGACTATTGGGAGGAGAGATTGAAGGTAGGACCTTTCCATTTGCTCCAGACAATTCTGACTGTTTTCTTGGCCACCAGTCTAGTTTGGCTGATGTTGGTGATGTTGGTGATGTGTGTGTGTGTGTGTGTAAGTGTGTGGGTGTAACATTTATTGCTCATTTCATTAGATATTAAGGGAGAAAAATTTATCATCTTAACTCAGAAGTCTGATACTTATATTAGATTTTGCTGTATGTATTTGCAAGCTCTGATGAGAGATATATAAGAATTCAATACTTCTTTGTTAATTGTTCTTTTATTGATATGAAATATGAGTATTTGTCTCTTTTAGTGCTTTTCATCTTGAGTTCTACTGTTTGTTACATTGATATTGTAACATACATAATATAATCTTTTGTTTGGTGTGCTGGGAAAATATTTTGATATTTAAACCCATGTATTTTTATCTAGTATGTAACTCTTTCTCTATTCAGATGACTAGACTCTAAATCATCCTTTGCCTTAAGGGAGATTGTCACAACAGAACCAGAATACAAAAGAGGCAAATTCCTGGCTTGTGACTTCAAAGCTGGGGCTCAGGTGTAAGACATTCTGAGCCAGTTTCTTCACTCTTACTCAGAGGAGAGAAGAACCCAGTCATGCTCTATTAGTTCTATTTCCTTTGGTGTTACTTCTCTCTTTTGCGAGGTGTGGTGTTTCTCATTTTTGATGTCAGAGTTTTCCTTAGATGTTTTGTCATTCTTGGGTTGGGTGTTCATTTTAGTTTTTGAAGTTCCCTATTAGCCCACATGTGAGTGCTGGATCTGTTTATCACATCTTGTTGCCAGTAATTTCAGGCAAGAGTTTGGACCTGCTGCTGGATGGGGTATGTTAGTATCTAGTCTTCTGGGACTGGGGACCACATTATTACCATGGGCACTGCAGTGCCCTGCCTGTCTCGCTCAGGTGCTCACACTCACACTCATTGCTCTTACTTAGAGGCAGAAGTTTCTACTGTCAGTTGCTTGATAAAAGCTAGTGTGGATTACCTTATTATTCCCTTATTGCCTTATTTTAACAGGAATGAGACCTGGCTGATCTCATTCCTATTCCCCCATATCTACTACCTCTGAGGTTGGAGACCCTTCAAGCTGCTTTAACCTTTTGTTTCAGTTTTCTCCTCTGGATATTTTAGGTTATGATTTCTTCTTTTAATTTAATACCATTTACTCTCCCTTTTTCAGAGATTTTCTTATAATTCCAGTGGACTAATATGATTATCAACATCATATCAACCCTCAACACTTCTTGATAGTTCTCCTCTTTTCTAGTGAATTTGATTTCCTACTTTCTACAGTTATTTATTTCACATCTTTTCTACTCTCCTTAAACTTCTGACTATTCCAGCTCCCTTTATGCTGTCAGAAGACCGTTTACTGCACAAAGAAAATGGAAGAAAGATGGGAACTCCCTCATCTTTCCCAAACCAAACTACAGTGCACCCACAACCATATCCATCCTCCCCTCCTGCTGCATTAGAAGTGCTGTTTCTCATCACATCTAAGGCTAATCTCTACAACTATCCTCTGGGTCGGGTTCCCTCACATTGTCCTCAAACCTTACACTCTCAATTGTTCTTTCCCTTACTGATATATCCAACTGCTCCTTCCCAACTGGGTCCTCCCCATGCACTTAAACATGACAAAGTCTCTCTCCTCTTGGAAACAACTACAACTCAAATCTTTTCAGTCCACTTTCCCTTCTAGCTCCCATCCCATTTCTTTTCCCTCATTCACAAACTTCCTGAGGGAGTCATCTACACTAGCAGGTTCCATTTCCTAGACTCACAGTGACTTCTCAACCCACTCCAATCTAGCTTCTACCCCTTAAGACTCCACAGAAATAGTGCTCGCTCAGATCACCTGACCTCTGTGGTGGTTTTAAAATATGGCCAAAAACGCTTTAATATTCCTCCTTCAAAAAGTAGAATCTAATTCTCCTACCTTCGTGTGGATTATACTTAGTGACTTGCTCCTGATGAATAGAATATGCCAGAAGTGATGATGTATGACTTCCAAGACTGGATCAAATTGTGGTTTCAACTTCTCTTTCTTGGATTGTTTGCTCTGAGGAAGTCAGCTGTGAGTGGGCCATCTTGAAAGAGGATCCTCCAGCCTTTTCAACCCTTCAGATGACCACAGCCTTGGCTGACATCTTGACAGCAGCCTTATGCAAGACTGAGCCAAAACCACCCAGCTAAGCAGCTCCTGGATTCTTTACTTTAAGAAGCTGCATGAGTTAATATGCATTTGTTGCAAGTTGCTAAAATTTAAGGTATTGTTACTCAGCAATAGATAACTAATATAACCTCCATGTTGTTAAATCTAAAGAAAGCTTTGACTTCACAGCAGCATTTGACTTTGTTGACCTCTCCCTCTCTGAAATACTCTTCCGTTTGATTTCATGATGCCAAATTCTCCTACCTCTTCAACCCTTCCTTCTCAGAATCCTTTGCAGGCTCTTTCTCCTCTACAAGCAATTAAGTGTTGAACTCCTAAAAGTCCAATCCTAAACCCTCTTCTCTTTTTAATCTAGTCTCTTTCCTCGAGAGTTCTCTCTCAGCCTCTCAGTAAATATGCAGTTGACACCCACCTGTCTTCATCCAGGCCAGATCTCTTCCTAGAACTATTCACCTGTATATCAAATTGCTTGCTCAGCATTGTCCTTGATTATTCCTAAAGCACGTCAATCTCTGTACTCCAAGAACAAACTGTTTTTCCCCTCAAAACTTGGTTCTCTGTGTGTGTTTTCTGTTTCAGTGTACAGGACCACCACCGTCTATCCAGCTGCTTTTGGCCATCCATGAACCTCTCTCTCCCTAAGCACATTTATCAATTCCCAAGCCTATTGATTTTAACTCCTATGTATCTTGTAAATCTCTGCCATCCAGGCCACCATTCTTTCTCACCAGGACTACTGCAGTATCCTCTAAACCTATTTCCTTACATCTACCCTAGGCCTGTCTCCAGTCCGTTCTCTATGCTATTGCCTGAGGGATATTTTCGAATATTTTTAAAAACATAACACAAATCTGGTCATGTTTCTTTTCTGTTTAAAGTCTCTAATGGTCTCCTATCACTTTTTGATGAAGCCCTCAAATTCTTAATATGACCTGCCAGTCCCTGCATCCTCTTATCACAGCTGACATCTCTAACCTCATTGTGCCCCACTCCCCACTTGCTGAAATTAAGCCATACTGACCTCCTTTCAGTCCTTCTAGTGTTCCATGTTCCCTCTTGCTCAGGGCCTTCATAGGATCCTCTCTGAAATGCTTTTCTCAATGGGAGATCTCAGCACAAGCATCCCAGGGTCAGAGGAGACTCCCCACGCTTTCAGTCTGTGTCAGGTTCTTTTTTACACCCTCCTAGAGAATTGGAGCCCTTTTCTCCAGGGCACTGCCTAAGTTAATAATTGGGCTTAGAGGTGAGACCCTTTGATTAATATCCTCCCCCCCCCCCACTCCATTAGATTGTAAGCACCATGAGAGCACTGAGAGTGCCTAACTTTACACACTGTTGCAGCTCAGTGCCTGGCACAGGGCCCAGCACCAGGGGGCAATCAATGAACAGTGTGGACTGACTGTTTCTTGAAAATTTGGAAGGACTTGTACATAAAACTCTCTGATCTGTTGACTGTTATTTTTCAATTTTTTAAATAGTGGTAAAATATTCCTAACATAAAGTTTACCATCTTAACCAATTTTAACTGAACAGTTCAATGATATTAAATACATTCATCATGTTTTGCAACCATCACCACCATCTCCATAACTCTTTTCATCTTGTAAAACTGAAACTCTATGCCCTTTAAACAATAATGCTCCATTGCCCGCTCCCCACAGCCCCGGGCAACCACCCTTCTACTTTCTGTCTCTATGGTTTTGACTACTCTAAGTATCTCATGTAAGTGGAATTATACAGTTTTTGTCTTTTTGTGGCTGGCTTATTTCACTTAACATAATGTCCTCAAGTTTCATCCATGTTGTAACATGTGTCATAATTTCCTTCTTTTTAAAAGCTGAATAATATTCCATCATATATATATGCCTCATTTTGCTTATCCATCTATCCATCAATGGACACTTGGGTTGCTCCCATGTTTTAGCTATTGTGAATACGCTGCTGTGAACATCGGTGTACAAATATCTCTTTGCAACCCTGCTTTTAATTCTTTTGGGTATATATCCAGAAGTGGGATTGCTAGATCATATGGTAATTCTACTTTTAATATTTAGAGGAACTATCATGTTATTTTCCATAGTAGCTGTACCATTCAACAGTGCACAATGGTTCCAGTTTCTCCACATCCTTTCTGTTTTAAATGATGTCTTCTTAAGTACAAAAATTTTTAATGTTGATGTAGTTTAATTAATTATATTTTTCTTTGATGGGTTGTGCTTTCTGTGTTACATCTGAGGACTCTTTGTGTAACCCAAGATTACAAGGATTTTTTCCTATGTTTTCTTCTAAAAATTTTGTAATTTTAGCTCCTACATTTAGTTCTATGATTCATTTTGAATTATTTTTTAATGAATGATATGAAGTAAGGACCTAAATTCATCTTTTTGCATGTGAATATCCAGTTGTCCCAGCACGATTTGTTGAAAATAATATTCTTTCCCCATTGAATTATGCTGGCACCCTGTTGAAAATTAACTGACCATAAATGTAATATCAATCACAATCTCAAGTATGCATGAAGTGTAATTTTCTTTGTTTTTACTATATCTTTGATTTCTGACCCTGCATTCTCCTTCTGCATAATGGCACTGTCACTTCCAGTTGGACCCCAATCCTCTGAGTCAGCCTCTGCTGACCAACTTGGACACTGTCACTCCCCAAGATTCAGTGGCAGCCTTTACTGGAGTCTGCTTTAAACTTTGTTCATTGCCTTTTAAAAGACTTTTAGGCGCCAGCCTGCTGGTGTAGTGGTTAAGTTTGCATGCTCTGCTTCAGTGGCCCGGGATTTGGAGGTTTGGATCCTGGGTGTGGACCCATGCACTGCTCATCAAGCCATGCTGTGGCAGCATCCCACATAAAATAGAGGAAGATTGGCACAGATGTTAGCTCAGCATCAATCTTCCTCAAGCAAAAAGAGGAAGATTGGCAACAGATGTTCACTCAGGGCCAATCTTCCCCACAAAAAAAAAGAAAGAAAGAAAGAAAAGAAGAGAATTTTAAACATCTATGTAACACCTTGCTCAATTTTTAGTTGACATTTAAACTCTTTCATCATGAGTTTAAATAGTTACAAAAGATGTACTAGAATACTGCATGTATTGATATTTTAAAATAAAACTATTACCCTGTACTTTTAAATGTAATCAAAGAAGTCTAAATTCTGTAACAATTTAATTTCATTTAAAAAATACCTAATGTCGTAAGATGAGGAACAAGGTAAGGGTGTCTGCTTTCATCACTTATATTAAGCATCACACTCGAAGTCCTAACAAGTAATAAGGCAAGAAAAAGAAATAAAAGGCAAATATATTGGAAAGGAAGAAGTAAAACTTCTTTATTCATAGATTCATGGAAATAAATGAAGACCACACAAATAAGAGGAGACCAATTCAGAGTTTGCTATTGCAGAGCATCAGCCACTAACACTTGCATTTGGCAGAGACTCAAAGTCAGGCAGGGAAGTGGGAAAGCTTTATAATGAAAAAAAGGGAAGGCTTCAAGCATGTACTGATTGGAGGTTATTGGCATGGGGGAGCTGGAGGTGGGTTAACTAGAAGTAGGCATCTTATGTGATGGTCTGAAGATGTTGTTCATCTTTTTCTGGTTGGTGTTGAGTTAGAAGCGGGATCAAAACATAGGGAAGCTGGCAGTCCTTGATCGAGTTCTGACCACTCTGGATTGATTGCTTCAGAGGCTTGGTTTGGCTTCCTAGACTGGTTGCTGCAGAGGTGTGGGTCAGATTTCATTGTCATATACGGTCTGGCTGTAGTCTATCTGTATATGCAGTCTCTCAGACAACGTGAATGTATGTAGAAAATCCAGAGGAATCTACAAAAAAGCTCTAGAAATAATAAGTGATTTTAGCAAGATATAAGGTTGATACAGAAAAATTAATTCTATAGGCCAATCCCTAGAGATAGATGTAGATTAATGGTTGCCTGGGGCTGGGGCTGAGGAATGACTACTAATGGCTATGGGGTTTCTTTTTGGGGTAAGAAAGATGTTATAGAATTAGATAGTGGTGATGATTGCACAACCTTGTGAATATACTAAAACCCACTGAACTATATACTATAAAAGGATGAATTTTACACTATGTGAATTATAGCTCCATAAAAAGCATTAATTGTATTTATATGTATACTAGCAGTAAGCAATTGAAATTGAAAATTTGAAAAAATATCATTTACAATAGCATCAATAGATATGAAATACTAAGGGATAAATTTAACAAAGTATGTACAAGACCTGTACACTGAAAACTGCAAAATACCTCAAGAGAAATTAAAGAAGACCTAAATAAATGAAGAAATATACCAATTTATGAATTTGAAGATTCAATATTGTTACGGTGTCAATTCTCTTCAATTGATTTATAGAGTCAATGCAATCCTAATGCCAGCAAGCTTTTTTGTAGAATGACACCCTGATTCTAATGTAATTCAGTAGCAAAAGCTATTTTGAAGAAGAAAAAGTTGGACGATAAAAGGCTCTGCATACACACTGCCTAGTTCTACCGCTTATTAGCCAAACATCCGTGATCAAATTTCTTAGCCATCCTGGCCTTGGTTTCCTAATAAAAGGGAATAATAATAGTGTCTATGTACATAGGATTTCTGAGCGAATTAACTGAGGTAATAGATATAACACACTTAGAAAAGTACTTGGAACATAGCAAGCCTTCCAATGTGTTGTTACTGTTGTTGTTTCCTTGACTATTCTGGGGCATGTGGATGTACTGGGAGCCTCCAGAGACCCAAGCGGTCTCGCTGACTCCTTGCCCAGATGTAGCATGCTGTCCTCTTTCCTGCATGCCCCTGTCTAGTGCAGGAGATGTGTGTGGGGGTAATACTCTCAAAATGTCAGGCAGGAGATGTCTTATCCTTGGGTCCCTGAAATTTCAATCGGCATTTCATTGCCTTCTCTCTCTGCCATAAACCTAGATATAGGGAAGCTGGTGTGGAGTTTGAAGCCTTCACTGCTACTAATTTGTTTGACTTCTACCTCTCTCCCATCTGTGGGACTTTGTTGTTTTAGGACAGCAAGAAAAACCAGTTTTCCCTGTTTGCATGGCCTGAAAAATAATTTCTGTTTCTCACCTGCTAAACCATAAGAAGTGGTGCCTTTGTTCCTTGAGTAGGACAGTCATTAGCTTAAGATGCTAATTTGTTTTAACTGAATTAAAAATTTACACGCAGTGAAATGTGTAAATCTTAAGAGTATAGTTCAGTAAAATTTGAAAAATGTATACACTTGTATAAACCAACACCCTGATAAAGATATAGAAGATTTCCGTCACCCCACAAAATTCCCTCATGCCCTATCATAATCAGTCTTCAACCCCCTTCCCCCAATAGGCAACCATTGTTCTGATTTTTATTGCAACTGGCGGTTTTAGCTCCCAGAAAAAGATCCTTTATCAGATCTGAGATCTTGTTTAATCCTCATGAGAGCTCTGTGAGTTAAATCCTATTGCCATCCCCATTTTCCAAGGAGGAAACTAAGGCTTCGAGAGATTAAGTCACTTGCCAGATGTCTCACAGCTGTTAAGCCTCAGAGCAGAGATGAGAACTTTGAAGAAACTTCAAGGCCAGTCCTCTTTATGAGGGGGACGTAGGTCTAAAGCTGTCACATAATTCAAAACTCATCCGTTTCTAGGTTAATAACCAGTGTCACTTACATTTATTTTAATGCTTATTTCTAAAAATTTCTCAGCATGATCTCTATTCTTTAGCAGAGTGTACTCTTCCAAATTTTCAGTGTGGTACATCATGATGATTGGCCTTCCTCGTCAGGTTTGATCACTGCTCACATTTTGAGGGCATCTTGCATAGCTCTGGAATCAGAACCATCACCTAACAAAGTATTTAAAAGATGCTGTTTGAGATATTAAATTACAATAACAAGGGAATGTAAAGTGGACAAGCGAAAATTTAACTTGGTGAAATTTTCCAAAGCACATAAAAGCAATAGTTTTTCTTTTCACCAGCTGATGAATGCCCTATTTGGCAACTATGTAAACACAGTGTACAATTCACCTGGACTGCTAGTTTTGAAATTATGAAATTTTTGACAGATTTTTCAAATTGGGGGTGGGGTAGGGATTGCATTGCTTCTGTTTTCTGCATATAGTGAGACTTTATTAATATTTTAACTACGACACTATTTCAAATGTGTGTCATTCTAACTCAAACGTAGAGTAACTGCCTCCTTTATGAAATGAGAATAGGGAGAAATTGATTGGAGAACAGTATGGAGAAACTGACCAACTTTCCATCTTCAGCCAAGTCTGTGAACATTGAACACATTTAGAATGATTCCTACAAGTGAATGGGTAGTGAAATCTATACATTTGCAGGGCTAAGAGATTTTTCTGGATGGGACAATCTCAAATTATATAAGGATAACTTGAAAGAATAGCTTACAAGATTATTGGAGGGCAATTTCATGGTGTTAGAGAAAAATAATCCGAACTCTACTTATAAGATGTTGAACTTCTAGGTATCTGTTATGAGAGTTTTTTGAATGAAATGAAAAAGATTTTTATCATATATTCATGTTTTCTGATACTATGCATCCATGAAAAATATGAGCCAGATCTATATGTACTGACATGAAACAACTTCCAGGATTTATTATTATGTGAAAGAAGTAAGGTGCACAACAGTGTGTATAAAATGCTGCCATCTGTGTGTGTGTGTGTGTGTGCACACGCACTCCCACATATGTGCCTGTTTAGTAAAATAATTTCTCTGGAAGGTTGCCAAAAAACTGGTAGCAGTGTTGCCTCTGGGGAAACTGATGAAGTGGGCAACAGGAAAGGAAAGGAGACTACTTTAATGGAACATATTTCCATTCTACTTTAATTTATTTTGCCTATTAAAAAGCAAGCAACTGAGTGTGTCCTTTACTTCAATGACTGGTTTATAGATGGTCTTGCATTTCTCTGTTGATCTCCCATCTAGTTGTTATCTATTATTCAAAGTGGAGTACTGAAGTCTCCAACTATTATTGTTGAGTTGTCTATTTCTCCCCTCAATTCTTTCAGCTTTTGCATTATGTATTTTGCCAGCAATGCTCTTTTGTTTGTAGTGAAACTGTCTCTAAATTTATTGTATTTGACATACTGATGTTATTCTGAGGTTATGTTGTTCTTCCTTTTTGTTATTCAACAATCCTTTCTGCAACAAAATGCTAGGGATAGTAAATGGTAGCAGTTTATATTTTTTAAGTGTCCTTATTTGGCAAAATGTAAGTTGACATCCCTATGTCAGTGCTTCTCCTTTTTGGCCTTGTTTTAAAATTTACAGTAGAGTGGCTTTTTAAAAAATGTACAGTTTTATGAGTTTTAATAATGAATAGATTCCTGTAACCAGCATTGTAATCAGAATCAGAACAGTTCTATCACTCTCCTATGGGTTGAACTGTATCCCCCAAAAGATGTGTCGAAGTGCTAACCTCCAGTACTTGTGACTGTGCCCTTATTTGGAAATAAAGTCTTTGGAAATGTAGTCAGGTTAAGATGAGGCCATTAGGGTGGGCTCTAATCCAATATGACTGGTGTCTTCTAAAGAACAGGAAAATGCCATGTGAAGAGAGGAAAGCACAGGGAAAAGGCCCTGTGAAGACAGAGGCACAGATTGGGGTTATACTGCCACAAGCCAAGGGATGTAAGGATCGGGCTACCAGAAGCTGGAAGAGACAAGGAAGTTCTTCTAGAGGTTTTGGAAGAAGCATTAGCCTGCCAATACCTTGATTTCAGACTTCTAACCTCCAGAACTGTGAGAGAATAAATTTTGGTTGCTTGAAGACATCCAGTTTATGATGCTTTGTTATGGCAGCCCTAGGAAACTAATACACACCCCAAAACACTCCACTGTGGACCCCTTCATAGTGACAACCTCCCCTGGTGCCAACCTGGCAATCACTGAGCTGATATCCATCAGTAGTTTGTCTAATCATTTATGTAATATAAATGGAATCAGACAGTTTGAACCTTTTGAGATGGGCTTTCATATAGCACAATACCTTTGATATTCATCCAGGTACTATTGATACATGCTGAGTAGTATTCCATTAGATGGATGTACCAGTTTATCCATTCACCTAACTGAAGGACATTTGGGTTGTTTTCAGTTTTGGTAATTATGAGTAGAGCTGCCATAATTTTTTTGTGTGAACATTAGTTTTCATTTCCCTAGGGTAAATACAGAGGAGTGGGACTGCTAGGTCATATAGTAAGAATATTTTCAAATTTATGAGAAACTGCCAAACTGTTTTCTAGAGTGGCTGTACCATTTTGTATTTGCACCAGCAAGGTATGAAAGTTTGACTAGCTCTACATCCTTGTCAGCGCTTGGAATTATCAGTATTTTTTACTTTAGATATTTGAATAGGTATGCAATGGTATAACATCATGTTTTTAAATGAGGACATTTCCCTTAATGGCTTATGATGTTGAGTATCTTTTCATGTGCTCATTTCCATTGGTATATACTATATAGTGAAGTGTGTTTTCAAGGTTTTGACCATTTTTAACTTGGATTGTTTTCTTATTGTTGAGTTTTGAGAGTTCTCTATATAGTCTGAGTATAAAGCCAACCTTTTTGAGTATGTTATTTGCAAATATTTTCTCCTGGTCTGTAGGTTGTGTTCTCATTTTTGAACAGTAGTTTTGCAAGGCAGAGGCTTTTAATTTTAATGAAATCCAATTTGTCAACTTTTTCTTTTGTGTATTGTGTCTTTGGAGTCATCTCCTAGAATCATTTGCCTAATCCCACATCATGAAGATTTTCTCCTGTGTTTTATTCTGAAAGTTTCATAGTTTTAGACCTATGATCCGTTTTGAATTAATCTAGTATAAGGTGTAAGGTTTAGGTTAATATTCTTCTTCTTTTTTTTTTGCGTATGGATGTCCAATTGTTCCAACACCATTTGTTGAAAAAACTATCCTTTCATCTTTAATTGCCTTTGCATCTTTGTCAAAAATCAGCTGGCCATATTTGTGTGGGTCTACTTCTGAAAATATTATGTTAGGCGAAAGAAGGCCATGTATTGTGTGATTCTGTCTGTGTGTACTCCTTTGCCAATACCATCCTGTCTTGATTACTGTAGATATATCATAAGTCTTAAAACTGGGCAGTGTGATTCTTCCAGCTTTATACTTGTTTTTCAAAATTATTTGTCTTTTTTAGTTCCTTTGCCTTTTCATGTAAATTTTAGAATCACTTGTCTATATCTACAAAAAATCCTGCTTAGATTTTGATTGGAATTCTGTTAAATTTATAGGCCAATTTGCGGAGAGTTGATATCTTTACTATGTTCAGTTTTCCAATCCACAAACATGTTATGTCTCTCCATTTATGTAGGTTTTTGATTTATTTCATCAGCATTTTGTAGTTTTATCCTGTACATGTTGTGTTAGTTTATACCTAATTATTTCATGCTGGGGAGGTTTTGTAATGATATTTAAAAAAAATTTATTTTCTAATTGTTTGTTGCCAATATATAAGATATAACTTATTTTTTGTTTGTTTACTGGATATTTATATGCAAAAGAATGAATTTGGACCCCTACTTCACACCATATGCAAAAATTAACTTGAAGTAGATCAAAACCCTAAATGTAAGAGTTAAAGCTATATAGCTCTTAGAAGAAAATATCTTCATGACCTTGGATTAGGCAACAGATTATTAGGTATGACACTAAAAGCACAAATAACTAAGGAAAGTTAGATATGTTGGACTTCATTTATATTTGATAAGGGTATAATATCCAAAAAAGCCAATTGCAGCAGCGTTTGAGCTTCAGAGGACACTATAAAGAAAGTGAAAAGACAACCCAAAGAATGGGAGAAAATATTTGCAAATCTGCAATTGAATACATATGTCCCCAGAAAAATAAATGCTTATGGTAGCATTATTTATAGTAGTCAAAAAGTGAAAACAACTCAAATTTCCATCAACTGATGAATGGATAAACAAAATGTGGTATATCCATACAATGGAATATTATTTAGCTATAAAAAGAAACGAAGTACTGATACATGTTACAACATTGATGAACTTTGAAAACATTCTTTTAGGTGAAAGATGGCCACATTTTGTGATTCTGTTTATATGAAATGTCCAGATAAGGCAAATCCACAGAGACAGAAAGTAGAGTAGTGGTTGCTAAGAGGAGGGAATAGGGAGTGACTGCTGAAGGATAAGCAGTTACTTGTTGGGGTGATTTCTGAAAATGTTCTGAAATTAGATAGCGGTGATGGTTGCACAGTTTTGTGAGTATATTAAAAGCACTGGATTGTACACTTTAAAAGGGTGAATTTTATGCTATATGAATCATATATAAAATAAAGATTATGCCACTTCAAAAAATTTTTTTAAGATGAAATTTTTACAGATGGTCCCAGACTTATGATCATTCAACTTACAATTTTTCCACTTTTTCATGGTGCAAAAGTAATAAGCATTCAGTAGAAACCGTACTTTGACTTTTAAATTTTTATCTTTTCCTGGGCTAGCAAAATGCAGTATGACACTCTTTTGTCATGCTGGACAGTGGCAGTGAGCCACAGCTCTCCATCAGCCACGTGGTCAGAAGTGTAAACAACCAATACACCTACAACTATTCTGTTTTTCGCTTTCAGTACAGTGTTCAATAAATTACATGAGATATTCAACACTTTATTATAAAAAAGGACTTGTGTTAGATGATTTTGCCCAAATTCAGGCTAATGTAAGTGTTCTGAACATGTTTAAGGTAGGCTAGGCTATGCTATGATGTTTGGTAGGTTAGGTGTATTAAATGCATTTTCGACTTAGGATATTTTCAACTTACAATGGTTTTATCGGGATGTAATTCCATTGTAAGTCGAGAAAGATCTGTATTTGCAAGGACAAAGACCAGAACGCGCTGCATGCTGGGATTTTCAGTGTGTTGGGGAAACAGGGCAGTCCAGGTTTAGTGGCCTCCTGGAACTCAGTGACCTGAAGCCTGTCCTGCTTAGTGCTTAGGATGCTGGAGCTGTTCTGGGTCCACAGCAAAATGTGCGAGTTCCTGGCACACAGCGCGATTTCACCTGGTGAACATATATTCACTTGGTATATGTCTTAATGTTGGTTGTTTTGGGTTCATATTCTCAGGTATGTGGTATGCTCTTTCAATAAGTAGCTTGAAATTTTTTTTTTTTTCAGGAAAGCTCTCTTGAATTATAGTTTTTGGTATTCTCTTGTTTTACTATGGTTTTTTTCAGGGTCTGTTGTTATCATCTTAGTGTCACAGTCCTCTTGCCGTTGTCTATCTTTCTTCTCAGCTACCCAGAGCCAAAGCCTGTGCAGTGTATCAACACCCATCCTTCCAACTGTGCCTGTATCAGGTTTGACCTCGTGGAGAAATAATTTGCTAGAGGAAGTACAGATGCTTTGATCAGCCTCTGGGATGTGGACGAGTTAGTGTGGTGTGATGCTTTTCCAGGTAAGCAACTCTGCTAGCATTTTCCTGTTGGATAATTACTTTTATTTCATCCTGAATGAACTTGTGCCCTTCTCTTATTGTTTATACTATGGGAATTCTAATTTGCCTTCTTTCCACCCTGTATTATAGGCTGCACTGGCCTGGTAGGACCTTCAGTTTTAGCCATGAGGGGAAAATGCTGGCATCAATATAAGAAGATCATTCTATTAACATTGCTGAAGTAGAGACAGGTAACCAAAACCCCTGCTACCTTAGTGAGAATCTTATATCTTTCATCCTGGGATATCAGGACTTGCTGAGTGTCATATGTTTTCATCTCTTCATGTTGTTACTTCACCAGCATTAGCATAAATGAATTTGTCTCCTTAAGACAAGTTTGTGTATGTTATGACCGTCACTGCCAGGTAATGAGGGAGAAAAGTGTTTGAAAAGAAAGTGGCAGGTCTCAAGGAAAGTTATGTATGAAAAAAATCTTACATTTTAATAACTTTGAATTTTTCCATTATAAAGACTTTTTTAAAATGCAGAAAGTAGGAGAAAGAAAGAAGAGTTACCTATGGTGTCATCATCTAGAGATCACCTGTTGTAATAGGTATTTACTTTGAGCTTTTTCTCTATATAAATTTAAACAAATATATCTCTCATGTCATTTAGGAAATTATCAAAATAGCTATTCTTTGCCTTTAACCCCCCAAATAAAACGGAGCTTGAAAATGGAAAAATGGGAGATGAGTATTTATTTTATGAAAGAATTCCCTTGGATTTTTATTTTTTAATGTGGTTTTATTGTTTTTGGAAATCTCCTGCTCTTAAAAAAATTTCAAACTATACTAAAAAAGTAAAAAACTTGAAATTCCCATATTTAAAGTTAACTACTGTTGGGATACAGCTAAGGCATTGCTTACAGATGAATCTATTGCTTTAAATGTCTATATTTAAAAGAAGAAAGATCTCAAGTCAATAACTTAATCTTCTACTTTAAGGAACTAGAAAAGAAGAGCAAACTAAACCCAAAGTAAGAAGAAGGAAGGAAATATTAATGAGTAGAGTGGAAGTAAATGAAATAGAGAATAGAAAAATAGTAGAGAAAATCAAGGAACCCAAAAGTTGGCTTTTTGAACAGATCAACAGAACTGGCAAACCTTTAGCTAGACTGACCAAGCATAAAAGAGAGAAAATTAAAGTTACTAAGATCAGGAATGAAAATGGGGACATTACTACTGACACTACAGAAATTAAAAGAATTATAAGGGAAGGAACTACTATATGAACAACTGTATGCAAACAAATTAGATAACATAAATGAAGTGGACAAATTCCTAGAAACACAGATTACTGGAATTGACTCAGAAGGAATAGAAAACCTGAATAGACCTATAGCAACATAAGATGTTGAATTAGCAATCAAAAACCTTTTCACAAAGAGAAACCCAGGACCAGATGGCTTCACTGGTGAGTTCTGCCAAACATTTAAAAAAAGAGTTAACATCAGTTCACAAATTTTTCCAAAACAATAAAAGCAGAGGGAATATTTCCCAGCTTTTTCAAATTTCAACTATTTCCCAGACAAAAACACCACAAGAAAAGAAAACTGTAGACCAATATCTCTTATGAGTCTAGATGCAAAAATCCTCAGCGAAATACAGTAATACAGTAACTGAATACAGTAATGTGTAAAAGGATTATATATCATGATCAAATGGGATTTATCCCAGAAATACAAGGTTTCTTCAATATATGAAAAATCAATCAGTATAATACAATATTAATAGAATAAGGGACAAAACTCACATGATCATCTCAATAGCTTCAGATAAAGCATTTTATACAATTGAGCACCCTTTCAAGATAAAAACAATTAATAACTAGGTATAGAAGGGAACTTCCCCAATCCCTGAAAGGGTATTTATGAAAAACCCACAGCTAACATCAGATTCATGGTGAAAAACCAAGAGCTTTTTCCCTAAGATCAGGAGCAAGACAAGGATTTTTGGTTTCACCACTTCTATTCAACATTGTACTGGAAGTTCTAGCTAGAACAGTAAGGCAAGAAAATAATAAAAAGCATCCTGATTGGAAAGGAAGAAGTAAAACTATTTCAGACGATATGATCTTGTATACAGAAAATCCCAAGACATCTACAAAAAAACTATGAGAGCTAGTAAAGGAGTTTAAGAAGGGTGCAGAATACAAGACCAGAATACAAAAATCAGTTGTATTTCTATACATGAGCAACAAACAATCCAAAAATGAAAACAATTCCTTTTACAATAGCATAAAAAGTAATAAAATACTTAGGAATAAATTAAGCAAAAGAAGTGCAAGACTTATATAGTGAAAACTACAAAGCATTTTTAAAAGAAATTAAAGAAGACCTAAATAAGAGGAAAGACATCTTGTATTCATGGATTGGAAGACCTAAAATTGTTACTATGGTAGTTCTCCTCAAATTGATCTATAGATTCAATGCAATCCGTGTCAAAATCCTAGCTGCCTTCTTTGGAGAAATAGACAAGTGGATTCTAAAATTCATATGGAAATGCAAGGGACCCAGTATAACCAAAACAAGCCTGAAGAAGAAGAATACAGTTGGAGAAAATATTTGAAATTTATGGTATATGAATTTTATATCAGTAAAAAATATTAGAGAAAATGTTAATTACTTTTAAGAATACCATTGTGGTAAGCTTTGTCCAGCTGCCCAGCCACGCGGCTCCTGTATGTGACCCCACGTTCATGGGATGCAGGGGTACTCTCCTGCTGCTCTGGCACCTGCTCATCTTCCCAACAGTATGTGATAGCTTCTTTTCATGGCAAGGATTAATGAGCTCTACTGTCAGTTTTAATGGCTGTTTGGAATTCCATTGAAGATACCAGAATATACTTAACTATTCCCAACTAACAGGTAGTTTCTAATCTTTACGTGTAATAAAGAATGCAGTGATGATTATCCCTTGTATACTTCTTTTTTACTTACGTGATCATCCTGTTGGGTATACCAGCGAGGTGGGATTGTTGGATTCAGAGGTGTTCACATTTTGTGGAGGACCAAACCACCTTGCAGAAAGGTGTATGAATTGTGTATGTTTTTCCCATGCCATCTTTGTGCAAGTTTCTTTTAATTATCTATTTCACCTAATACATATAATGTATGCAATATATTGAATATAACAAATATGGCTGCAGTCCTTTTTCTAAACAGTTAGCATAATATCTTCAATATGTGATTTTTTCTTTTTTTTTTTGGTTGATAAACGTTTCTAGAACAGTTTTTAAAATTTTTTTTTAAAGATTGGCACCTGAGCTAACAGCTGTTGCCAATCTTCCTTTTTTCCTGCTTTTTCTCCCCAAATCCCCCCAATACACAGTTGTATATTTTAGTTGTGGGTCCTTCTAGTTGTGGCATGTGGGATGCCGCCTCAGCATGGCCTGACGAATGGTGCCATGTCCACGCCCAGGATCTGAACCAGGGAAACCCTGGGCTGCCAAAGTGGAGCATGTGAACTTAACCACTCGGCCACAGGGCTGGCCCCCAGGATTTTTTTCATTTTTTCTATAACCTAGGTTAAAAATGAAAAACAAGGTCCTCATGTAAGTAATATACATGAATGTCAATTACAGCATTGTTGAATAGCATAAATGGGCGTAGTCTAAATTTTCATTAGAAGGGAATAATTAAGTAAGTTATAGTACATCCCATACTATGAGGTACCAAAAGAATGAGGAAGAGTTATATGCACTGAAGTGTAAGATCCGCAAGACATAACTGAATGAGAAGAGCAAGCAGCAAATCAGTATATGTGATGTGTTCCCATTTAGACAAAGAATACTAAAACTAAGTGAATAAAAAAAGCTCTTGAATAATTTACATTAAACAATACATTGGGAGCATGGATTGTAATTGAGAATGAAAAGTAAGTATAATGTCTTACTCTTATGTGAATTTTGTGCAGTAAGCGTGACTTCATATGTTACTTTAAGTTATAAAAGTAGTATTTGCTCATTGTAGGACATTTAGATATGCTGTCAGATATACAGAAGAAATTAACAACCACCCATAGGCTGTAACTCAGAATCATTAAACATTTTAATATATTTTTTCTATGTATGTATTTTTCGATGTAGTTGGGATCATATAGTAGATATAATTTTGTATCCTGCATTTTTTTACTTAACAGCATACTATAAGTATTTTCTACTTTAGACTTAATCATAATCCTAATATTGTTAAAAAGACAGCTAAATGAATGTTAGCTTAGGGGGAAATCGTATATTATTTCAATGAGCTAAAGAAAGAAAATTTTGATTAAAAAAATCTGTTTGCAAGGCAGTGAAGTTTAGTGGAAAGAATTATGGTTTTGGAGGCAGATGGAACTTATTTCAGAATGCTGCCTCCACTACAAGGTGTAACCTTAATTAAGTCACCTATTTATTTATATAATGAGGTTAAAATTAATGCCTTATGAAAACCCTAATTTAAAAAGACCTAATAAATATTGAGACATATTGTGTTCATGGATTGGAAGACTCGATATTGTTAATTCTTCCTAAACTGACATGAAGATTTAATGCAATCCAATCAAAATCCCAGAAAGCGACTTCTATAGACTGAATGCTTCTGTCCTCACCAAATTCATATGTTGAAACCTAATCCCCAGGGTGATGGTATTTGAGGTGAGGCCTTTGGGAAGTGATTAGGTCGTTAGTGTGGACCCTTTATGAATGGGATAAGTGCCTTTACAAAAGAGACCCTGCAGCCAGCCCTGGTGGTCTACTGGTTAAGATCTGGAGAGCGCTGAGGCCCAGGTTTGCTTCCTGGTCAAGGAACCACAGCACCTGTCTGTTGGTTGTCATGCTGTGGTGGTTTGTGTTGCTGCATGTTGCTGTGATGCTGAAAGCTATGCCACCAATATTCCAAATACCAGCAGGGTCACCTAAGACAAACTAGGAAGAAGGCCCTGGCCACCCACTTCTGAAAAAATTGTCTATGAATATTAGGAGAGCATTGTCTGATATAGTGCCAGAAGGGGAGAGGATGGCTCACAAAGACCAGGCAGAGTTCCACTCTGCTGTACACAGGGTTGCTAGGAGTTGTAATAGACTCAATGGCGCTAACAACAAAAGAGGCCCCAGAGAGCTCCCTCACCCCTTCTGCTATGTAAGGACACAGCCAGAAGACAGCCATCTATGAAACAGGAAGCAGGCTCTCACCAGATGCTGAATCTGAAGGTGCCTTGATCTTGGACTTCCCAGCCTTCAGAGAAATAAATTTCTGTTGTTTATAAGCTACCCAGTCTGTGGTAGTCTGTTGTAGCAACCTGACTGGACTAAGACAGCTTCTTTGTAGATGTGGCTGATTCTAAAATTCATATAGAAAAGAACTAGAAAGCCAAAACAATTTTGAAAAAGAACAGAGTTGGAAGACTTTCACTACCTGATTTTAAGACATACTATAAAGCTGCAGGTGTCAAGACTGTGTGATATTGGTGAAAGGATAGACATATAGACAAATGTACATATAGACATATATAAACCATATAAAATAAAATCTAGAAATATATATATACTCTCTATAGAATACATATATACACTGTATAACATCTAGTAATAGACCCTTATAAATAGGATCAACTGATTTTTTACGAAAGTGCAATAGCAATTCAATGGACAAAAGACAGTCTTTTTAGCAAATGGTGCTGGAATATCCACGTGCAAAAAAGTGAACCTCAACCTACACCTCATGTTGCATATAAAAATTGACTCCAATTGGATGACAGACCTAAGTGTAAAACACAAAACTATGAAGGTCTTAGAAGGAAACATAGGAGAAAATCTTTTTCCTTTTGGGTTATCCAAATATTTCCTAGATATGACAACACAAGCTTGAGCCATAAAGAAAAAGTTGATATATTGGACCTAATGAAAATGAAAAACTTTTGCTTTGCAGAGAACACTGCTAAGTGACTAGAAAGCCAGCCCCATTTAGGAGAAAATATTTGCAAATCACACATAAGAGAAAGCATTTGTATTTACAATATATAAAGACCTCTCAAGACCCAACAAAACTTAACCAAACAAATTTTTTAAATGGGCAAAAGATTTGAAAAGACTTTTCGCCACAGACGCTATAAGGATGGCAAATAGGTAACTGAAAACGTTCTCAACATCATTAATAATAATTAAAACCACAAGAAATATCATTTCATATCTATAAGAATGGCTAAATTAAAAAATGCTGACAATACCAAGTGCCGATGGCCATGCAGAATAACTGGAACTCTCATACATTTCTGGTAGGAATTCAAAAGGGTACTGCCACTTTGAAAAATAGCTTGTCAGCTTCTTAAACAAGTTAAACACGCATTTACCATGTGACCTAGCAATCCTGTTTCTAGGGATTTATCCTAAAGAAATGAAAACTTATGTTTACACAAAGATCTGTGTGTATGTGTGTATTTGTGTATGTGGGTGTGTGTTTATAGCAGTATAACTCATAATCATCAAAAACTGGAAACCATCCAAATGTCTGTCAGTAGGTGGGTGGATAAACAAACTGTGGTACGTCCACGCAGTGGAATACTACTCAGCGATAAAGAGGAGTGAACTACTGATGCGCACAACAACATAGATGGATTTCAGATGAGTGTGTTAAGCGAAAGAACCCTGTCTCAAAAGGCTACATAATATGTATTGCCTTTATATGACAATCTAGAAAAGGAAAAAATATAGGAACAGAGACCAGATCAGTGGTTGCCAGGAGTTAGGGTTGGAGGTTTGAACACAAAGGGTCAGTCACAGGAAATTCTTTTCCTGGTTGGAATTGTTCTATATCCTGTCTGTGGTAGTGGTTACAATAATGCATGCATGTTTAAACTCTCATAGAACAATACATGGAAAAAAGCAAGTTTTACTGTTTGCAATTAAAAATTTTAAAAACCCTCCCTTGCTAGGTTGTTATTGGCATTTGATAATGTATAATCCACCTGATTCATAAGGGGTGCTCAACAAATAGTAACAGCTGTCACTGTTTTTCCACGAAGTACAGAACATGGGTGGAGAGCGTAGGCTCTTAAGTTAACATGCTTGTGTTCAGATCCTGCTCTGCCACCTACTGGCTTGTGATCTTTCTGTGCCTCAGCGTTCTCTGTAAAATGAAGTAATGATTGTACCTATCCTATAGGGTTATTAAGCAGATTAAATGAATTAATATAGGCAAATATTTAATGAATTAATATTCATAATTAACATCATGTATTGGTTTCTCTGTATTGATTTCAGTAGGAGACAAGCTGGGGAAGTATAGTGTGTCTCTGAGCTTAGCGTGGGTTGGCACCTTGAAAGCCTCTGCTGGCATTTGTCTTTGTTGACCAAGATGGCAAGTATGACAGCAGTCAGGAAGCAGGAACTGTAAAGCTGTTCAGGCTTCCTAATGATTCCTGACGGGAGGACCTGACATAGGAAGAAGGCCCTGGCAGCGGCCTTCCTTTGTGTAATTAGTTTGGTCTGTTCTCTTGGAGTTGGTGGGCACCTAAAGTATTTGTAAATTGACTGCCTGAACATCTTCAACAGCAGCAGGAAATTGCGGACTTCCTATTTCCCCAGCCTGAGGGAGGCCCCTCATTTGAGAATGGTGGCATAAAGTTACTGCGGGCTGAGTGGCTGGCTGGCTGCAGCATTAGGTTCTGGTTGAGGACCTGCTAAAACTCTATCCCAGGGCTTTGAAGGAGTGGTTTTGTTAGTGCCTCTAACCTCCTTCCTTAGGAATGACTTTGCTGGGCTTGCTACTGCTTGGGTATATCAAAACTCAGTGGAGTGGGTAGGGATGAGTGAGGAGTTTTTAAAATGAAAAAAGATCTATATAGATAAATCTAAGTCTATATATAATATAGATTTCAAAATTATATACATGTATATGTAATTTTGAGAATTGAGCATTTAATAAAAGCGACCCAAATTCTAGGAGTTTTAAAATTATGTTGTTACAAGGAGATTTTGTGGTTTTGCATTTTTTTAAAATCTCAGAAATAGAGTTTAAAGATTACTATAAATCTATCATTAATGTTGTAACCAAGAACTCTGTGAAATGCATAAAATGTGAAATGAAGTGCATGGGCTACAGCAATCCTTAACAGTCATCAGTAATTTGTATGTGTGTGTATGTATACCTGGCCTCATTCTGTAAAAGGTGTGTGGTGGTTCATGACAAACCCTGAGAAAAGTGGTAAAATATAAATAAGATATACAAAATCAGGATAAGACAAATATAAATTAGACTAGAAAGTCAAGACTGGGGGCAGGCAGAGATATTGAAGAGAAATATGGAAAGAGTAAAGGACTAATTGAATGATTGAGCTAAAAATTTGGCTCTGCACTCCCTTGGCAAAGTGAAGAGGGGGATAAGTCAGTTAGCTAACCCTCATAATTAAAAAGAAAAACACATACCAGCTCCTTAGAGAAAGCAAAGCTTTTGTTAGCTCTTACTTCCAAAAGAAATGGCTCATATAGGAGGTTGTTACATATGAACAATATCATTTTAAAAAGTATTTTGGTATAAAAAAGACAAAACCAAAATATACATAAGAGAAGTTTGTAGAAAAGTTTGAAAAAGCAGGTAAGCAAAAATAAAAATCATCCATAATCATAGCTCTATGAGATAATCATTACATTTTGGTGTATATCCTTTCAGGACTTTTCCAGCGCTACTCATATTTGCATATAAAAATATATATTAGTTTGTTTTATCGTCATAAAAATCTTTTGAGGGATAGACAAAGCAAGTATGACAAGATAAGTCATGCGAGGTACTCAATACAATTGTAAGCAATATTGTAGGCAAAATGTGAGCAAAAACCCAGTAAGTGTTAATAGGCCTTTTTTATTTATTGGGCATGCCTGATGTGCCCAGTACTGTAATGAGCACTGTATTTAAGCTGCTACCCAGTTGTCACAACAGATCTCTCTCAGACTGGGTTATTACAACCATTTTCTGGCTTCAGGGAAATTAAGTAACTCAAGGTTACTCAGTTAGTGACAGTACGCAGATCCAGTTTGTCTAAAAGCCCATATGCCTTCTATTGCAATGGGTTACTCTGTCTCCACAAGTCTTGCCATTCTCCTTTTACAGATGAGTAAACCATGACTCTGGGAAGTCAATTAGTGGCCTAGGTTAGTGAGAGATGGAACCAGGTCTCCAGTCTCAGGGCACCTACTTTGCTTCTTCCCCAAGAACAGCGCCCCCCCGCACTTTCCCTGAGGAATGCTGCAAACCAGCTTGCTATCCCTTTGTGTTGGCAGGATACTGCTGTTCAGATTCCTGGGGAGCACTTGTTCTCATGGTTTCTGTGAAAGGTCAGTGGGAGTAAACTTGGATGTATTGGTTCTTGCTTTTGCAGTTATCCAGCATTCTAATGGCTGCTGCTGCTTCATTTCTGTATATATGCCCCTTGGCATTGTGACTGAGTGCAAAGAGTTTGGTCCAGCTGTTATTTGATCTATTAACAGTCCCCTCCATCAGTATGGATTCTTTTAATTTTTTCTCTGGATGCGTGAAAAGCAAAAGTAGCAAATCTTGCCACTTACCACTTACACAAGAAAAGATTCGTTACTTTTAATTAAAGGAGCAATTGTAGCAACAGGGAAATCATTAATAAGTCAGTGAAGAAAGCCCTAGCTGTGGCAGCCTCAGCTGACTTTCAAGGTCACCTTCTTCCTTGGCTGCACAGTCCCAGATGGCTTGATATTCAGCCCTATCGAGCAGCCAAGAAAGAGGGTTTTGAGTTTGGGGCTCTGCCAAAGTGACATACTATGATTCAGATGAAGAATTCTATGATTTCGTTAGTTCTCTAGTTTCTATAGAGTCACATTTGGGCGTTTATTAATTGGTTAGTGCAGGCATATCCTACAGTTTCTCCTCTAAATACTAGTAAGCTAGGAGGGATGGTGAGGTCAAGTAGGGGTTAGACTGGAGCTGGCATGGAAAGGCTGAAACAGGCTGTGCCATTGTCGCATTGCTATGTTGACTGGCGTTACAAACAAGGCTAATAAATAGTTAAGATTATAGTATTGTCCAAAGAACAGAAGGTGTCTAGTACGACCTGTTCCTTTTTTGTTGTTCTTGTGTCTAGACTTTTGCTGAGTCCCAAGTATCTTTTTAGCCTAGATCAGGGAAGGATGAACCTGTTTATCGTGCCAAATATTGTATGAGATGTATGTGTGTGCCTTGTGGATTATTTCCCTCACCCTAACCTGTGTGGAGATGAGGCTGTGCAGCTGGGGTCCTGGCAGAGGGCCTTGTGTGGGTGAATGCGAGGTTATAGCAGAGATTCTTGACCAGAGGCAGTTATATCCAATGGGGCAGAAGCAGCTAGTTCTAAGGAGCAGGCTCAGCCAAAAGCAGGCTATGCTGCGCTCAACAGGAGATTGAAGTATGGAGTATCAGAAGAGGCATCATGAAAAGGCCAACGCTGGGAGTTGCTAGGAGTGTGTGTGTGTTAAGAGCTAGTTGGGATGTGATGTGTGGATGGGCTCAATTTAGAATGACCAGGAATGGGGTGGATACACTCTTAAACCCTTTTCTGTTCAAAGGTGTATTCTACTCCCTAAGGATTTTAGTTACAAAAGGAATCATGAAATGTCTGCCTTCTTGGGAGGGAAAAAAGCCCATAGATGGAACTAAAAGGTAATCCCTATCTTTAAGGAGAGAAGTAGAGATCATATATATAGAAGTGCATTGCACACTCGGAAGTACCTATGTGTAGGTAAGATATTCTCTCCCTCTGACACTGTGGTGCAGTGGACATAAGGCTGGCTTCATACTTGAGCAGAACCAGATTTGAGTCCTGGCTCCAGCAATGATTGATCTAACCCACAGTTCTCATCCATAAAGTGGGGATGATGAATCCCCTTCTGCTTGGGTTGTTGGGAGAATTAACGAGATAAAGTATTTGTGAAGTGTCTAGCACAACAACTGGCACACAGAAGATGCTTAATACATCCCATCCCCATGAGGAGGAGCAGCTTCTAATGAGAACATGGGCTGGCTGCAGAGACATGTCATCAGTCTGTCAGCTGTCTTGGTTCTAAACGCTAGAGCTGAGCGAGCCCCGTTAATCATTCCAGGAGTAGGTACTGTGAAGGGAGGAGACTCATCCATCACATCCTGGGCATGGTGGGAGGTTCAGAGGAGAAATATTAGATCTGCTTTCTGCTTGTGGTCTGTTTGGGCCCATGATGGATATGTGTGCATGTGAACAGTGGAGCTTAAGTCAGAGCTGTGCGTACCAGTGGGGGAAATAGGAGTAGGAGGAGGGTAAAGCTCTTGTTAGCTGAGGTTTCTAGAAAGGATTGGATGGAGAGGAGATGGGCTCAGTGCAAGTCTTGAGTCTAGAGGATGTGACTACAGGCCAGGGGACATGTGAGAAGAGGTGCTGCAGCTTGGAGCAAAGCCGAGGTGGTGGCAGTGTCCTGGGATGTGGAGAAGATGGTCAGGTGGAATATGAGATGGCGTTGGGGAGAAAAGAGGGAGGGTGTCAGGCCCTGGGTGATGTCAGTTTGGGCTGATTGGTAGCGTGGCCTGGTGAGTAGGGAGGTGGATACACGGGTTCAAATCCTTATTCTCCCGTCACTAGTCGGGAGACTGGTCAAATTACTTCACCTCCATGAGCTGCAGTTTACTTAACTCTACCATGTCCATAATGACAGTTCAGCTTATGAGGCTTAAATGAATTGGCATATGTTAAATGCCTGCCACATCATGGATGTTCAATGAGTGGCTATTATTGTTACACAGGTGTTAATAGGATATCTGTGTGCAATATAAACCTTACCTTAGGAAGCTTTCCCTGTCTCCTAAGTTTATCACATTTTGTGCAAAAAAGGGCCAGTGGGATGGGGTGGGATTTGGAGAAAATGAATATTTAACACTTATTTTTTAATACTCATTTATAGAGCTAAGTCTCTTTTTTAACGTGAGGGACACTAAATGGGAAGTATTCAGCCCATGATTGCAAATCTACTAGCAGTTTACATGTTTGAAATTGTTGCTGACATGGAGCCACAAGCTGTTGAACTTCAAGTCATCCAGCATCTCAGTATTTCACCCCTTAGGAGAAGCAGGCAGAGTGTGAAAACATGCCCCCTCCCCACCCCATAACCAGCAGTGTCATAGCAACAAAATCACAACTTGCCCTGGCTGGAATGCCATCAGGGATCACTGGGGCCAGCGTGGATTGGCCAAGAACAAGTTGTTCGACCCCCATTTCCTTTTATCTTCTTGGTTAGGTTACTAGAATACAGGTCAGGCAATGGTGCAGATATAGCAAGGAATCTCAGAACATCTCGGGATGTCATTGGGGACCAACGGAGATCTGGGCTGGGCACAGGCCGATTTGTACCTGGTCATCAACTGTAGCGAGAGTGGAATTAAAGTCAACTTGGAGAAAAGTTTCTCCCCTGAGATGAGATATCACTGTGGAATTCAGATTGCAAATGATCAGGCCTGAGATTATTGAACGTTTATGATGGACTGCATCTCCAAGATGGCGGCTGAAGGCTGTGTTCAACACATAGTAGAGGGGAGGCCCTCTTGCCCTTTGTAGCAAGGAATCTGTTCAAGTATTGCACTGTCTGAGCTTCCTGTGAGTGCTGGGCATTGTGCAAGAGAGAGGAAACAGACTACTGTACCTCGGATCCATTTTACAGATAGAAATGGAGGTTCAGGGAGGTTAGGGAACTTGCCCAGGGTCACCTGGTCAGTACAATACTTTGAAGGCCATGTTATTCCATTGTGTTATGCTCTGCACATGGGTCCAAAATGCTAGCTGTTTAGGTTCAGCCTAGATGTGGCTTACCAATCACACAGATGCAAAGGCTTGGGAGTCTTCGAAGATGGTTAACCATCAACATTGTGATTCGTCTGGAGCTTTGTGGCAAAGTTGTCATGATGCTGATGGGCAGATACCAGAGAAGAGGTAAGGTTTGGCTTGGTAAAGTGAAGGGAAATAACACATGAGACAAGAAGATTCATTCATTCAACGAGTCACTCAGCACCTGTCCTGTGCCAGGCCTGGGCTTGGCGCTGAGTGTGCAGATGTGAAGATCAACCCATCTCTGCTCCAGGAACCCCCAGCTTGGTGTGGAGATGGTGCCAACACAGTCTGATAGCGGTTTCATAAAAGAGTGAGTCAGATCGCATCTCTCCCTTGCTGAAAACACTGCAGTGGCTTCCCATTGAACTTTCCCCAGATCTGATCTTCCCAGACTGTGTCCTTCTTGGCATTCAGGTCTTAATTCAGAAGACGCTGCCCTTCATTAAAAAAAAAAAAAATCACAGCTGTATTATCCACGTACTGTGTAGGCTGAATAATAGCCCCCAAAGATGTCTACATCCTAATCCCCGGAAATTGTGAATATGTTACTCTACTTGGTAAAAATGGCCTTGGATATGTGGCTAAATTAATGACCTAGAGATGGAAGGATTATCCTGGATTATCTAGGTGGGTCCAGTGTAATAAGAAGGGTCCTTACAAGAGGAGGATGAGAGAGAAAAGGAAATGTGATGTTGGAACTAGTGGTTTAAGTGACACACTTGGAAGATGCAGGAAGGGGCCAAGAGCCAAGGAATGCAGCCAGCCTCAGGAAGCTGGAAAAGACAAGGAAACAGATTCTTTCCTGGGCTTCCAGAAGGAACACAGCCCTGCCAACACCTTGATTTTAGGTTTTGGACCTCCAGACTGTAAAAGAACAAATTGGTGTTGTCTGAAACCACTGTTTGTGGTAATTTGTTATAGCAGCAATAGGAAACTGATACACATGCCATACAACTTAGTGGGTTTTTGTATGTTCACAGACTTGTACCACTATCACCACAATCAATTTTAGAACATTTAATTAACCTCCACCTCAAAAAAACACTTGTAGCCATTAGTAGTCACTCCTTTTTTCCACTTATAGTTAGCCATGTGGCTTTGCTAAGTTTTGTAACCTGTGTGAGCGTCAGTTTCCTCATCTGTAACTGGGATCCTACCCAATTCCGAAGGCTATTGTAAGAATTCAATGAAATATGTGTGTCAGTGCTTAGCACAATGCCTGAAGTCAGCATTCAGTAGGTTGTTTTATTATTTTTTATTAATACCACTGAGGAGCCTGTTGCAGAAATGCAAGGGAGAGGTCAAGGCGAGGCTGAACTAGGCCGGTGACGGAGGTGATCTGGTTTCTCTGAGTTTACCTTCCTGCACGAGTTCAGTTAAAATCTGCCTGCCTGTCCCTGTCAGACCACTAGAGGGCGGTGGAGCCAAGGCTGCATATGGAACACAGCACACCCAGTTGGTTGGGGCTAGTCTGTGCATTCAGCTTTTATTCCTGTTCTGAAGCCTCATTGTGTATTTGCGTTGGATTGTCCCATTCTTCGTTGCTTTGTGTACTTGCTGACATTTTTTTCAAATACCTTGCATGCCAAAGCACCTCTGAGTTTCTGTTCCATCTGTGGCCTGGGATTAGGCAGAAAGCCTCTTGCTTTCTGGCAGCTGTGTTTATTTCTTAAAGGCACAAGTGGTGGCAGAACACGGGGCCCTAAGTCCTGCAGCTCAGCACAGCCTAGGATGCTCTTCTGCCAGTTCAAAACTTGGCGCCTGTTCCATCTTGCATTCCTCCTCTGCTCCCCAGGGCAAATCAGTTTCTCCCAAATCACATAGATTGAGGTGGCAATTGGTGGGGTGTGGTGGGTGTGATTCCCCAAAGAAAATTCAGATAAGATCACCAGAGGAAGGAACAATGGGTGTTTAGGCAAAATCCACAGATGTTCACTACAATTACCACATGGGAACAGAATAATTCACTGGTTAAAAGCCCTGGCTTGGGACTCTAGTTCCTAGGGATGGAATCCCAGTTCCACCATTTACAAGTTGTGTGACCTTGGCTGGGTCACTTCACCTGTCAGTCTAAGTCTCAGTGTCACCATCTGCAAAATGGAAGTGATGGTCCCACCATGTAGGCTTGAATCAATGCAAAAGCACGTTACAAATGGATCAGGCAAGCTCCAGGATGTATCGCTGTAATTTGGTGTGGCATGAAGTGTGAAGTCTCTGACCCAGCAATTCCATTTCTGAACATTTATCCAAAGGAAATGCAAACACTAAATCAAGAAGATATCTGAACCCCCATGTTCACTGAAGTGTTATTTACAATAGCCCAGGTATGGAAACAACCTAAGTGTCCATTGATGGATGAATGGATTAAGAAATGTATATATGTTATACAATGGAATATTATTCAGCCATAAAAAATGAAAATTTTGCCATTTGTAACAATATGGATGGACCTCGAGGGCATTATATTAAGTTAAATAAATCAGACAAAGAAAGACAAATACCATATGATCTCACTTATATGTGGAATCCAAAGACAAAAACAAGAAACCAAGCTTCTGGGTACAGAGAACAGAATGGTGGTTGCAAGAGGCAGGGGTGGTGGGGTATGCAAAACAGGTGAAGGTAGTCAAAGGGTACAAACTTCCAGTTATAAAATAAATAAGTCCTGGGGATGTGACGTACAGCATGGCAACTATAGTTAATAATACTGTATTGCATATTTGAAAGTTGCTAAGAGAGTAGATCTTAAAAGTTCTCATCACAGGAAAAAATTTTTTTGTAACTATGTAAGGTGAGGGATGTTAACTGGACTTACTGTGGTGATCATTTTGCAATGTATACAAATATTGAATTATTATGTTGTATACCTGAAACTAATATAATGTTATATGTCACTTATACCTAAATAAAAATAAATAAATGAAGTCTGAAGTCTCCGGATTATTACCTGACCAGTTCCAGGGCAGCTGTCCACAGACAGGGAGCCAAAGTCCCCTGGGTTCAAATCCTCAATCTGCCACTTATTGGCTACATTTTCCTCCTCCATGAAGTGAAGATCATCATTCCTGCCTCCCAGGGTTGCTGGGAGAAGTGAGGAGGTGATATATGGACAGTGCCTGGCACGTATCTGTCTGTAACTGATAGATGTGTTCTCTGTACAGTGATTACTCCAGAGCATGCCAGGAGTCCAGGTGTGACTCTGGCAGGACAGACCACGTGTTCTGTGAACAAACAACTGTCCTTCTGGATAAAGGGTGCCTTTGGCCAGCAGCCAAGGGCTGTGGGAAGGCTTTGTGTAGCCTGGCCCTTCCTTCCTTCCTTCCTTTCAACTTGGAGTGGGTGCAGCCTCACAGAGATTCATGTTTCACTCATAATCACCCCTCAGGCTCTACTATCAGCCTGTCTTTCATTTCTACCACAAGGCTTTCTGCCAGACAGTTTGACAGAATCTCATCTGGAGTGTGTTAACTCTTTTCCCTTGTGGCTGGCAGAGATCTGGGATCAGCTCTGCATTGGGACAAGTTGTAAGTAAACACACATTTACTCAAATGTGGCCCCTCCTCTCCTCCCATGGCCTTGTCTTAGATCTGGGCAACTTCAAATCAGGGAACCAAAGAATGCTTGGAAAGGACTTTACAAGTCATTTAATTCAGCCTACTCATTTTATAGATTAAATTGAAAATGTTTGGTTAAGTCTCCCATGTTTACATAAATACCTTGAGGATACAGATAGAACTGGGAATCAGGTTTTCTGACTCTTTGTCCAAAACTTTTTCCATAATAATCTAGTACCTCAATCATTCATTCATTCCTTCAAAAAATGTGTATCGAGCATCTAACACCTTATGCAAGGTCCTTTTGTGGGCACTGGAGAAACAGAGATATGAGAAACGATCTGCCCTTGAAGTGCTTAAGAACTCTTCATCTATTCGTCCATCCATCCATCTAATGCATCTGTCTATTCAGTCACACATCCATTTCTCCTTTTCTCCTGTACATCTCTCATTCATCTATTCATCTTCATCCTTTTGTAGATTTGTTTCTGTCCATTCATTTCTCCATTCACCTCACCGTCTGTTTGTCCACATATCTATTCATCTTTCTATCTGTGCATTTATCATCCTACTCATCCATCACCTGTTCCTATTTCCATCAGTCTACTTCTCTTTTGATCCATCCGTTGGTCTCTTCATCCATCCAGAATTTCTTGAGTGTATATGGCTCTAGGTTTTTAGCTGGTACTCAGGACTGAGATAAATAAGAAGCATTTGTATTCAAGCCTTTGTATGAACATACATTTTCTTGTCTCTTTGTCAATACCTTGGAGTAGAATGGCTGAATCATATGGTAGATATTTGTTTAACTTTTTAAGAAACTGCTAAAATGCTTTTTGGATAGTTTTACTCTTTTACATTTCTACCAATTCCTCCACAGCTTTCCCAGCTTTTTGCATGATTACTTTTAAAAATTTTATCCATTCTGGAGAGTGATGTCAGTGACATGGTGGAGCTCACCCGGGACTCTCTCCCCTCCAAATTACAACCAAAAGGAACAACTGCTTTCCAACCAAAAAAAATCCTAATAACAGAAATTGTCAGAGACCCACAGCAGCCAAACGACGGAGGGTGGAGAGGCTGGAGCTGCCCTTGGAGGAGCTGGAACGGGGTAAGAGAGAACTTCACTCCCTCCCCTAGAGACTGGGATCACTGCCGCAGGTGATGGAAGGAATGGGGGAGGGGCTGCACATCTGTGGGATCATCCAGGACTCCCACAGACTCATGCAGTGGAAATCCTCTAACGGGGGAAAGGTTTCGTGTGGGGGGACCCCATCAAGCCAGGGCCCCAGGAAACCAGAGAGTGAGAGCTGATCAGAATCCAGGTCTGTGCATGAGAGAAAGTGCCCCTCCTCCCCCAACCTGCACTGTGTGCTGCCATAGTGGCTTAAGGCAGAGGGCTCAGAACATGCTGCTCTCGACCCCCATCCAGTGGTGACAGGCTGTAACTTCAACCGAATAATAGCATTATGCACAAAAATCGCTCCTCTACCATCTAGCAATTTATAAAAGCTCCAGAACAAAAGGAAAAAATAAAAACACAGAATTATGTCCTGAGGACTTGGAAATAGGTAAACTAAGTGACAATGAATTCAGAGTAGCTATCATCAAAATACTCAATGAGGTAAAGGGAAATATAGAGAAACAAATCAACGAGTTCTGGAGTTACTTCACAAAAGAGATCGAAACTATAAAGAAAAACCAATCAGAAATACTAGAGATAAAAAATACAATGGATCAGATAAAACAGAATATGGATTCCCTGAATGCCCGTGTAGACACCATAGAAGAGAAAATTAGCATAATTGAAGATAGACAGGCTGAATAGCTCCATACAGAGGAAGAAAGAGAACTAAGAATTTAAAAAACTGAAGAAAATCTCTGAGAAATAGCTGACTCAATGAGAAAATGTAACTTAAGAATAATCGGAATTCCTGAGGGCATGGAAAAGGAAAATGGAGCAGAAAGTGTGCTCAACAAAATAATAGAAGAAAACTTCCCAAATCTAGGGATTGAGAGAGAAATGCATGTGGAGGAAGCTTTACAGATCTCTTAGATTTGTCCATGTAAAAAGACCTACTGCAAGGCATATAGTAGTAAAAATGGCAAAAATGAAGGACAAAGAAAAAATACTCAGGGCAGCAAGGCAGAAGAAAATAACCTACAAAGGAACCCCCATCAGACTTTCAGCAGATTTCTCTATAGAAACCTTACAAGCTAGGAGAGATTGGAGTGACATATTCAAAACTTTAAGGATAAAAATCTTCAGCCAAGAATACTCTATCCAGTTAATATATCCTTCAGATATGAGAGAGAAATTAAATATTTTCCAGACAAACAAAAGCTAAGGGACTTTGTAGCCACAAGACCTCCACTACAAGAAATCCTCAAGAAGGCTCTCATACCTGAAAAAAGAAAAAAAGGGAGAAAGGGGTCACAAAACACAGAGTAGGGAGACAAATAAATAGAATCAGAATAGGATAGCAAATATTCAACTGTAGCATTAGGATAAAGGGAAGGAAATCAGCAAAGCAAAGACAATCTTATCACTCTAACCACAAACTCACAACACAAGTTGGAATAAGAGATGCAAATAATAATTTAGGAGGGGAGGAGGTAAGGGACTGAATCAGTCTAGGCTAAGGAAGTAAGAGACCACCAGAAAATGGACTATGTTATACACGAGATTCTGAATACAAACTTCAGGGTAGCCACTAAACTGAAAAACAGAACAGAGACACAAAACATAAATAAGGAAAAATCTAAGAAACCCAGCCTAAGAAATTGCAGAAGTCAATGGGTAGGCTAAAGCACACAGGATGAGAAACAAATGAAATGCGGGAAAACCAGAAAACGAGCTACAGAATGACAGCATTAAGCCCGCATGCATCAATAATCACCCTCAATGTAAACGGATTGAACTCTCCAATAAAAAGACACAGAGTGGCAAAATGGATTAAAGAAGAAGATCCAACAATTTGTTGCCTCCAGGAAACACCTCAGCTCCAAGGACAAACACAGGCTCAGAGTGAAGGGGTGGAAGACAATACTCCAAGCTAATAGCAAACAAAAGAAAGCAGGTGTCGCAATACTTATATCAGACAAAACAGACTTCAAGATAAGGCAGGTAAAGAGAGACATAGAGGGCCAATATATAATGATCAAAGGGACACTTCATCAAGAAGAAATAACGCTTATAAATATCTATGCACCCAACACAGGATCACCATAGTTCATAAAGCAACTATTAACAAACCTAAACGAAGATATCAAAAATAACACAATAATAGTAGGGGACCTCAACACCCCACTCACATCAATGGACAGATCATCCAGACAGAAAATCAACAAGGAAACAGTGGAGCTAAATGAAAAGCTAAAACAGTTGGACTTAATAGACATATATAGAACACTTCATCAAAAACAGCAGAATAAACATTCTTCTCAAGCGTGCATGGAACATTCTCAAGGATAGACCATATGTTGGGAAACAAGGCAAGCCTCTACAAATTAAAAAAAATTGAAATAATAACAAGCATCTTCTCTGATCATAATGCTATAAAGCTAGAAATAATTACAAGAAAAAAGCTGAGAAGGGCACAAGGATGTGGAGACTAAACAATATGCTATTGAACAAGCAATGGATCATTGAAGAAATTAAAGAAGAAATAAAAGAATACCTGGGGACAAATGAAAATGATAACATGCCATACCAAATCATATGGGATACAGCAAAAGCTGTATTAAGAGGGAAATTCATCACAATACAGACACATCTTAACACGAAAAATCCCAAATAAGCAATCTTAAACTACATCTAACTGAATTAGAGAAAGAAGAACAAACAAAGCCCAAAGTCAGCAGGAGAGAAATAATAAAAATCGGAGCAGAAATAAATGCTACTGAAACAAAAAAGGCAGCAGAAAGGATCAATGAAACAAAGAGCTGGTTCTTTGAGAAGATAAATAAAATTGACAAACCCCTAGCCAGACTTACAAAGAAAAAAAAGGGAGAAAGCTCAAATAAACAAAATCAGAAATGAAAGAGTAGAAATAACAACAGACTCCTCAGAAATACAACAGATTATAAGAGAAAACTATGAAAAACTATATGCCACAAAAATGGATAACCGAGAGGAAATGGATAAATTCTTGGACTCCTACAATCTCCCAAAGCTCACTCAAGCAGAAGCAGACAATTTGAACAGACCAATCACCAGGAAAGAGATTGAAACAGCAATCAAAAGCATCCCAAATAATAAACCCCCAAGACGAGATGGCTTTCCTGGGGAATGCTACCAAACTTTCAGAAAGGATTTAATACCTATCCTTTTCAAGCTATGGCAAAAATTAGAGAGGATAGACTACTTCCTAACACATTCTATGAGGCCAACATCACGCTGATACCAAAGCCTGACAAGGGCAGCATGAAAAAGGAGAACTACAGGCTAATATCGCTGATGAACATAGATGCAAAAATTCTCAACAAAATTTTGGCAACCCGAATTCAGCAATTCATCAAAAGGATCATACATCATGATCAAGCGGGATTCATACCAGGGACACAGGATGGTTCAACATCCGCAAATCAAACAACATGATACACCGCATCAACATGTGAGAAATAAAAACCACATGACCGTCTCAATAGATGCAGAGAAAGCATTTGACAATATCCAACAGCCATTTATGATAGAAACTCTGAACAAAATGGGGATAGAAGGGAACTACCTCAACATAATAAAGGCCACATATGACAAACCCACAGCCAACATCATACTCAATGGGCAAAAACTGAGTGCCATCCCCCTGAAAACAGGAATGAGACAAGGATGCCCTCTAGCACCACTCTTATTTAACATAGTACTGGAGGTTTTGGCCAGTGCAATTAGGCAAGAAAAAGGAATAAAAGGAACCCAAATAGGGAGGGAAGAAGTGAAACTCTTGCTGTTTGCAGATGACATGATCTTATATATAGAAAACACCAAAGAATGCATTGGAAAACTTTTAGAAGTAATCAACAACTACAGCAAAGTTGCAGGGTATAAAATCAGTTTACGTAAATCAGTAGCATTTCTATACTCTAATAACGAACTAACAGAAAAAGAACTCAAGAACACAATACCATTCACAATCGCAACAAAAAGAATAAAATACCTTGGGGTGAATTTAACTAAGGAAGTGAAAGACCTATACAATGAAAATTACAAGGCTTTTCTGGAAGAAATGGATGATGACATAAAGAGATGGAAAGACATTCCATGTACATGGATTGGAAGAATAAACATAGTTAAAATGTCCATTCTACCTAAGGCAATCTACAGATTCAACGCCATCCCAATCAGAATCCCAATGACATTCTTTACAGAAATAGAACAGAGAATCCTAAAATTCATATGGGGCAACAAAAGACCCCGAATTGCTAAAGCAATCCTGAGAAAAAAGAACAAAGCTGCAGGCATCACAATCCCTGACTTCAAAACATACTACAAAGCTACAGTAATCAAAACAGCATGGTACTGGTACAAAAACAGGTGCACAGATCAATGGAACAGAATGGAAAGCCCAGAAATAAAACCACACATCTATGGACAGCTAATCTTCGACAGAGGAGCTGAGGGCATACAATGGAGAAAGGAAAGTCTTTGCAACAAATGGTGTTGGGAAAACTGGAAAGCCACATGTAAAAGAATGAAAATTGACCATTCTTTTTCACCATTCATCAAAATAAACTCAAAATGGATCAAAGACCTAAAGCTGAGACCTGAAACCATAAGTCTTCTAGAAGAAAATGTAGGCAGTACACTCTTTGACATCAGTATTAAAAGGATCTCTTCGGACATCTTGTCTTCTTAGACAAGGGAAACAAAGAAAGAATAAACAAATGGGACTTCATCAGACTAAAGAGCTTTTTCAAGGCAAAGGAAAACAGGATTGAAACAAAAAACAACCCACTAACTGGGAAAAATATTTGCAAGTCATACATCTGACAAAGGCTTAATATCCATAATATATAAAGAACTCACACAACTCAACAACAAAAAATCAAATAACCCAATCAAAAAATGGGCAGGAGACATGAACAGACATTTCTCCAAAGAAGATATATGGATGGCCAATAGGCACATGAAAAGATGTTCATCATCGCTGATCATCAGGGAAATGCAAATCAAAACTACTCTAAGATATCACCTTACACCCATTAGAATGACAAAAATAACTAAAACGAGCGGTAACAAATGTTGGAGAGGTTGTGGAGAAAAAGGAACCCTCATACACTGCTGGTGGGAATGCAAACTGATGCAGCCACTATGGAAAACAGTATGGAGATTCCTCAAAAAATTAAAAATAGAACTACCATATGACCCAGCTATCCCACTACTGGGTATCTATCCAAAGAGCTTGAAGTCAGCAATTCCATAAGTCCCATGCACCCCAAGGTTCATTGGAGCAATATTTACAATAGCCAAGATGTGGAAGCAACCTGTGCCCATCAACAGATGAATGGATAAAGAAGATGTGGTACATATATACAATGGAATACTACTCAGCTGCTAAACAGAACAAAATCATTCCATTTGCAATAACATGGATGGACCTTGAGAGAATTATGTTAAGTGAAATAAGCCAGCGAGAGAAAGATAATCTGTGTATGACTCCACTCATAAGAGGAGTTTAAAACTATGGACCAAGAACAGTTTAGTGGATACCAGGGGAAAGGTGGGGTGGGGGGTGGGCACAAAGGGTGAAGTGGTGCACCTACAACATGACTGACAAACATCAATGTACAATTGAAATTTCACAAGATTGTAACCTATCAATAACTCAATAAAAAAAAAAAGAAGATGTGGTATATATACACAATGGAATACTACTCAGCTGTAAAAAAGAACAAAATCGTCCCATTTGCAACAACATCGATGGACCTTGAGGGAATTACGTTAAGTGAAATAAGCCAGATAGAGAAAGACAATCTCTGTATGACTCTACTCATATGAGGAATTTAAAAATGTAGACAAAGAGAACAGATTAGTGGTCACCAGGGGAAAGGTGGGGTAGGGGGTGGGCACAAAGGGTAAAGGGGTGCACCTACAACACGACTGACCAACAATAATGTACAACTGAAATTTTACAAGATTGTAACCTATCATTAACTCAATAAAAATTAAATTGAAAAAATTTTATCCGTTCTAATAGATATGGTTTTAATTTTGTTGTTCCCCTAATGACAAATGTTGGTGTGCACCTTTTCGTATACTTATTTGCTATCCATATATCATTTTGGCAAAGTGTGTGCAAATCTTATGCCCATTTAAAAAACTGAATTGTTTATTTTCTTATTATTGAGTTGTGGTTTTAAAAAATATACATATATTCTGGATTGAAGTTCTTTATGTATACTTTACAAATATTTTTTCTCCATCTATGGTTTGTTTTTCCTTCTCTTAATAAAGTTTTTCAAAGAGCAGAGTATGTTAATTTTGGTGAAGTCCAATTTATTAATTTCTTCTTATATGGATCTTTTTTTAGGTGTCATGTAATAAATTTGTGCCTAGCACAAGATCACAAAGATTTTCTCTTATGTTTTTGTTCTATAAGACTTACTGTTTCAGATTTTACGTTTAGGTCTATGATAGATTTTGAGGTAATTTTTCTAAATGGTGCGAGCCATGGATCCAAGTTCACTTTTTTTGGCATGTGAATATCTGGTTGTTTTATCACCATTTGTTGAAAAGATTGCTTTCTCTATCGAATTGCTTTTGCACCTTTGTTAAAATTAGTTGTTCACTCCAATAGCAATGGAGTGCCCAGATCCTGTTTTCTTTTTGAGGGAGATTAGCCCTGAGCTAACATCCGTGCCCATCTTCCTCCACTTTATATGTGGGACGCCCGCCACAGCATGGCTTGATAAGCGGTCCGCAGGTCCACCCCCGAATCCGGCCACGAACCCTGGGCCCTGTGAAGCGGAATGCGTGAACTTAACCACTGTGCCACTGGGCCAGCCCCCAGATCTTGGTTTTTAATACTATTCTTCAATAAAAGGATCCAGGGCTCCTTGAAGAAGTGGCTGATTTTAGGACTGGGGCAGGAAATATACAAGATGAGCCGGGAGCATCTTGTAGTGCCGGAAAGTAAGGAAGTGCTTAAAAGAAAATCCTATAGCGAGGGGGATTTGTCAAAAGGACACAGCAGCAACTGAAAAAGCTCCCAATGACCAATTTGAGCAACGGTATATAAATAACATAATATTGGATTATAATCCAAAGTATAAAAGTAAATATCCATGAGTATATACTGATATAAATGATTGAATCAATAAATGGAGAGAAGAGAAAAATCTCTCTTGCAGGAGAATATCAAATAATTTATGTAGATATTCCACCACTAAGGAAGTGGGACATAACTCCCCACTCATTAAGTGTGGGCTGTGCACAGTGACTCCCTTCTGAAGAGTATAGTATAGAAAAGGCAGGGGGAAGAATAATTTTATGGTAGAGAAGTGATAGATACTGTCTCAGCCAGGTGATTAAGGTTAACTTCAACAGATAAATCATGTTGACGGTATATACCTTTGATATAATGTGATGAGAATAGCACTTTATCTCTAAAGTCTTCCTTCCCAAAACACGTACTCCAGTCTAATTATGAAAACATCAGATGAGTCCACATTGAGGGACATTCTACAAAATACCTGACGAGTACTTCTTAGAACTGTCAAGGTCATCAAAAACAAGGAAAGTCTGAAAAAGTATCACAGCTGAGAGGAGAGGTGACCAATATTGGTTCCTTAATTATAACTAACGTACTGTACTAACATAGGATGCCAATAATAGGGGAAACTTGGTGAGGGGCATGTGGGAACTCTGTACAATCTTCTCAATTTTTCTATAAATTTAAAACCTTTCTAATAAATAAAGTCTGAATTTTAAAAATCCATTGTTTTTATATGTATGGATCCCTCTGTTCTGCTTCATTGATCTATTTGCTGTTTTTATGCCGATAGTATACTGTCTTGATTACTACAGCTTTTTAACAAGTCTTGAAATCAGGTAATATTAGTTTTCCAATATTGTTTCTTTCAAAGTTGTTTTGGCTATTCTAGGCTTTTCCTAGGTGCACTTTAGAATCAGTTTGTCAATTTTTACAAAACTTGGTGCATCTTGATTGGTATTGCATTGATCAAGTTGGGGAGAATTGACATCTTCTCAATATTGTGTTTTCTAATCCATGGACTGTCTCTCTATTTATTTAGATCTTCTTTAATTTTTTCTCAGCAATATTTTGTAGTTTTAAGTATACAGATCTTTCCAATCTTTTGTCAGATTTATCCCTAAGAATTTCACATTTTTTGATGCTCTGTAAAGAGTATTTTTATTTCAATTTTTGATTGTTCATTGCTAGTATACAAAAATGCAGCTGTTTTGTATATTGATCTTGTGTCCTGAAACTTTGCTAAACTCACCTGTTAGTTCTATCTGCTTTTTCATAGATTTTATAGATTTATTAGATTTTCTACTAGACAATCAGATTGTCTGTGAGTAAAGACACTTACTTTTTCCTTTCCAATCCGTATGACTTTTATTTCTTTTTCTTGTGTCATTTACTGCCTAGAACTACCAGTACAATGTTGAATAAAAGTAGTGAGAGCAGACATTTTTTCCTTGTTCTTGATCTTAGAGGAAAAGTAGCCAGTTTTTTATCCTTAGATGTGACATTAACTGTAGTTATCCTTAGAAGCCCTTTATCAGGTTCAGGAAATTCCCTTCAATTTCTAGTTTGCTGAAAGTTTTTATTAGGAATGGATTTTGTTGAATATACTTTTCTTTGTTTATTGAGATGTTTATATGGCTTTTTTTTTGTTTAGTTTGTTAATATGGTGAATTACACTGACTAATTTCCGACGTTAAACCAACCCTGCATTCCTGGGATATATCTCATTTGGTCAAGAAGTATTATCATTTTTGTATATTGTTGGATTTGTTGAAATTTTCTTTAGAATTTTTGTGTCTCTCTTCATGAGGGATATTGGTCTATAGTGTTCCTTAAATGTCTTTGTGTGGTTTTGTGTTGGAGTAATGCTGGCCTCAAAGAATGAGTTTGGAAATATTCCCTCTTCTTCAATTTTCTGGAAGAGTTTATGTAGAATTAATATTATTTATTCTTTAAATATTTGGTAATATTCAGCAGGGAAGCCATCTGGGCCAGGAGTTTCCTTCATGGGAAGGTTTTTAGCCCCAAACTCAATTTCTTTAATAGATGAAGCTATTCTCATTATCTGTTCCATCTTGGGTGAGCTTTGGTAGATTTTGTCTTTCAGTGAGTTTTAAAAATTTATTTTATTGAGGTCATATTTGTTTATAACATTAAATAAATTTCAGATGTATATCTTTATATTACAACTTCTGTGTAGACTGCATCGTGTTCACCACCAAAAGCTTAGCTGCCATTTGTCACCATACACATCTACCCCTTTGCTCCTTTTACTCTCCCCCCGTCCTTCAGTGAATTTGACTATTTCATCTAAGTTGTTGCATTTTTTGGCATAAAATTTTTCATAATATTTTCTTATCATTTTAATATATGTAGAGTCTTTAGGGTTATCACCTCCAGCATTCCTGATATTAATGTGTATCTTCTTTTTTTTCCTGATTAGAATTTCAGGAGGTTTATCAGCTTTACCGAACTTCTCAAAGAACCAGCTCTTTGTTTCATTGATTTTCTCTATTGCCTTTCTCTTTTCTGTTTCATTGATTTCTGCTTTGATATTTAGTATTTATTTTCTCCTGCTTATTTTGGGTTTAATATGCTCTTCTTTTTTCTAGTTTCTTATGTAGAATCTGAGGTCATGTATTTAAGACCTTGGTTCTTTTCTAATTAAAGGCATTTAGTGCTATAAATTCCTCCTTAAATACTACTTTAGCAGCATCCCACAAATTTGGATGTTGTATTTTCACTCAATTTGAATACTATCTAATTTCCATTTATATCTCTTCTTTAACCCCATGGGTTATTTAGAAGCGTGTTATTTATTTTCCAATTATTTGAGGAATTTCCCTATATCTTTCTGATAATTTCTTTCTAATTTTTGTTCCATTGTTTTCAGAGAACATACTTTGTTTACTTGAATCCTTTTAAATCTATTGAGATTTGTTTCACGGCCCAGAATTTGGTATATTTGATAATGTTCCTCATGTAGTTGAAAAGAGTGTACGTTCTGCTGTTTTGGGGTATAGAGTTTTATAAATGTCAATTAGGTCAACTTGGTTGATAATGCTGTTCAAGTCGCCTATTTTTGCTCATTTTCTGTCTACCTGTTCTATCAATTGTCAAGAAAGGGATATTGAAATCTTCAGCTATAATTGTCATTTTGGTTCTTTCTCTGGGCTATTCCATCAGGTTTTTCTTCATATATTTTGAAGCCTGGTTATTAGATGTGTAGATATTTAAGATGTCTACATCCTATTGATTAATTGACCCCTTTATCATCATCAAATGACCTTGTTTATCCCTGGTAATATTCTTTGCTGTAAAGTCTATGTTGTCTGAGATTAAAATAGCCTTTCTTTTTAACTAGTGTTAGCATGGTATATCTTTTTTTCCATTGACTTAAAATAATAGAATTTCTGTCTCTTTTTTTGATATTTTTAATCTTTTTTATTGTGGTAGTGGTGGTTTATAACATATACATTTCAGGTGTATGACATTATGTATTTCGATTTCTGTGTTGATTACAACTTGTTCACCACCCAAAGACTAATTTTAACCCATCACCAGACACATCTGCCTAATCACCCCTTTTGCCCTCCTCCCTCCTCCCTTCCCGTCTGGTAACCACCAATCCAATCTCTGTTTCTAGGTGTTTGTTTGTTGTTGTTTTTATTTTCTACTTATGAGTGAGATCATATAGTATTTGACTTCCTCCCTCTGACTTATTTCACTTAACACAATGCCCACAAGGTCCATCCATGTTGTCACAAATGGCTGGATTTCATCATTTCTTATGGCTGAGTAGTATTCCATTGTGTATATATACCACATCTTCTTTATCCATTCGTCCCTTGATAGGCACCTGGGTTGCTTTCAAGTGGTGGCTATTGTGAATAATGCTGTGATGAACCTAGGAGTGCATACATCTTTATGCATTGGTGTTCTTTGGATAAATACCCAGCAGTGGAATAGCTGGATCATATAGTAGATCTATTTTTAATTTTTTGAGGGATCTTCATACTGTTTTCCATAGTGGCTGCACCCGTTTTCATTCCCACCAACAGTGTATGAGGGTTCCCTTTTCCCCACATCCTCTCCAACACTTATTGTTTCCTGTCTTGTTAATTATAGCCATTCTGACAGGAGTGAGGTGATATTTCATTGTAGTTTTGATTTGCATTTCCATGATAGTTAATTATTTTGAACATCTTTTCACGTGCCTGTTGGCCATCTGTACATCTTCTTTGAGCAAATGTCTGTTCAGATCTTTTGCTCATTTTTTAATTGGGTTGTTAGTTTTTTTGTTGTTGAGATGTATAAGTTCTTTATATATTTTGGATATTAACCCCTTATCAGATATATGGTTTGCAAATAACTTCTCTCAGTTCTTAGGTTGTGTTTTCATTTTGTTGATGGTTTCTTTTGCTGTGCAGAAGCTTTTTAGTTTGATGTAGTCCCATTTGTTTATTTTTTTCTATTGTTTCCCTTGCCTGGTCGGACATGGTACTTGAAAATATGCTGCTAAGACTGATGTCAAAAAATGTACTGCCTATGTTTTCTTCCAGAAGTTAAGTGGTTCCAGGTCTTACATTTAAGTCTTTAATCCATTTTGAATTAATGTTTATGTATGGTGTAAGATAGCGGTCTACTTTAATTCTTTTGCACATGATGGTCCAGTTTTCCCAAAACCATTTATTGAAGAGATTCTCCTTCCTACACTGTATGTTCTTGGCTCCCTTGTCAAAAATTAGCTGTCCATAGATGTGTGAGTTTATTTCTGGGCTCTCGATTCTATTCCATTGATGTGTGTGTCTATTTCTGTGCCAGTACCATGCTGTTTTATTACTATAGCTTTGTAGTATATTTTGAAATCAGGGAGTGTGACACCTCCAGCTTTGCTCTGTTTTCTCAGGATTCCTTTGGCTATTTGGGGTCTTTCATTGTTCCATGTAAATTTTAGGATCCTTTGTTCTATTTCTGTGAAAAATGTTGTTGAAACTTTGATAGGGATTGCATTGAATCTGTAGATTGCTTTAGGAAGTATGGATATTTTAACTATGTCAGTTCTTCCAGTCCAAGAGCACAGAATATCTTTCCATTTCTTTCAACAATGTTTTATAGTTTTCAGTGTACAGACCTGTCACCACTTTGATTAAGTTTATCTCTAGATATTTTCTTCTTTTTGTTACAGTTGTAGATGAGATTGTATTCTTAATTTCTCTGTCAGCTACTTCATTGTTAATGTATAGAAACACAACTGATTTTTGTATGTGGATTTTGTATCCTGCAACTTGACTGTATTAATTTATTATTTATAAAAGTTTTTTAGTGGATTCTTTAGGGTTTTCTATATATAAAATCATATCATCTGCAAATAGTGACAGTTTCACTTCTTCCTTTCCAATTTGGATCCCTTTTATTTCTTTTTCTTGTCTGATTGCTCTGGCTAAGACTTCCAATTTCATGTTAAATAAGAGTGGTGAAAGTGGGCATCCTTGTCTGGTTCCTGTTCTTACAGGGATAGCTTTCAGTTTTTCTCCATTGAGAATGATATTAGCTTTGGGTTTGTCATATTTGGTCTTTATTATGTTGAGATACTTTCCTTCTATACCCACTTTATTCAGAGTTTTTATCATAAATGGATGCTGTATCTTGTGAAATGCTTTCTCTGCATCTATTGAAGTCATCGTGATTTTTATTCTTCATTTTGTTAATGTGGTATATCACGTTGATTGATTTGTGGATGTTGAACCATCCCTGCATCCCTGGAATAAATCCCACTTGATCACGGTGTATGGTCTTTTTAACGTATTGTTGTATTCGATTTGCCAGTATTTTGTTGAGGATTTTTGCATTGATGGTCATCAGCAATATCAGCCTGTAATTTTCCTTTTTTGTGTCGTCCTTGTCTGGTTTTGGTATCAGGGTAATGTTGGCTTCATAGAATGAGTTAGGAAGCTCCCCTCCTCTTCAATTTTTTGGAAGAGTTCGAGAAGTATATGTATTAAGCCTTCTTTGAATGTTTGGTAGAATTCACCAGGGAAGCTGTGTGGCCCTGGACTCTTATTTTGGGGGAGGTTTTTGATTACTGTTTTGATCTCCTTAGGATCGGTCTATTCAAATTCTCTATTTCTTCTTAATTCAGTTTTAAAAGTTTGTATGATTCTAAGAATTTATCCACTTCTTCTAGATTATCCAATTTGTTGGCATAGATTATCCAATTTGTTGGCATATAGCTTTCCATAGTATTGTCTTACAATCTTTTGTATTTCTGAGGTGTCTGTGTAATTTCTCCTCTTTCATTTCTGATTTTATTTATTTGAGCCTTCTCTCTTTTTTCTTGGTGAGTCTAGCTAAAGGTTTCTCAATTTTGTTTATCTTTTCAAAGAACCAGCTCTTGGTTTCATTGATTTTTTCCTATTTTTTTAGCCTCTATTTTTGTCTGTTTCTGCTCTGATTTTTATTATTTCCTTCCTTCTACTGATTTTGGGCTTTGTTTATTCTTCTTTTTCCAGTTCCTTTAGGTGCACTGTTAGATTGTTTATTTGGGATTTTTCTTCTTTGTTGAGGTAGGCCTGTATTGCTATAAACTTCCCTCTTAGAACCACTTTTGCTGTATCCCATAGATTTTGGCATGTCATATTTTCATTTTCATTTGTCTCCAGGTATTTTTTGATTTCTTCTTTGATTTCTTCATTGACCCATTCGTTGTTCAGTAGCATTTTCTTTAATCTCCACATATTTGAGGGTTTTCTGATTTTCTTCCTGTAGTTGATTTCTAGTTTCATACCTTTGTGGTCAGAAAAGATGCTTGGTATTATTTCAGTCTTCTTAAAGTTGTGGCCTAATATGTGATCAATCCTGGGGAATGTTCCATGTGCCTTTGAAAAGAATGTGTATTCTGTTGATTTTTGGATGGAATGTTCTATATCTACTAAGTCCATCTTGTCTAATGTGTCCTTTAAGACCAATGTTTCCTTATTGAATTTCTGTTTGGATGATCTATCCATTGGTGTAAGTGGAGTGTTAAAGTCCCCTATTATTATTGTGTTACTGTCTATTTCTCCTTTTATGTCTGTTAATAATTGCTTTACATATTTAGGTGCTCCTATTTTGGGTGCATAGATATTTACAAGTGTTATATCCTCTTGTTGGATTTCCCTTTATCATTATGTAGTGCCTTTCTTTGTCTCTTGTTGTTTTGAAGTCTATTTTGTCTGATATAAGTATTGCTACCCCAGCTTCCTTTTCTTTGCCATTTACATGGAGTATCTTTTTCCATCCCTTTGCTTTCAGTTTGTGAGTGTCTTTAGGTCTGAAGTGTGTTTCTTGTATGCAGCATATATATGGGTCTTGCTTTTTTATCCAATTGGCCATACTATGCCTTTTTCTTGGAGCATTTAGTCCATTGACATTTAACGTAGCTATTGATAAATATGTACTTATTGCCATTTTGTTACTTTTTTTCTGGGTGTTTTAGTTGTTCTTCTCCTCTTGCTTTCTTCCCTTGTGGTTTGATTCCTTTATTTAGTATTTTGTTTGTGTTCCTTTCTCTTAACTATATGTGTATTTATTCTGGGTTTCTGGTTTGTGATTACCATGAAGTTCATATATAATAATCTAAGTATATAGCAATCTATATTGAGTTGACAGTTTCTGTAGTTTGACCTCTTTCTAAAAGCTCTACTCTTTTACTCCTCTCCTCCCACATTTTATGTTTTTGATATCATATCTAACCTCTTATTTTGTGTGTGTGTATCCATTACCCTCTTATCATCCAAATAGGTAATTTTAGTACTTTTGTCTTTTGACCCTCATATTAGCTTCATAGGTAGTTGATCTGCTACCTTTACTGCATTTTTGCTTTTACCAGTGATTTTATTGCCTGCCTGCCTCTTCCTTCCTTCCTTTCTTTCTTTCTTTCTTTTTTATAATCTTCCTATTCCTATTTGTTGTCTTCTCTTTACCACTTAAATAAGTCCCTTTAGCATTTCTTGTAAAACTGGTTTCTTGGTGATAAACTCCTTTAATTTTTGCCTGTCTGGGAAACTCTTTATCTCTCCTTCCATTCTGGATGATAATCTTGCTGGAAGAGTATTCTTGTCTGTAGGGTTTTTCCTTTCAGCACTTTAAATATATGCTGCCACTCCCTTCTATCCTGTAAGGTTTCTGCTGAGAAGCCAACTGATAGCCTTATGGGGTTTCCTTTGTATGTCACTTGTTGCCTTTCTCTTGCAGCTTTTAGGATTCTCTCTTTATCTTTAATTTTGGACATCTTAATTATAATGTGTCTTGGTGTAGGCCTCTTTGGGTTTATCTTGTTTGGTGCTCTCTTTGCTTCCTGTACTTGGATGTCTGTTTCCTTCCTTAGGTTAGGAAAATTTTCAGTTATAATTTCTTCAAATAGATTCTCTGTCCATTTTTCTCTCTCTTATCCTTCTGGGACACCTATAATACAAATGTTAGTGCACTTGATGTTTTCCCAGAGTTCCCTTAGACTGTTCTCATTCTTTTTTGTTCTTTTTCCTTTTACCTGTTCAGCTTGGGTGAATTCCTCTAGTCTTTTGTCTAGCTTGCTGTTCCATTCTTCTGTATCATCTACTCTGCTATTGAGTCCCTCTAGTGAATTTTTCATTTCCAGTATTGTATTCTTCATTTATGCTTGGTTCTTTTTTATATTTTCCAATTCATTTTTGACATTCTCACTGTGTTCATCCATTCTTCTCCCAGGATCAGTGAGCATCCTGATGACTTTTTGCTTGAAGTTTTTGTCAGGTAGATTGTTTATTTCTGTTTCATTTATTTCTTTTTCTGGGGTTTTGTCCTATTTCCTTGCTTGGAACATGTTCTTTGCCCCCTCACTTTGCCTCTTTCTCTGTGCTTATATCTATGTATTACATGGGTCAGCTATGTCTCCTGATCTTGGAGAAGTGGCCTTATGTAGGAGACACCTTTTGAGGCCCAGCAGTGCTTCCCTCTCATCACCAGTTCCAAATGTTTCAGGAGTGTGCCCTATGTGGACTATGTGTGTCCTTCTGTTGTGTCAGGGTTGCTCTTCTGCAGTTTCCCAGGGAGTCTAGGCTGTCCTCCTAACCAGCTGGTTGTAGTGCTCAGCTGTATGTGGCTGCTATGGACCCTTCAGTCAGTTTATTGGGTTTGGAGAGCCCCAGCACAGTTGGCTGCAATGTCTAATAGCACATTCTTGTTGCAGTTTCTCTGTTAAGTGAGTAGGCCCCCAGTATGGCTGGTTTCTAGGCTCAGGGGCTTAAAATTTCTGTAGGGCTCTAGCCTGCAAGGCTGTTGTCAGTTCTCTCAGGATTGCAGCTGAGTGGGGCTGGCCCCAGGCATGGGAGTACCCAATTGTTTCAGGCTTTGGAAGATGGGGCCAATCCCCTATGTGGCTGTTTGGGAAGCACAGGTCTTCTGCTGTTGATAAGCCCCAAGGGCCACAGATCCACACCCACTGTCAACAGGATCCTGGTCTGTGCACACATCCCAATCCCCTGAAGCTGACGCAGTTGCCCCACTGCAGAGGACCCCACACACTCCACCAATGCCCCTCATTTTCTGCCCACTCCTCACATATGCCCTGTCCCACAGAGGCAGACCCACTTGCCTGCCTGCAGAGGATCCAGGCACCCAGTCTATGCAGGCCAAAAAGTTTCCCAAGGCCTTGCTGTTGGGTGGGTCCACTCCCTAGGGCATGTTGCCTGTCCTGGCTGAGCTGGATTAAATTAGTGCTCTAGTGGGTGAGGCAGACCCTGTGCTAACAGGCCAGGGGAAGAACTCCAATGGTGTCTGCCAGCATCTGCGTCAGCATGCCTGTACTAGGTCACAATAATGGCTGCCACCAATGTCTCAGTCCCTGAAGAGGTCTCACATCTCACAGAGATGCATCCGAAGCCTATCAGGTGAATCTCCTTTCACCAAAGGACTGTGCACCTTTCTTATGATTTTAGGTTGCTTTCCAAAATGGGTGAATTTGTGTGTGGGCCCTTTAAAAGCTGGCTTTTTACCACTTATGTCTGATAGCTTTTCTAGGTGTATTCCCTGTTGTAGTTAATAGCCAGCAAAGCCAGATATTATGAGACTGGTCTCAGCCATCCTGGGTCCAAAGGATGCTTATAGTGGCAACACTCCCCTGCTCAGGTCCCCCACTCCTCCAGGGAAGGCTGCATACCTTAGGATTGCTCCTCGCTGGCCAGCCATGAAGCTCCATGGGTCCTGAAGGTGGCTTTTTTCTCTCTAGACAGGAATTTCTGCCTCTTCTGCCTCAGTCAGGACTGTCCCTTGTTGCAGGGGTTCTTTTTATCCAGTTTTCAGTTCTCTCTCAGAGGTAATTGTTCCAAAAATAGTTGTACCTTCATTGTGTTTGTGGGAGGAGGTGAGTTCAGAGTTTGCTTATGCCACAATCTTGAAACCCTCCCTCCTCCTTGTGATTTTGATTTGCACTTACCTAATGGTTAGTAATGTTGAGCATCTTTTCATGTGCTGTTTGGTCATTTATACATCTTCTTTGGAGAAATGTCTATTCAAGTCTTTTGCTCATTTATCAAGTTGTTTATTTTTTGTTGTTAATTTGTAGCTATTTTTTATACATTCTGGATATTAACCCCTTATAAGATATACCATTTGTAAATATTTTATCCCATTCTGTGGATTGCCTTTTCACTCTGTTGATTGCATCTTTTGATGTATAGAAGTTTTTAGTTTTATTGTAGTCCAATTTATCTATTTTTTCTTTTGTTTCCTGAGCCTCTGATGTCATATCCAAGAAATTATTGCCAAATCCAATGTCATGAAGCTTTCCCCCTATGTTTTCTTCTAAGAGTTTTATAGTTTGGTTCTTACATTTAGGTCTTTGATTCATTTTGAGTTAATTTTCATATACGGTGTAAATAAGGATCCAACTTCATTCTTTTGTACATGAATATCCAGTTTCCCAGCACCATTTGAAAAGATTGCCCTTTCCTCATTGAATGGTCTTGGTACTCTTGTCAAAAGTCATTTCACCATATATGTGAGAGTTTATTTCTGGGCTCTGTATTCTAGTCCATTGGTCTATGTCTATCTTTATGTCACTACCACACTGTTTTGATTACTGTAGCTTTGTAATAAGTTTTGAAATCAGTTTTCTTATCTGGGACTGGGAGATACTGTCAACTTAAAAAGTAAATTGGCCAGTTGTTTTACTTGCAAAATGAGTTTATTTGGGAATAGCCCGTGTGGGGGACTGGAATTGGCCACCCCAAGATATGTCTCTTTGGCATGAGGATTATTTTGGGCTGGTTACTTTTAAAAACTGCAGACAGGAAAGAAATTCTGAAAAGTAGAATTTACTTACCCTTTGTTGAGACATTTACATTGTAAAGGAAATCTCCATCTGTAAAGGTGTCTCCATCTCTGTACTAGGAGGAAAGGGGGGTGACCTTATCTCTAGAAACTCTTATCAATGCAGAAGGCAAGGACTCCAGTCTGCATAATAACCTGACCCTTGTTTACTGTACTTGTGTACTAACCTCCCATGATCGACTCCCCTCCACCCCCAACATCCTCCTTTGCCTTTAGCTGAAGACGATATTTAAGGTGGTGGCTTCAGCCATTTTGGCAAGTTGCTCAGTTTGCCTGAGCCTCTCCCATGTACACATGTTATAAAGCTTTGTTTAATTTTCTCCTATTATCCTGTCTCACATGAATTCAATTCATTCTCTGGCCAGAAGGACCCAGAGTGGGTAGAGGAAATGTCTTCCTCCCCTATTCCTGTCAAAGTTTTCACAACCCCAGGTTATTGTGATTAAAAATGATCCTAGAGTTTGAATTCCATAGCTTGAACTTAAACCAAGTCCTTGCATAATTAATTCAAAATGTTATGCATAAGATAAAGTAACTAAGTAGTTTTCATTGCCAATGATTTTTCTAAAATATTGTCAAAGAAAAATTGCACTGGACAAATTAAATAGGCAAGGAAGCCTTTATTCAAGACTATTGCAATAGGGGTCAAGACTATTGCCATAAGGAAAAATAGGGCTAGAATTTAATACCTACAAACATAATTTCTCTCTCCACAATTACCCCCATTTTTATCAAAGATAATCATAGTAAATATCTGCGTCTATGTATATCTCTCTCAAATATGACATTCCAGTCAAAGCCTTGGTAATATAGCCAATGTTTCCAATTGTGTCCTGTTATGAGGGGAACAGATTCTCATTGAATTTATGCAAATACATATGTTGTCCTAAAAAGAATACTAAAGAGTTTCTGAATTCTGGAGGGATCAGGTAGGGAGAAAAAGATAAATGTTTTAACTCTTGTAGTAAAGATACATTTTCTCAAAGAAGAGGAGAAAATGGGTCCTTTGAATCCAGTTCAGTGTGATGATCTTAAAGTCATCAAACACCTGCATTCTAGAGTATTTTTTAGGATCTTTTCCATAATTTTCTCTGACTATAAAACAAATTTGCTAAAGCACCAGAGTAAAACAATAAGTCTTTAAATGACAAAAGAACCAAAAATAGCAGTGGCTAAATATGTGATAAAGGTTCATTATAACATAATTGACAAGTAAATTTGGTCATCTCTGTGACATACATTTTAAAATTATGACTGATGACATTATACCAAGACATATTAGAATTTTAGGAAATTTCATACAAGCTCTAGAACATGTATTTTTAAAAAATTCACCTATATAATATAACCTAAGAAGGTTTATCATCACTTATTTGATAATGATCCATTAATTTGACAGGTCAAATAAGCTTAATTAGTCTAACATCTCCCCTTTTTTAAGAAAAGAGAACAAATCCATTGAGAAGTCCCAGGGGCCCTCTGGAAATTCCCAATAGTCAAAAAGACTATTTATAATTTGATTTTGGGGAAGTTTGTAAAAAATATCAAAAGGTTTTGGACATTTGACCAAATAGGATCACAGAAAATTATGAAACAATACTTAATTATCCATTTACCAAAAGTGACCAAAAAGATTTCAAAGACAAATATAGAAGTTCATGTAGCTGCAAAACCTTAGCTCTTTTTAATAGAAAAGTCTCAACTTTTAACATAAAGCACAAGAAACAACTTTGATAAAACACAAGAAAGTACGGAAAAACCTTTCATAATCTCTTATCAGGCTCAGCCCAAGCACTCTGTCCTTTTAAGAGATGAAAGAAAATTAAGGTCCAGTTTTACATAAGTACACTGTTGATATTAAAACTTATTTTAAAACCTTTAGAGCAATTTTATTTAATCTTATCCAGTTTGATCACATATAAAATTTCTTCCCAAAGATTCCTACTTTTCAAACCTTGTACAACTTTCTCTTTACATTCAGATTTTGTCATTTCTTATTCTGTCAACCATTTACTTTAGGAAAAAAATTACTTTCTCTCTCTTTTATCCCCCCAACAAAAATGTCCCTCCATACCTCATGCCTTTTTCTAACCCAAAACACACATCCTACTTTCTTCGCACATGGAGGGGCTTCCTTTATCATTTCTAGTAATTTTAATCACATATATTAATTAGAATTCTTAACCCTTAGAATCTTTGGTTCCTAGTGAAAACTAAGAGGTAAGAAATTGTAGGCTAGCAAATTTATAAATACAATTTATAATTTCTATAAGCATATGCCCTTTTAAATAGTGCAATCTTTCAATGTGGCACAACACATGGTTACTAACAGACTCAAATTTATCTTCAGTTTCTTGTAATAGGGAGCCAAAAGTACATAAACCTATGTTCAGTAATTAATGTGTTAGTATTTTATATTGTTTGTAAAATGGTCCAGATAGTCAATGAAATCCCATCATTTAATGTAACTTCACAAAAACTCTAAAGTTTTAAGTTACTCAAGAAGATTTGGGGATGTTATTTTTAAGCACACATACCATAAAACATAATTATTGCACCTAAAAACTTTTATCCCATTTTCATCTATCTAAATAATTTGTTCCCAACAATTATGATTAGATTACTCAAAAAACCTTCATGAGATATTAAACAAAGTCAGCCATCATCTCAAGCAAATTTCGTTGCTGACAAATTTTGCAACAGAGATAATATATAAAATTTGACCAATAAATCCATGTAGAATAAAAGTATAGTATTGAATGTTAATAACTCTAAAAACATGCCTGTTTCCATTATGCCAACAAACTAGCATTAATTTAGAATATTTTCCAGATAATGTGAACCTGAAAAGCATTTGTTCTAGTTTCTATTGTATTTCTGAGAACTTTTAGAAATACTTAATTTATATAAGAACTTGATTTTCCTTAAGCCAATTCAGAGCTCTTATACAGATTAATTTTGGCAATACCATCTGGAGGTAGAAAAATATCACATACATACACACACACACACACACACACACACACACACATAACATATAGACAGACATAGAGACCTTATAGCTTTTGTTTAAAAAATTTCATCCATGTCTCAGATACACAGTTCAAAGGAATAGATGGATCCAAATTGTGTTTCAGGCAGATGGACTAAGTTAATGTTACCTGCTCAGATGGCCAAAGTTTCAGCTCTAGAGAAGAAGGGAGAGTTAAGATAAATAAAAAGGGGTTAGAAGAGGTTTGAGAAAGGGAGCAAAGAAGTAAATCATCTATGTACTGTATCAAAGAGTGTTGAAACACTGAAAAATAGCAGCAATTTGGAATAATGTATCAAGTTGTAATTGGAATTCAAGTACTGGTGTCAAAGTAACAAATGTAGACATTCCAAAAATGATGCTTCCTCGCTGGACTCTAACAAAAATTCATTATGCTCACAGAAAAGTAAAGTGTTTTCTCAGAATTTAATAAAACAACTAGAAATTGTTGGTGTGGAAACAGGATTGGAATGCATTGAAGAACAAGTTGTGTGCTCTTATCAAAAGTCTATAGAATCTCCCAGGAAACTCTTTACACAGGGGGCAAAAGACTCACACTGAATGACTTCCTTTTTTATTATGCTATTAATAGTGGGGAGAGGTTTTGAAGGACCTATTTGCATTTTAATAGCAGGTGCAGTATGGATTCTGCCTGTGTCAGCTGCAGACTTTACCCATTGGGAGGGCAGTAGCTGATCTAATGGGAATAAATGGCTAGTGTCTTTAAAGTTAGTTTTAACATCATCAGTGATAGAACAAATAAAAGATGTTGTTGGGTCATTTAATTTGTCCAGTTGGCTATTTTGGTTATTGCTGTCACTGCTGCTATCAAATTCTAGAATGATTTCCTCTTTGTGGGAGAAAGAAATTCCAACATGATACTTTTCTAAAAAGTCTCAGCCTAATACATGAACAGAGGTGGAGGAACTAAGGCGGAAAGGGTGGCTATCTCTCAAAGGGTCTAAACAAAAGGTTCAGAGGCGGGAACTTGTTGAGGTTTATCAGAGATTCCCACTATGTGGACCATGTTAGTACGCCAAGGCAGGGCTGCTTCACAGCCGTGGGGTTGCATGCCCAATCTGGAGAGTTGTTTCTCTGAATGGGGAGAGTCCTTGTAGTTCCTTGGAGCCCTGTAAGTTTGACGAGAGAATTAAATGGGGAAACTGAGGGTATAGAGGAGGTGGAGGTAGTGCAGAAGAGAAGGAGGAAGATGGCACCGGAGGTGGGGCCTGAGCATAAGACAAAGAAAATGTGAGAAAGGAAAGAGAGGCCTCAGAAGCCATTTTGCCTTCCCTCAGTTTTTTAATTTAGAATACAGTATCTTACAGTGATTGCATTTTAGAGTTTTGTGCACATTTGGAAGCCTCTAGGTACCAGTTAAACATACCATTTGTTTTGCTTAATTTTAGAGCCACAGTCTTCCAATTTGGTTTTAAAAAAATGAGTTTGGGGAGATCTAAATTTCCCCATAATGGCCATTGTAATTCCGGACTACTCTTGGTCACTTTGGGCCACTTAGTTAAAAATGTGCGTGTGTGTATGTGGGGGGCATAGTTCTTAAACATAAACCTGGCCGGGGCTCAAAGGAGAGTTTGCCTCAGAACATTTGGATGACTGGGATCCCATTTCTGAAATTTCCTCTGAAAACTCAAGAAAGTTGCTAGAGTCCTAACTGTGATCTCCAAAGGGATCTAAAAACACAAGTGAGTTGCATGGATTCCCAGCCCTGATTCCAGAAGGGATCTGAGAACCAAAGAAAACTGGATTTTCAGCAAGCCTGAGCCCCAAAAGGCACTGTTGCTACTGCTTCACAAAACAACTGAGTGCTCGCCAAGGATGAAGCCTCGAACCGGGAAGGACAAAGCCTCTCCCAACCCTGAATGAAGTGGGAGAGCTCAGAATGCAAAGGGAGTGGACCTTGGAATCCCAGAGGAGACACACCAGACTCAAAGTAGGCAGTAACTCATGGAAGCAATAAGTGCAAGGGGCTCAGTGCAGGTACCTCACTCAGTTCCAGAGGTCGTCGTCTCTCGGGGTTGCCTCCTTTAGCTCTCTTTCTGACACCATATATGTCAACTTAAAAAGTAAATCAGACAGTCGTTTTATTTGCAAAACAAGTGTATTCTGAAAGAGCCAAAGAACTGCAGTTTAGGACGTGCATGCTATTGCCACTGAAGCAAGATGAGTTCACTGCCTGGTGAGTTAAAATCAGACTCTCCACCCGAACCAGTCGTCACACAAAATAAAGTATATTTGCAGCAAACAGGCGACCATGCAGAATCATTTCCAAAGTTGGGACTCCCTGAACAAAGGGAAGCAGGTCCTTTTGTTTCAGGAGGGAATGAATATTTAGAAGGGAAGTTTCATCATCACATGTAGAGGTGGGTATCAGCTGGTGCAGGCACAGACTGAAAACATGCTCTCATGTAAATCATGTGTTATGCTACTAAGACCTAGGCTCCTCCTAGGCTGGAGATTACAGTACTGAGATGAGGAAGAGGGCATTTTCTGGTCATCTTCAGGTCATCTGCGCAGGTGCTGCCCTTGCAGTGGGGCTTGATCTGGTTCAGGCTGGTTGATGCTGACATGGCTCTGAAAAACAACCTTGAGGGAGTGTTAAGCTCCTTTAAACTTCCTTCGAGTTACTTAGGGAATACACTGGTGACACTATGGCAGACCACAGGCAAATCCAGCAAGCAAAAGAGGGGAATGTTATTTTACAGAGAAAAGGGAGGTAGTTGGGAGGGTTTGTTTTGAGAGGAAGTCCATCCGAAGAACGCAGGAGTTCAGGTGATGACAGGTTCTCATTGGCTTAGTTGCTGGGGTAGTCAATTTCCTCCAGGAAATGCAATGTGCATCTTTCCTGTTGAGGCCTCTAATTTACCATTCTTTCCTGTTGACCGTTCTTCTTGTTGGGTCTTGTTGACAATCCTTCCTGTAACTGCCCTTCAGTGGTACTGTGTGGGAGCGCCCCCTTCTGGCCTCCTGACTCCATTTTAAATAAAGTTTCCTTTTATTAATTTTCACCATATAGATCCTCAGTGTATGTGTGTGCTGGCATATGAAGAAGATTCCTGAAAACAAAAATTACGGAAAGAAAATTAGACACCAAATAGTCTCCTACCCCAAGGTTTTAGCGACTTCATTGGTATTTTTTGGCGTCTACAAACCTTTGAAGACTCCAAGAATTTCTGGTTGGAGTGGTAGGGAAGAGAATTGGGGAAAGAAAAGGGCCTCATTTCCTAAGGCCCTTCTCAGAACCTTGTGCTTTCTTTGTGGACTCACGTAGTATTTATGACCTTATGACACTCCCCTATGCTGCTGGGGGAAATGTAGGTGGTTAGAACCTCTTCATGAGTGTTTTGGCAATATCTATGCAAATAAAAAAGTGCATATGTGCACAATGAAGTTTGTATATTCATGCCAGTATTGTTCTACAAGCAAATTCATGGACACTAAATGTCCATCAAGGGGATCACTTGAATAAATGATTTTACATCCATCAAGAAGAATGAGTCACCTGCATATACTGATAAGAAATGATTTCTTACATGTGTTTAATACAGACAGCAAGTTATGTAAGAAGTGCTACTGTTTTTCAGAGGAAAGGGGATAGACAAACATGTATCTACCTTTCCCAAGCTGCTTATTTACACTTACACTATCACTGGAAGGCCACATAAGAAATTTAATAATATTTTTTGGAAGAGGACTTTCGGGACATGAGGAAAGGAAATTAACTTTTTACTCATTTTTTTTTTGTACTTTCTACATATGTTACCAAGTACATGTGTTACTTTTTAAAAAAGATTTGTTTTTAAACTTTTAATTTTGAGATAATTGTAAATTCACAAGAGCTTGCTTTTTTAAACAAATTTCTAGCTGCCGAATCACCTCCAAAACCCTCCCCAGCCCACAGCCCTTCTCCAGGGCCTGGCTGGCGCTGGCTGCTCACCATCCGTTTAAGGTAGGGGTGTTTAGGGTGGGGAATAATCCAATGTAGGGGACACAGGTAGACACTGACTTTTTACTCTGTATCTTTCATATTTTTTTTGCGTATATAATCATGTGCATATAGTGTCTTTTAAAAACAAAGAATTTATATAAATAGTTCCCAGAGGCTGGCCCTGGCATAGTGGTTAAGTTCAATCGCTCAGCTTTGGCTGCCCCGAGTGAGTTTGCAGTTCCCATCCCAGGCACGGAGCTACACACTGCTCATCAAGCCATGCTGTTACCGTCCCACATACCAAATAGAGGAAGACTGGCACAGATGTTAGCTCAGGGCATATCTTCCTCACAAAGCAAACAAATCTCCAGAGATGCCTCAACACCTTTTCCCCTCTCCCTTGCGCTGACCCCACAAACCCCCAGCCCTTTACTCAGGACAGGCTCACCAGCTGGTCCTTCTGCAGTAAGAAGTTGAAGGCATTCTGCGCTAAGTGAGGGAGCTGTGGGGTGGTGAGCAACCCTAGAAAAAAGGTGTTTTACTGATGGGAAACAAGTTTAGAAGTATAGCGTTGGTTTCCGTCTTCGATTAAATTTGGGACACAAATATATCTATCAAGCAGTAGGTAAGGGGGAAACACGGACCCTTAAAACCTCAGAATGTTTAACTGTGAAGGAAATTTAAAGCGGAATCACTACTGCTTGAAAAGGCAACAAACGGGCACGCGCTGCATGCCGGGGTTTGTAGTCCCTTCCGGGTGGCCTACAGTGCTGTTGCGCGGGAGCGAGGCCTCTTCCGAGCGCATGCGTGCGCTGACGGCAGCAGGACTGAGTGTTCCCGGGCTGCGGCGGCTGCCCTGGTGTCCGGGAGTTGGGCATGGCGGTCCCCGCGGCGGCCATGGGGCCCTCGGCCCTGGGCCAGAGCGGTCCCGGCTCCATGGCCTCCTGGTGCTCAGTGACCAGCGGCCCGACGCGCTACGTGCTTGGGATGCAGGAGCTGTTCCGGGGCCACAGCAAGACGCGCGAGTTCCCGGCGCACAGCGCCAAGGTGCACTCGGTGGCCTGGAGCTGCGACGGACGTCGCCTGGCCTCGGGGTCCTTCGACAAGACGGCTAGCGTCTTCTTGCTGGAGAAGGACCGGTTGGTGAGCTGCCAGGGCCCGGCCCGGGCCAGGGACAGAGGGCTGTGGTGAAGCGAGGTGTAGTGGTGAGGAGAGAATGGCGGTGAGGGGGGCGGAGCGGGTGAAAAGAAGGGAGGAGGCGAGGGGAGGGGTGAGGAGGGGGTGTGGTGCGAGGAGGAGGAGTGTGGGGTGTCGAGGGAGGGTGAACGCGCTGCGGTGGTAAGGGGTGAGGAAGCAGTGTGGTGGAGAGGGAGACAGTGATGGGAAGGGGGAGGTGGGGGTGTGTAGGGAGCACGTAGTAAGGGGGGGTGAAGATGACGGGGAGTGGAGGTGAGGACAGAGTGAGGACTGGTGGTGAGGAGGGGGGTGGGCCTGGGGTGAGGTGGGGGTGTGGGGGAGTGGTAGGAAGGAATTGTATGGTGGCGAGAAGGGCCCCTTTGAAAATGATAGGGCCTCCTGTGGGGATGAGCAAGTGGGTTGGGAACCTTGGTAGCAGAGTGAAAGTGGAAAACCAGAAAGAAGGAGGAAGGCTAGGGAGGGCAAGGAGTAAGGGCATTGATGTGGGACACAGCCTCTGCACAGTTCAGAGTGATTGAGGAGGAAGAGGGGGTGGGTACTGGGAAGAGCTTTGGGGAAGAGGCTTGGAAGGACTGGACTCTTTTTTTAATTATCCAGATTTTTCTTGGTCACAAGATACCTTGGTTTGAATAAGGTTAAGTTACATACGGAAGCAGGTACATATGTGTGAAGTGACATTTGGATTCTGTTCTTTCAGGTCAAAGAAAACAATTATCGGGGACATGGGGATAGTGTGGACCAGCTTTGTTGGCATCCAAGCAATCCCGACCTCTTTGTTACTGCGTCTGGAGACAAAACCATTCGCATCTGGGATGTGAGGACGACCAAATGCATTGCCACTGTGAACACTAAAGGTGACTTCAGAGAGGGGGCAAAAGGAAGATAAGCTACTTATATTCATTCAACAAGCATTTTTCAAATATCTTTTCTGTGTGTGGTCCTGTGCTAGGTGTGCGACGTCCTGAGCTGAATAAGACAGTTTCCAGCTCCAAAGACCTCATGGTTTAGTGCAGGGAAAGAGGCATATGCATTAAAAAAAATTAGCATAGTATGACATGGTCTTATAGTGGAGACGTTGATAAGGGAGATACCCAGAATGGAAACACTTGTCTGCCTGGAGGAGGCAGTGAAGGCCTCACGGAGCGAAAGTGGTCAGGGTGCAGTGGGTGATGGGGAGGGAGGCACTTCTAGGAGGAAACAGCACTTGCAAAGGCATGGAGAACCTAGGAAACTGCTGATAGGCTAGAGTGGCTGATCTTGGACTGAATGGTCTTGATATCTGGGAGAAAATGACCTGGAAGTTGTACAGTAATTTATAGACTATTCTCCACCTGGTATTGTCTTATAAACCTTGAGGCCATTTATCGTATTCTATTGACTAAGATGTCATTGATTATAAGATGCGCCAATATTTTATATGCTGTCAGGAAGGAAAATAAAGCTTCTGGATAACCGTGTATTCCTCAAATTTTGAGATATATCCTGATGCATTTTCGGATGCATCATGGATAGTGAAATGTGGAAAAATATGTATTTTAGAATTGGTAAGGCTGATGAAATTTTTAATTGATGTGTTCAGTGTGGGCCACTGGACTTGGTTAAGACTTGTACCTGAAGGTGGAATGATGTAGTGCTTTGCCTAAGTATACAAAAGGTGATGCGTGCATAATTTAGGTGGCACTTGGATGACCATTAGAAACTGGTTACATATATGTTTTAATGTCTACTAGAAAAAAGGAACTAGCTCATAGAATTTATTGCTAAATTGAAGCTAAAATTTAAGTAAAAATTTTTTTGAGTCAATATTAAGAAAAATCTTGAATAAAGAAAGTATGGCTGTTACGTGGAGGGGAAAAAAATTGTGAAAATGGCATGTAAATTACTGGAGTTTGCAAAATGCTGGTGTAAGAGAGAATAAGAGGCTTTAGAGTCAAATCTGAGTTTAAAATCTTGGCTCTGTTACTTCGTACCTTTGACACTGGCTCATCTCTCTTATCTTGCATCTCTTCATCTGTAAAATGAGGATAATGAAGTGTCCCTTAGAGAAATAAGTGAGGACCAAATGGGGAGATTTGTAGATGAATGTGCTGGACTCATAGTTATGATCTGCAAGTGGTAGTTCTCTCCCGTTGACCAGGACCTTAATGAATGAGCTCTGGAGATAGCCCTGGTCTGTCTAGGCTAACAAAATAAACTTCGGGAGGATTATGGGCAAACGGTATTTTCTGATTATGTCTGGGTTCCCAGGGGAGAACATTAATATCTGCTGGAGTCCCGACGGGCAGACCATTGCTGTAGGCAACAAGGATGATGTGGTGACCTTTATTGATGCCAAAACACACCGTTCCAAAGCAGAGGAGCAGTTCAAGTTTGAGGTCAATGAAATCTCCTGGAACAATGACAATAACATGTTCTTCCTGACAAATGGCAACGGTTGTATCAACATCCTCAGGTGAGGGGGGTTCTAGCTTAGGGGACTGTCATGTCTCCCACTGGGTGCTGTGGTGGATCTAGTGTTGAAGCAGATGTGAGTCTATCCTGAAGGAGCCTAAAGGACAGATAGTAATAAAGAATTCTAACCTATATTAAGTATCTTTGAGCCAGGCACCTTATATTTTACTGAGTCCTCACGGAAATTCCAGGGTGTTGATGGTGTGTTTCCCATTTGGCAGATGAGGATCTGGGATTCAAAGAGGTTAAGTCACTAGTCAGCTAGTGAGTGCTAGAATTGGATGCACCTTGAATTATGGCTAATTCATACTTTTAAAGTCTCAGTTAAAATATCCCTTCCCCTCCAGGGAGGCCGTCTTCAGCACTTCCCTCCCCCAAGGTTAGAGGCAGGTTAGAAGCTTATTTTATGTACTTTCTGTTGGTGGCATTTCTCCTTCTACATTGTAACTGCATGTTTACTTGTCTGTATCTTACCTTAGACTGTACATTCCATGAGGGTAGGGACTGTATTTAACTTGTCTACTGTTGAATCCTCAGGGCCTAGCCCAGTGCCTGCTACACAAAGTAAGGATCTCAGTAAATATTTGTTTTTTCGATGAACAAAATTGTGGAATGAATATCAGGTCTGTCCACTTGTGGTCTTTCTACCATCCTAAGTGAGCAATGGGTTCTGTGATAGAGCGCCTGGGAGTTTGCTGTGGAATTCTAAGGAAAGAAACATCATATTGGGGGTCGGGGATTGAGTGAGCCAGCTTCTGAGCTTGACCCCGAAAGATGAGTAGAATTTTAAGAATCACTAAAAGGGCAAAACAGGTGTGAAGGAGCATGACTTATTTGGAGAGTAGTTGGTAGGGTTGCTGGGAGTGGTGGCAGGTAAAGTATCTGAAGAGATGGCCTGAAAATGGGAAGATAAAGTTGAAATATAATTTGGGACCAGATTATAAAAGGCCTGAAATTCTATGCTGAGCAACTTGAATTTTATCCAGTAATTTTGCTAGTGTATGTCTTCGTGTTGGTTAGTCTGGGTTCATATTCCCAGATATGTGGTGTGTCCTTTCAATATGTTGTTTGAAATCTTTTTTTGTTTCAGGAAAGTTTTCTTGAATTACAGTTTTTGATATTTGTTCTGTCATCTTTGGTTTTCTTTCTCAGTGTCTCCTATTATCGTCTTAACACCTCAGTCCTCTTCCCACAGTTTGATTGCTGCCTGTCTTGTTTCTCAGCTACCCAGAGCTGAAGCCTGTGCAGTCCATCAACGCCCATCCTTCCAACTGCATCTGTATCAAGTTTGACCCCATGGGGAAGTACTTTGCCACAGGAAGTGCGGACGCTTTGGTCAGCCTCTGGGATGTGGATGAGTTAGTGTGTGTTCGGTGCTTTTCCAGGTAAGTGACTCTGCCAGCACTTTTCTTGTTGGATAAATTAGTTGTACTTCATGTGGGTGAAATTGTGCCCTCCTCTTGTTAGGTTATTCTAATGTCTGCTCTGTCTCTTCTGTATCATAGGCTGGATTGGCCTGTGAGGACCCTCAGTTTTAGCCATGATGGGAAAATGCTGGCATCGGCATCAGAAGATCATTTTATTGACATTGCTGAAGTAGAGACAGGTAACTAAAACCCTCCCTGCCTTAAGGAGAATCTTCTGTCTTTCACCTCTGGCCATCAGGACTTCTTTTGTCATGTATTTCATCTCTGCACATCGCTAATAAACCAGTATTATCATAAATGAATTTGTCTCTTTAAGACAAATTTGTTTATTAGACTGTTATAGTCAGGTATGAGGGAGCAAAGAGTTAGGAAAGAAGGGGACAAGTCTGAAAGAAAGTGATTTAGGAAAATGTTTTACATTTTATTAACTCTTAATTCTTCTACTGTAATGAAAAATTTAAAATACAGAAAGTAGGAGGAAGAAAAGAGCATCACCTGTGGTCCCACCATCTAACTGCAACCTCTTCAAGTGTTTGTTCTGGTATATTTCTATCTTTTATCTGTATGTGAACTTAAAAAGATGGATTTTTTTTCATAATTTAAAGAATTATCAAAGTAGATGTGATTTGCTTTAAAAACAACAAAAGAACTTGAATATAGAAAAATGGGAGGAGAGTATACATTTTACAAAAGAATTTCCTCATGTACTTTTTAATGTAGCTTTATTGTTTTGGGAAATACATGGTACTTTGGTAAAAGAATTCAAACTCTATAGAAAATGTCAAAGAAGAAAGTAAAAAACTTGAAATGCCACAATTTAAAGAGTGCCACTGTTGGTGACATTGTGGTGAGTGTTGTCTAGCCATCTGGATAGACGTGCAGCTCCTTATGTGACCCTGGTTCATGTTATGCAGGGGTGCTCTCCCGCTGCTCTGGGACCCGCCCGCCTCACGGGCAGAATGATACAGCTTCTTACATGGCGATGGCTACTGAGCTCTACTGCCGCTTGTAATGGGGTTTAGAATTCCATTGAATATGCTAAGTATATCCTTGACTATATGTCAGTACATACTTCAGTCGCCCAACTATTAGGTGGCATCTAATCTTTGCACCATTATAAATAATGCTGTGAATATCCCTTATGTATTTCATTTTACTTATGTGGTTGTCCTTTTGGGTAAACCATCGAAGTGGGATTACTGAGTCTTAAGGTGTTCACATTTTGTGAAGGACTAAACCACCTCACAGAAAGGTTATTGCAGTGTTTGCTCTTAGCAGCATGCATGCATGTGCATGTTTTTCCCAGGCTGTCTTTGTGCAAGTTTCTTTTAATTATCTACCTTACCTAATACATGTAAAATATGATTTAATTCACATATAATCTTTTAGGAATATATAAAATATGGCTGTATTATTTTTTTTAATGGTTTAGACAAATACTTTTAACATGTCGGTTTGTTGAGTTTGTTTTTCATTTTTTCTATAACCCAGGTTAAAAATTAAAAGCAAGATGATTATCAAAGTAAAGTACAATTGTATATTTACAGCATTGTTTTATGCATCGATGGGAAACAGTCTAAATTTTCGTTATGATGCACTAATTAAATAAGTGGTGACACAGTCATGTTACAGTGTGCCAAGAGAAAGACAGTTTTCTGTGCACTGATGTGGAAGCTCTGCAAGACATGGTACTGAAAGAGCAAAGCAGGTGGCCAGTCAGTGCGTGTGATGTGTTTCCATTTAGGGAAAGAAACCAATGCTAACTCGGTAGAAAAACATTTAGAAGAACTCATATCAGACTCATGAGATTGGAGGAAGACTACAATAAGGAAAAGGATAAATGTAGATTTAAATTATTAATTATTATGGAAATCACTTAAACAAAATAAAAAATTTAGTTCCTCAGTCACCATAGGCACATTTCAAGGAGTCAGTAGCCACATGTGGCTATGGGAAGTGTATTGGACATTGCAAACATAGGACCTTTCCATCACAGAAGTTTCTGTTGTGCAGTGCTGCTCTGTACCCTGTACTGTTTGAATTTTATGCAGTATGTCTTCGTAGATTAGTTGGTAAAATAAGAGTAATACATGCTCATTATAGAATATTTGGAAAATGCTAACAAATATAAAGGAGAAATTAACAGTCATACATAGGTCTATAATTTAGAGATAACCATTGCTAACATTTAGTGTGTTTCCTTCTAGTCTTTTTTTCCTCCTATGTATCTATTTTTTGTGTTGTTGGAATCATACATTAGATACAGTTTTGTATCCTACATATTTTTAATGGGTAAATGTAAAACAAAGTGAGATTTAATTTTAATTGTATTCCTGATAGCATATATAATAGAACCGCATTTTAATACAGTCCACTTGATTTTAAGCTTTTCAGACGCACTGCAAAAGTCTATTGGAACTTTGATGGTCTGGAATAGTAATGTCAGTCTCACACAGTCAGCACCTTATTTATCGTTCAGAGATTAAACTTTCTAATAAGTGATCAAGATATTAAAGTTTATGAAGCCACATGGTTATTTGGGAAACATTTTAGAAGGCCTCGTCATGTCTACTCTGGTTTTCTTGAACTGTGTCTATTTCTTTATCTTTACCAATCCCATAGCAAATGACATGGAGTTAAAGGCCTAAAGAGAAACGAAAGAGGAGTAACAGACTCAAACCATTCTTTATGTCTGTAACTTAGAAATTTGCTCAGACAGATAGCTGTAGACTGCCAGATCCCAGCATCATGAAGAGTGGTTAACTGTCTCTGAAGTAGAATTACTTAAAAAAAACCTCTCTCTCTATATATATACACACAAACGTGCATATGTATATGAATGTATGTATTTTTAAACAGCTTTATTGAAATATAATTCACATACCATGTAGTTGACCAGTTTTAAGTGTATAATTCAATGTATCCTGCATTTTTAAATTGGTATCACACTGTAAATGTTTTACTACATTAATCTTAACCCTAAGGTTGAAAAAAGGTTAAGCAGGACTAAAGGAATAACAGCTTTGGGAAAATCATGTTTTATTTCAACAAGTAGAAGGAGTAAGATTTTGGGGAAAAGAAACCTATTTGCAAAGCATCATGGTTTAGCAGAAAGATCTGTGGCTTTGGAAACAGACTAATTTCATATGTTAACTGCTTCTCCCTTGAGGTGTGACTTAACTGTTAAGTTATCTGTTTCTATAAAATGGGGTTTAAAATTATTACCTGCCTTGCTGGGTTGTCATTATATTTTATTGAAATAAAGTATAGTTCATCTGATTCATAAGGGGTGCTCAACAAAGAGTAAGTCCTGTTACTGTTTTTTCAGGGAGTAAAGAATAGGGGTTCAGAGCATAGGCTTTTAAGTTAAGTTAACCTGCCTGTGTTCAGATCCTGCTTTGCCACCTACGGGCTTGTGACCTGTTTGTGCCTCAGTTTCCTCCTCCGTAAAATGGGGTAATGATTGTACTATCTCATGGGGTTATTAAGTGGATTAAACAAGTTAATATAGGTAAGTATTTAATGAGTGTGGTCTCTTATTAACATATTGATTGGTTTCTCTATGTTGATTTTTATAGGTGACAAGCTATGGGAGGTGCAATGTGAGTCCCCAACCTTCACTGTGGCTTGGCACCCCAAGAGACCTCTGCTGGCATTTGCTTGTGATGACAAAGACGGCAAATATGACAGCAGTCGGGAAGCAGGAACTGTGAAGCTGTTTGGGCTTCCTAACGATTCCTGATAGGAGGACCTGACGTAGGGAGGAGGCCCTGGCAGCGGCTTTCTGTTGTGTAATTAGATTGGTCTGTTCTCTTGGGGTTTGTGAGACCTAAAGTATTTGTGAATTGGTATAAATTATGAAAGTCTTTGGTCAGGTGCCCATTCCAGTTCCCTTCCCATTATGTTAGCTGTTCCGCTTCTTCCCTCCCGCATGAGGGCTTGCCAGTGCAGGTGAGGGCACTAGCACACCTTGTGCTCTGGGGACCTGCTGTCTTCCTGCTTTTGGGTGGATAGTGGACTTTGTTGGGCTTTCTTCTGCTTAAACAATACTGAGTTTGGAGGGGTGGGTGAGGAAGGGTGAGATGGGGATGGAGGTTTTTTATAATTAAAAAAGAAATATGAGCCAGGCTTGATGGCCTAGTGGTTCAACTTTGGTGCTCTCATTGCTTTGGTGGCCCGGCTTCCATTCCCAGTTATGGAACCACACCTCTCATCTGTCAGTAGCCATGCTGTGGCGGCAGCTCACATAGAACTGGACGGGCCTACAACAAGAATATATAACTATGCACTGGGGCTTTGGGGAGAAGAAAAAGAAAAAGAGGAAGATTGGCAACCGATGTTAGCTCACAGTGAGTCTTCCCCAGAAAAAAAACAAAAAAGAAATATATATAATTGTGAGACTTGAGCATTTAATAAAACTTTTTTAGAATAAGACTTTTAGAACTTTTAAAATTATGGTATTATCACCTGATTATATTATTACAGAGTGGTATAGTTTTGCATTTTAAAAAAATCTCAAATAGAGTTTAAAGGTTGTAGTTCTATCACTTAATGTCTTAACCAAGAACTCTAAAATGCAGGGACAGAACATGAAGTGCATGGACAATAGCAATCCTTTATATGTTGTGTATGTGTTTGTATTCTTGGCCTCCTTCTTCAAAGGATTTGTAGATAAATTTATAAACACTGAGAAAAGTAGTAAAATATAAATGAGAAATACAAAATCAGGATAAGACATAAATTAGAATAGAAAGTCAAGATGGGGGAAATTAAAACAGAAATATGTAAAGAATAAGGACCTAATAGAATGATGGAACTAAAATTTTGGCAAAGTGAAGAAGGATATAGTCAGCCAATTCTTATTAAAAAGAAGAGCACGTGCCAGCTCCTCGGGGAAAGCAGAGCTTTTGTTAGCTCTTACCTCCAAAAGGAATAGCTTGCATAGGGCATTTTACCTGTGAGCAATGTCTTCATTTTCATTGTATTTTAATTTATTTCAGTATTAAAAATAAAGAAATAGATCTCAGTAAGTGATGTTTGTAGAAAATTTTGGAAAAAGCAGGTAAGCAAAAAGAAAAATATTCCTAGCACCACGAGATAACCACTCTTAGCATTTTTGTGTATATCCTTCTAGGAGTTTTCCTATGCTCATATTTATAGATAAAAACATGTTTATCTATATAAAAATCTTGAAGGCTAGACAAATCAAGTATGACAAGATAAAGCATGCAAGGTGCTCAGCACCATATTGGGCAGTATTATAAATACTCACTAAATCTTAATAGATGTTTTTAGTTGTTGGACATTCCCTATGTGTCTGGTACTGTAATGAGCAGTTTTCATCAGCTAACTCAATTTTTGCCACAGCCTTCTGAGGCTGGGTTTTATCACCATCTTACTACCTCAGGGAGTTTAAGTAACAGTGTTACTCATTAAGTGGCAGTATTCAGATCTGGGTTTGTTTAAAGGCCCATACACCTTCTATTGCAATGGTTGTTCTGTTTCTATTTGCCATTCCTGTTTTACAGATGAGCAGACCTTGGCTCTGAGCAGTTGACTCTTGGCCCAGGTTACTGCGTGATCAGGTTACTGCGTGATCGATTGAGCCCAGTCTTCAGGCTCAGTAGTGTTTCCTTCAGTTCAGTCCCCAGAACAGCCTCTGCCTCCACTTGCCCTGAAGAATGGTCTTTTCAGTTGCAAACCAACTTGCCACCTCATTATGTCAGAAGTTCAGTGTTGTTCATGTCCCTGGGAATAAACTTTGGTGCACTGTTTCTTGTTTTTGCAATTATCTGTCATTCCTGTGGTTGCTGCTGTGTTTCTTTAGCATTAGAACCAGATGTCAAGGTTTTGGTCTAGATCTTTGATATTTGATTGATTCCCTCCTCTTCCGTCCATGTGGATTTTTTCCTCTGGGTTTGTGTAAAGTAGCGATCCACGCCACCTGTCACTTAAACAAGAAGAGATTTGTTGCTTTCACCTATGGGGCTGCTTGAGCAATAGGAAAACGTAGCCATGAGGAACAAGTTCCAGCTTGTGACAAGCCTCATGGACTGTCAAGGTCTTACTGACAACATCCTCTGTGTGCCTTGGCTTCATAGTCCTAGAGGGGCTCAGAAGTCTGGTCCTTCCTGGAGAAATGACATAATTTGTGCCAGACCTGGGACCCCTATGGTTTGAGTGAGTCTCCTAGTTCAGAAAGGAAGGATGCCATTCAGAATCACACCTGGCCGTTGATTATTCAGTCAGTCCAGGCGTATTATATAGTTACTGCTCCAGACACTAGCAAACCAGAAGTGGGTGGGGAGGTCTGCTCTGAGCTAGACTTTAGTTGGCAGAGAAAGTCTGGGATTTGTTGTGCCAATGACCCATTGCTGTGTTGACTGGAATTACAAGTCAAACTAAGAAATAGGTAGTTAATATTATGGTATTTTTTGCTGAGATTGTGGACTCTGAGATGAAATCAGGCGAGAATGAAACCTACCAAATGTTAAGCTTGTGTGAGGTGTGTGTGTGTGTTTTGAGGATTGTTCCCTTCACCCTAAGCTGTGTTAGGGTAAGGCTGTGCAGCAGGGGGCGAGGGGTGGGGAGAGTTCCTGAGAGAGTGTCTTGGAAAGCTAGAGCGGAGGTCCTGGCCAGAGGCAGTTAGACCAAGGAGCAGGCTAAGTCAAAAGCAGGCTATGCTTTCCACATCAGGAGACTGAGGTGTGGAGTAGCAGAAGAGGAATCAGGAAGAGGCCGATTCTGGAGGTCCCAGAGCAAAGTGTGTGTATCTGTGTGTTCCAGCTGGTTGGGGTGTGACATGTGGTCCTGCTCAGTTTAGAATGGCTGCTGGGGGGCCAGGGTGGATGGTGGCCAGCCCTCTGGCCGAAGTGATTAAGTTCATGTGCTCTTCAGTGGTTTGGGCCAGTTCGGATCCTGGATGCAGACCTGTGCACTGCTCATGAAGTCATGCTGCGGCGGCGTCCCACATAGAACAACTAGAATGACCTACAACTAGGATATACAACTATGTACTGGGGATTTGGGGAGGAAAAAACAGGAAGAGGAAGATTGGCAACAGATGTTAGCTCAGGGCCAGTCTTCCTCACCAATAACTATACTTTAACAAAGAAATGAAAAATGACCAGGAGTGGGGTGGATACACCCTTAAGCCCTTTTCTGTTCAAAGGTATATTTTACTCCCTAAGGATTTTAGTCATAAATGGGACCATGAAATGTATGCCTTCTTGGAAAGGAAAAAAGCCCATAGACAGAATTAAAAGATAAGCCCTATCTTTAAGGAGAGAAGTAGAGATCATATATATAGAAGTGCATTGCACACTCGGAAGTACCTATGTGTAGGTAAGATATTCTCTCCCTCTGACACTGGTGCAGTGGACATAAGGCTGGTTTCATACTTGAGCAGAACCAGATTTGAGTCCTGGCTCCAGCAATGATTGATCTAACCCACAGTTCTCATCCATAAAGTGGGGATGATGAATCCCCTTCTGCTTGGGTTGTTGGGAGAATTAACGAGATAAAGTATTTGTGAAGTGTCTAGCACAACAACTGGCACACGGGAGATGCTTAATACATCCTTTCCCTGTGAGGAGGAGCAGCTTCTAATGAGAACATGGGCTGGCTGCAGAGACATGTCATCAGTCTGTCAGCTGTCTTGGTTCTAAATGGCAGAGCTGAGCGAGCCCCGTTAATCATTCCAGGAGTAGGTACTGTGAAGGGAGGAGACTCATCCATCACACCCTGGGCATGGTGGGAGGTTCAGAGGAGAAATATTAGATCTGCTTTCTGCTTGTGGTCTGTTTGGGCCCATGATGGATATGTGTGCATGTGAACAGTGGAGCTTAAGTCAGAGCTGTGCGTACCAGTGGGGGAAATAGGAGTAGGAGGAGGGTAAAGCTCTTGTTGGCTGAGGTTGCTGGAAAGGATTGGATGGAGAGGAGATGGGCTCAGTGCAAGTCTTGAGTCTAGAGGATGTGACTACAGGCCAGGGGACATGTGAGAAGAGGTGCTGCAGCTTGGAGCAAAGCCGAGGTGGTGGCAGTGTCCTGGGATGTGGAGAAGATGGTCAGGTGGAATATGAGATGGCGTTGGGGAGAAAAGAGGGAGGGTGTCAGGCCCTGGGTGATGTCAGTTTGGGCTGATTGGTAGTGTGGCCTGGTGAAAGGTGGATACACGGGTTCAAATCCTTATTCTCCCATCACTAGTTGGGAGACTGGTCAAATTACTTCACCTTCATGAGCTGCAGTTTACTTAACTCTACCATGTCCATAATGACAGTTCAGCTTATGAGGCTTAAATGAATTGGCATATGTCAAATGCCTGGCACATCATGGATGTTCAATGAGTAGCTATTATTGTTATGCAGGTGTTAATAGGATATCTGTGTGCAAGATAAACCCTACCTTAGGAAGCTTTCCCTGTCTCCTAAGTTTACCACATTTTGTGCAAAGAAGGGTGAGTGCAGTGGGGTGGGATTTGGAGAAAATGAATGTTTAATACTTATTTTTTAATACCCATTTATAGAGCTAAGTCCCTCTTAACATGAGGGACACTAAATGGGAAGTATTCAGCCCATTGCAAATCTAGTAGCAGTTTACATGTTTGAAATTGTTGCTGACATGGAGCCACAAGCTGTTGAACTTCAAGTCATCCAGCATCTCAGTATCTCACCCCTTAGGAGAAGCAGGCAGAGTGTGAAAACATGCCCCCTCCCCACCCCACAACCAGCAGTGTCATAGCAACAAAGTCACAACTTGCCCTGGCTGGAATGCCATCAGGGATCTCTGGGGCCACCATGGATTGGCCAAGAACAAGTTGTTCGACCCCCATTTCCTTTTACCTTCTTGGTTAGGTTACTAGAATACAGGTCAGGCAATGGTGCAGATATAGCAAGGAATCTCAGAACATCTCGGGATGTCATTGGGGACCAACAGAGATCTGGGCTGGGCACAGGCCGATTTGTACCTGGTCATCAACTGTAGCGAGAGTGGAATTAAAGTCAACTTGGAGAAAAGTTTCTTCCCTGAAATATCACTGTGGAATTCAGATTGCAGATGATCAGGCCTGAGATTATTGAACGTTTATGATGGACTGCATCTCCAAGATGGCGGCTGAAGTGCTGTGTTCAACACATAGTAGGGGGAGGCCCTCTTGCCCTTTGTAGTAAGGGATCTTTGTTCGATCGATGCACTGTCTGAGCTTCCTCTGAGTGCTGGGCATTGTGCAAGAGAGAAGAAATATCAGACTACTATACCTCGGACCCATTTTACAGATGGAAACTGAGGTTCAGGGAGGTTAGGAACTTGCTCAGGGTCACCCGGTCAGTCAATAGTTTGAAGGCCATGTTCTTCTATTGTGTTATGCTTTACACATGGGTCCAAAATGCCAACTGTTTAGGTTCAGCCTAGATGCGGCTTACCAATCACACAGATGCAAAGGCTTGGGAGTCTTAGAAGATGGTTAACTATCAACGTTGTGATTCGTGTGGAGCTTTGTGGCAAAGTTGTCATGATGCTGATGGGCAGATACCAGAGAAGAGGTAAGGTTTGGCTTGGTAAAGTGAAAGGAAATAACAGGAGACAAGAAGATTCATTCATTCAACGAGTCACTCAGCACCCGCCCTGTGCCAGGCCTGGGCTCGGCGCTGATGGTGCAGATGTGAAGATCAGCCCATCTCTGCTCCAGGAACCTCCAGCTTGGTGTGGAGATGGCGCCAACACAGTGTGATAGCTGTTTCATAAAAGAGTGAGTCAGATTGCATCTCTCCCTTGCTGAAAACGCTGCAGTGTTTTCCTATTGAACTTTCCCCAGATCTGATCTTCCCAGACCGTGTCCTCAGCATTCAGGTCTTAATTTACCTCTTCTTTAATGTCGCCTCACTCAACCTGGTTGCATGATCTCTTCTCACTTGCTGTAAATTCACTCAGAGTACTTCTTACCATCGGAAGTTACTCATTCGTTTGTTTTGTGACCCAACTAGACTGCTGGTGTCTTGGGATCTTATTTGACATGTTTGTTGCTTTATCCCTGATATCTAACACTGTGCTCGGTACTACCAAGCAGGTGCTCAGTAAATGTTTATTAAATAAATGAATGGATGGGAAAGTAACAGTTTGCCAACTTGGCTGTTAACACTTGCTTTGAGGGGAGGGGATGTGGGGAGAGCGGGGGAGGGAAAGAAGCAGAGTGGTGGAAGCCGAGAAGGGTAAAGCCCTCATTTAACCCTCTCAGTGACCCAGAGAGGTGGGTGGTGTAACCCCCAGTTCACAGCGCATGAAACAGGCTCAGCGATTGCTTTCCGTCTCCTGAGACGGCTGTCAGGTGGAGGAGCAGGACCCCAATCTGTGTGCGGCTCCGAAGCCTGTCCTGTGGGTCAGTGGCTGTCCACTGGAACCACCTGACGTTCAGACCCCATCCCGGCCAGACTTCCCAGGGGTTCTAGCGTCCGGCTTGTTGAGAACCACTGCCATGGGCCCTGCTGTTTCTTCCATCTGCAGAAAGGTGAGTGGTGTCACAGAAAAGGCACAGGCGTGACGGTGAGTGTGGAGGAAGAAGGCTTCCTGAAGGAGGCGTTCAAGTTGGTCCTAGAAGAGTGGGTAGGAATTGGCCAGGCAGCCCTTGGAGGAGGTTTGAGGCAGAGGACCCGGTCTGGGAAAAGGCATGGAGACATGGGCCGTCTGGGCTGGCGAGGCCAAGGGCAGCGGTGGTGAGCAGTGGGGGGCGGCTTTCCTTTCACAATCCTTGCATCAAGGATGAGTATCCACCCGAGCTTTTGGACTCTTCTGCCTTGTCTCTCAGGGCCTAACCCATCTCTCCTCTGGGTGTGGTTACCTGAGGATCCTCTCAGGGCTTTGGCCTCTCCAAGCTCCTGTCCCACTGTTATTAGGGTCACAGAGAAGGAGGTCAAGACTAGGATTTGCCCATAAAGGCTTTTTGGTTGGAATCAGGTGGCCCTTGGCCTGGCTGCATAAACAAAGACTAGAACCTGTGTGGGAAGCCTCTGCCCGTCAGACATCAGAGTCATCAGGTGTGGGTCCGGCCCAGCTTCCTAAGCAATTTGGCTCCATCTGGCTTGGAAGCACGTGGGCTGTGGCGTTAGACAGTCCCGGGCTCTTATCTTGTCCTTGGCTTGCTGCCTGTGTGAACGTAGGTGTGTCTCCTCCCCCTTCCAGCTTCAGGCTCCCCGTTCGGGGCAGTTTGGTTTTCCCACAGGTGAGGACTAAGTCTCATCCATCTCAGTACTGGGGGGAGTGTGCACAACATGGAGGGCGAAGATGCCCGATCAGTCAGGCTCTCTCCCCTGCTGCCCCTGCCTCCCTGGATTTAAGGGAGGGGTCATGGGGTGGGGCTAGGGTGGTAGATCAGGGCCCACTGTGAAGGGCCTGCTTGCGGTGCTGAGTCAGACCTGAGGCCTGCCAACTGGGTTTTAAGGGCTTCAAGTGGTGGAGAGTTGAGTTTTAGGAAGACCACCTGGGGCAGCGTAGACACGATGATTCGGGAAGAGGCTCCCTGAAGCAGCAGGTGTAACGCAGAGCTTCTCGAGTTAGGGTGCCTCCGAATCCCCTGGAGGGCCTGTTAAAGCACATGGTGCCAGGTCCCACCGCCAGAGTGTTTAGGTTCCTACAGGGGGGCTGGAGGCCTGAGCATCTGAAGTTCTGGCAGATTCCTAGGGGCGGCTGCTGGTGGTGGTGAAGCTCTTCGGTATGTGGGCCTGGCTCAGGGTGCTGCTGAGTTTAAACTTTAGCTCTTCCGCTTGTAGCTAGCCAAGTGGCCTTGGCCAAGTCCTCTAATCTGTGACCCTCAGTTTCCTCTTCTGTAAATGGGATACTACCCAGTTCGAAAGGATGTAAGAATCCAGTGAGATAGTGTTTTTAAGCTCTTGGCACAGTGCCTGCAGTCAGCATCAGTAGGTTTTATTATTTTTATTAATACCAGCGAGGAGCCTGTTGCAGAATTGCAAGGGAGAGGTCAAGGTGAGGCTGATAGGCTGGTGACGGACGGGTGGAGAGGAGGGGATCTGTTTTCTCTGAGGCTCCAAACCCTGTGATCCTTCCAGCACTTGGAACTGTTGAAACCTGCCGGCTGGCCCCTGTCTGGCCACTAGAGGGCAGTGGAGCCAAGGCTTCCCAAGGAAGGCGCCTGCCCAGAAGGTTGGGGCTGGTCTGTGCATTCAGCCTTTAGTCCTGTTCTGAAGCCTAATTGTGTATTTGCATTGCGCTGTTCCCTCCCTCCTTACTCTATGTACTTGCTGACGTTTTTGGAAAACACTTTGCATCGCAGGGCACCTCTGAATTCTTGCTCGTCTTGTGGCCTGGGATTAGCCGTGGCTGAAGCATCCTGCTTTCTGGCAGCTGTGTTTATTTCTCAAGGGCACAGGCAGAGCAGAACATGGGGGCTTGGGCCCTGAAGCTCAGCAGAGCCTGGGATGAACCACAGTTGCTCTTCTGCCAGTTCAAAACTTGGGGCCTGTTCCATCTTGCATTCCTCCCCCGCTCCCCAGCCCTTGCCTGCACCCTTTGATCCTGTGGGTGGAGAAATAGAGGGAATTCCAAATCCTTGATCCATTTTGAAGGCTGGCTGGAAGGAAGGCTTTCTAGGGGCCTGGTAAACAGCGCTGGTTGAATCATTTCAGAGAAGTGCAGTACTCTTTCAAGGTCATAGAATGTGGTGAGGGAAGGAAAAAAACTGGAAGCACATTTATAATATTTGATGGTGTACCTTGTGCCAAGCCCTGTATGTTGATGAGTTGCTTTATTCCATAAGAATAATATGAGGTACCAATGACAGCACCCTGCTCTTATTGATTGTGTGATATGGGCCAGGCTCTGTGCTAAGTGATTTTCACATATTTGCTCTTTTAACCCTAATAACTGCCCATGAGCTATTATTAATCCTGAAAGGACTGAGACTTAGAGAGGTTGCAGTAGGATACCCAGGGCCAAAGAGTGGTGCTGTTAGAAATTCAAACCTGTGTGTCTCACTCCAGAAGCCAAGCTCTTTCTTTCAGAAATACTGGGCACGGTCAATTCTCCTTTTAGCCCAGCTCTTTGCAGAAGTGGAGCTTACAGACATTAGGAAGGAGAAGGCCAGGTTTATGACAAAGCAGCCTATTAAGTACTCATGATCACACTGCATACTGGACTAGTTAAGAGCATGGATTTAGGACCAGATTGCCTGGGTTCAAATCCTGGCTCTGCCACTTACCATCTCAGTAGGGCAAAATCTTTGACATCTGAGTCTTAGTTTCCTCATTTAGGGATAAAATGGCCAGTAGTGATAGTAGCTACCTCACTGGTTTGCGCTGAAGGTTAAACGAGTTAATACAAGTGAAGTGCTTAGATCAGTGCCTGGCACAAAGTACAAGTGTGGTCAACATTAGCTGTTATTATCATTATTTTTAACTGTCATGCCGTATTCACCTCTGTATTCTCAGTGCCTGGCTTATACTAGTGGTTGGCGAATGTTTATTGAATGAAATGAGCCCTTGAATTCAGAAAATATATTCTGAGCTCTGGAGGGTGCCAGGTGCTGGCTTGGTACATAAATGACTCCGTTTAGACCCTGTCCTCAGGACGTCTTATTCTGGTAGGAGGGGTCAGGCATGGGCTCTAATTACCACACAAGGCAGAAACGTTCTAACGGAGGTCCTGATGCAGGTAAGAGCACTTCTGGAGTGGGGTAGGGGCTGTGGGCCCGTTTCAGAGGGGACAGCCTTTGAATTAGGCCTTGAAAATGGTGGAGGAGAAGGAGGGGAATGGTGGGCTGGGCCAGAGAATTCAGGCTTCTTGGGCCCAATATGTCTGCAACTTCACAAAAGACCACTGAAGCAAGCTAGATTTTTATTCATTCAACAAATATTCATCAGGCTAGTGTTGCAGTCAGGCACTGAGACACAGTGGTGGCTTTGACCCAGTCCCTGCCTCAAGTGCGCTGGGTCTAACAGGTCAACAGCCAAGGACATAAGTGGTGATAATTCAGTGAGATGAAGGGAGCGTATTGACTTGGAGCCTCTTAGGTGCATGTGAGAGACACTTGACTCGGACTGATTTAAGTAGAAAGGAAATTCACTGGCTCACATACCTGGAATATATTTAGATGTGGCTGGATCCAGGATCTCAAGATACGTCCTCAGGAAATTGTCTCTCTCCATCTCTTATCCCTGCTTTTCTCTGTGTCGGCTTCAGTCTCTGGCAGGCTGTCCCCTTGTACAGTCACAGGTGGCCCCAGCAGTTCCCATCCTCCCTATTACCAGCTCAGAAATCCCAGTAGAAAGAAGGTGCCTCTTTCTCCGTGGTTTCCTCTGGTGTCGAGGGATTGAGTCTCATTGGACATCTTTGGTCACATGCATTCCCTGTGACCAGGAGGATCATCTGTACCCGCTGCACGAGATAGAGAGAGTACAGGGCATGTCACTGCTGCCCAAATCACTTGGACTGAGGTGGTGGCGGGTGGGGTGGGTGTGATTCCCCCCCAAAAATCAGATGAGGTCACCTGAGGAAGGCAAAATGAATGTTTTAGGTAAAATCCACAGATGTCTATCACAACTACCACATGGAAACAGAATAAGCCACCAGTTAAGAGCCCTGACTCTAGTTCTCAAGGATGGAATCCCAGTTCCAGTGTTTACAAGTTGTGTGACCATGGCTGGATCACTTCACCTGTCAGTCTGAGTCTCAATGTCCCTGTCACAATGTGGAAGTAATGGTTCAGGAATGTAGGTTTGGATCAGTGTGAAAGCACGTAGCAAAGGGATCAGGCAAGCTCCAGGAAGTGTCCCTGCCATTTGGTGTGGCATGAAGTCTGAAGTCTCCAGATTTTTACCTGACCAGTTCCAGGGCAGCTGTCCACAGACAGGCAGCCAAAGTCCCCTGGGTTCAAATCCTCAATCTGCCACTCACTGGCTACATTTTCCTCCTCCATGAAGTGAAGATCATCATTCCTGTCTCCCAGGGTTTCTGGGAGAAGTGAGGAGGTGATATATGGACAGTGCCTGGCACGTATCTGTCTGTAACTGATAGATGTGTTCTCTGTACAGTGATTACTCCAGAGCATGCCAGGAGTCCAGGTGCGACTCTGGCAGGACAGACCACGTGTTCTGTGAACAAACAACCGTCCTTCTGGATAAAGGGTGCATTTGGCCAGCAGCCAAGGGCCCTGGGAAGGCTTTGTGTAGCCTGGCCCTTCCTTCCTTTCAACTTGCAGTGGGTGCAGCCTCACAGAGATTCATGTTTCACTCATAATCACCCCTCAGGCTCTACTATCAGCCTGTCTTTCATTTCCATCACAAGGCTTTCTGCCAGGCAGTTTGACAGAATCTCATCTGGAGTGTGTTAACTCTTTTTTCCTTGTGGCTGGCAGAGATCTGGGATCAGCTCTGCGTTGGGACAAGTTGTAAGTGCGTGCACATTTACTCACATGTGGCCCCTCCTCCCATCCCATGGCCTTGTCTTAGATCTGGGCAACTTCAAATCAGGGAACCAGAGAATGCTTGGAAAGGACTTTACAAGTCATTTAATTCAGCCTACCCATTTTATAGATTAAATTGAAAATGTTTGGTTAAGTTGCCCATGTTTACATAAATAACTTGAAGATACAGATAAAGCTAGAGATCGGGTCTTATGACTCCTAGTCCAAAACTTTTACCATAATAACCTGGTGTTTTAATCATTCATTCACTTTTCCAGCAACATATAGTGAACATCTATTGCTGTATTCCAGGTCCTATTTTAGGCCCTGTGAAAACAAGTTGAGTAAGAAACAATCTCTGCCCTTGAAGTGCTTATGATCTCTTCATCTATTCATCCATCCATCCGTCTATCCATTAGCTCTTCATCTTTCCATTAGTCGACTTCTCCACCCATCCATGAATACATCTGCTTATCTCTTTATCCATTCATCCATTCATCAGTGTGTCTGTAAGATCCCAAGTTCCCCAAAACAATCTTTACTCTTTAGGCTTTCGCATCTACTGGGGGGAATACAAAGAAAGCTGCCTCTAAGGTATGTATGAAGGGCTCTGGTTGTCCACAAAAAGGGACTTGCAATTCTGCCTGTTATTTGTGAGAAGGCTCTTTCTTAGGGTGAAAATAGAGCTGCACTGTGGGTAGGAGTTTCCAGTGAGGAAGATGGGAAAGAAGCTGCTAGGCTGAGGGAACAACAGGGGCAAAGGCATGAGGATGTCTGGTGAGTTGGGGAGGGAGAGGAATTTCATTTGGTAACTCCTCCAAGGAGTGAACTGGCTGGCTAATAGTCAAGAGAGGATGTTGAAGGCTCTTTTAAAAGGACCTTGAATGCCATACCTGGAGCCAGAATGTCACCCTGCAGGCATTTGGAAACCATTGCAGAGACTTAGGGCAGTGGACATTTTAGAAAGATCATCCAGGGAAGTTAGGTCACGAGGAGAGACTGGAAGTACAGGAGTGTTTAAAGCCTGTTCTAACAGCCCTATGAGAGTTGACATCATGGCCTGAATCAAGGTGTTGACAGTGGAGGTAGGACCTATGGGGTGGGATTTGAGCAACTTGTGGAGGAAGAGTTAATGGTGACATATTGGATGAGGACCCTGAGGGAGAGGGAGGAGTCAGAGAAGACTTCAGGATGCCTGAATGGGCGACAGGTGACAATGCCATTTGCTGAATTCAAGACCGCAAGAGGAAGAGGAGTTTTTAGGGGGACAGGGACAATAATGCATTCAGTTTTAGACATGCTGCTTTTGAGGCATCTGTGAGATAGCTGGGGAGATGTGGAGGATGAAGTTAGTTATAGGCTTTGGGGCTTATGAGAGATGGAGCTGGGAGTGGACATGGTGAGCTGTCTGGAGTGTGGAGTGTCGACTGCGCACAGAACAGCAGACATAAAGCTGGAGTGGAGGCTGGGGCTTACACCTACTTATTGGAGGGGCTGGGCCTGCTGGACTGCAGCAGACTGTCCCACAGAGAAGAGGGAGGAGCGAAACTGGATTTTGATAGTTGTACCATGCTTATGTAAGTTGTTAACATTGGGGCCACTGAGTGAAGGGTACTTGGAAACAATCTGCACCGTCTTTGCAACTCTTCTTTCAGTGTACAGTTATTTCTAAATAAAAGTTAGAAGAAAGACCTGAAGTGGACTGTACTGGACGCAGCAGTGCATCCTGTATACGCGCATTATCTTTTTTTTTCCCGCTTTTTTGATGGATGTATTGCCATACAATAAACTACCTGTATTTAAGTGTATAGTTTGATAAATTTTGGCATTTGCATTCTCTCATGAAACCCATCACCACAATCAGGGTAGTGAACATACTCATCACCCACAAACATTTCTTCATGTCTCTTTGTTGTCTCTGTTCTCCACCTGCCCCTCCCCACCAAGTAACCACTGATCTGCTTTGTGTCACTAGAGATTAGTTTACATTTTCTAGAGTTTTATATAAATAGAATCATATAACATGTACTTTTTTGTCTTGCTTCCATTCAAGTACATAGTTATTTTGAGATTCCTCCATAGTGTTGTTTGTATAAATAGCTCATTCCTTTTTGTTGCTAAATAGTGTTCCATTGGATAGATATACCACAATTTGTTTATCCATTCATCTGTTGAAGGCTGTTTGCATTGTTTCCAGTTTTTGGCTATTGCAAGCAAAACTTCTATGAGCATTTGTGTATAAGCCTTTGTGTGGATATATATTTTCTTTTCTCTTGGGTAAACACCTACCAGTGGGATGGTTGGATTATGGTAAGTGTGTTTTTAACTTCACCAGCACGAGAGTCCCACTTTCTCCACATCTCCACCAACACTTGCTATGGTCAGTCTTTTTAATTTAAGCCATTCTAATCAGTGTGTAATAGTATCTCATTGTGGTTTTAATTAGCATTTCTCTAATGACTAATGATGTAGAGCATCTCTTCATATCCTTATTTGCCATCTGCATATCTTCTTTGGTTGAGAGTCTGTTCAAATGTTTTGCCTGTGTTTTTAAAAATTGGGTTGTTTGTTTTCTTATTATTGAGTTTTGAGAGTTCTTTATTTATTCTGGGTATAAGTCCTGTATCAGATATATGCTTCACAAATATTTTCTCCCTGTGTGTGGCTTGTTGTTTTCTTTTCTTAAAAGTGTCTTTCCAAGAGCAGAAGTATTTAATTTTGATGGAGTCCAATTTATCGATTTGTTATCTTTTTGGATCATGATTTTGGTGTCAGATCTAAGAAATCTTTGATATGATATGATACCCAGGGCCACAAAGATTTTTTCCTATGTTTTCTTCTAGATGTTTTGTAGTTTTAGGTTTTACATTTAGATCTATGATCCATTTTTTAAAAAAATTGAGATATAATTGACGTACATTATATTAGTTTCAGGTGTACAACAATAATTTGATATTTATATATATTGCAAAATGATCACCACAATAAGTCAACACTCATCACCATAGATAGTTACAATTTTTTTCTTGTAGTGAGAACTTTTAAGATTTTTGCTCTTAGAAACTTTCAAATATGTAATACAGTGTTATTAACTATAGTCACCATGCTGTACATTACATCCCCAGCTCTTACTTATTTTATAACTGGCAGTTTGTACCTTTTGACTCCCTTCACCCATTTTGTCCACCCCCACCCCTCACCTCTGGCAACCACTGGTCTGTTCTCTGTATCTGTGAGCTTGTTTATTTTTCTTTTTAGATTCCACATGTAAGTGAGATCCTGTGGTATTTATCTTTCTCTGTGTGATCCATTTTTGAGTTAATTTTATTTTTCCTTTTTTTTTTATTTGCTGAGGAAGATTGTTGCTGAGCTAACATCTATGCCAGTCTTCCTCTATTTTGTATGTGGGACGCCACCACAGCATGCCTTCATGAGCAGTGTATAGGTCCATGACTGGGATCCGAACCCGCGAACCCTGGGCCACTGAAGCAGAGCATATGAACTTAACCACTATGCCACTGGGCCAGCCCCAAGAGTTAATTTTTATAGATGATGACAAGTATGAATCCAAGGTTGTTTATTTGCATATGGATATCCAGTTGTTCCACCACCATTTGTTGAGAAGATTATCTTTTTTCCACTGCATTTCCTTTGCACCTTTGTCAAAAATCCATATTTGTGTGGGTCTATTTCTCCACCTTCTCTTTTGTTCCATTGATCTATGTGGCTACTTTGATGCCAATACCACACTGTCTTGATTAATGTAGCTTTATAATAATTCTTGATATCAGGTGGTCTTAGCCCTCCAACTTTGTTGTTCTTTTTCAGAGTTGTGTCTATGTGTGTGAGTATGAATTCTAGCTCCTTTGCATTTCCATATGAATTTTGGAATCAGCTTGCCAATTTGTACAAAAAATCTTTCTGATATTTTGATCTGGATTGAATTGATTATATGAATCAATTTGGGGGGAATTGAAATGTTAATAATGTTGAGTATTTTGACCCAATAACAAGGTATATCTCTAGGTTTACAGTTTTTTCCTTTAGTACTTTAAATATGTTGCTCTCTTGCCTGGCTTCTTGCTTGTCTTGTGTCTGATGAGAAATCTGTGTTATCCTTATCTTTGCTTTTTCTATATGTGATCTGCTTTTTTTCTGTTTTCAGATTTTTTTCTTGTATGCTGGTTTTGAGCAATCTTATTGTGATATGTCCTGCTGTAGTTTTCTTAATGTTTCTTGTCTTGGAGTTTGTTGAGCTTCTCGAATCTCTGGTTTTATAGTTTTCATCAAACTTAGAACATTTTGGATGTCATTTTTTCAAATATTTTTATGTCCACTCCCCTCTTCTTTAGAAACTCCAATTGCATATATATTGGGCCTCTTGAAGTTTTTCCATAGTTTACTGACACTCTTTTCATTATTTAAAGTTATTTTTTCTCTGTGTGTTTCATTTTAGACAGTTTCTATCCCTATGTCTTTAAATTCACTAATATTTGCTTCTGCTGTAACTAATCTGCTATTATTCCCATCCAGTGTATTTTTCATATCAGATGTTATAGTTTTTCTCTCTAAAGATTAAGGTCTTTAAAAAAATATGTTTTCCATAGCTCTAGTTAATTTTTTGAAAATATGAAATGTTTAAAAATAAATATATGTAATATTGTATACTAAAATATGTTAAATATTATATATTTTAACAGAATATACTAATATTATAAAACATTAATATAATATAGCATAATGTTATAATATATTGAAATATAATAACTGTTTTAATGTCATTCTTTGCTAATTCTAACATCTGTGTCAGTTCTAGGTTGATTCTGATTGATTTTTCTCTTCACTATGGGTCATATTTTCCTGCTTCTTTTCATGCCTGTTAATCTCTTATTGGATGCCAAACATTGTGAATTTTACCTTGTTGGTTGCTGGCTATTTTAATATTTCCAAAAATATCCTTGAGCTTTACTTTGGACAGTAGCTAAATTACTTGAAAACAGTTTATTGTTTGTGTCTTGCTTTCAAGATTTACTCCATGGGACCAGAGTGTGTATAGTGAAGGGTTAATCATTCCTCATTTTGAAGGCAAGCCTCTGGGTGTTCTGCCTGAGCTCCGTGAGGGTAAGGCTCAAGGCTTCGTAGTCTGGCTGGTAGGAACAGGCACTATTCCCAGCCCCGGGCGAGGGCCGGCAGCTGTCTCTCTCATCCTTTCCTGGCGATTCTTTCCCCAGCCTCGGGTGGGTAGTTTCCACACACACTTGCATGCCCTGCACAGTGCTCTGCTAAATGCTCCGGAGACCTCCAGAGTTCTCTCTGTGTGCTCTCTCCTCCCCAGGATCCTGCGCTGCGTACTCTAGATACCCTAGTCTCTTCCAACTCTCAGCTTGGTCCTCTCAACCCAAGCTGTTCGCTGACCTCTACCTGGCTTCCCACTGCCCCGGCCGCTGCCTGGGTTCCTGCTCCAGGCGGTGAGGAAGGGCGGTTGTTTTCTGTCTCTCACAGGGGTTGTTATCGTTTATTGCTTTACGTCCACTGTCTTGAAAGTCATTGTTCCATATTTTTTCCATTTAAAAAAACGTTTTTTTTTTTTACTGGTTGTATCAGATAGGAGGGTAAATCTCTTCCATTACTCCATCCTGCTGGAAGCAGAAGTGTCCATTACCTTTTTATTCCATTGTTTTTCTTTCAAAACCCACATTAGAAGAAAACCTCCTCTGTAACAACCAGCAACTTGACAAAATGTGTTCCATTGTCCTGTGATTGTTTTTCTTTTTCAAGCAAGCCTGTGAGGTGGGTGTCAGATCATCCCCATTTTACACATAAGGCAACCAAGCCTCAGAGAGTTGAAGGGACTAGTCCAAAATCACAGGGTCTACAGAGGCAGAGCCAGGGTTAAGCCACATCCCCACTGCACTGTGCTGCCCTCTAGTTCCCAGGAGGGGAAACAGAGCCCTGTGAAGTAAGGGTTGGCATTATTGTATTTTTAAAAGTATTTTTATGGGGAACAGAGATAATTAGGTGGGTTCAGAGAGTAATATTTCACGAGTCACAGGGCTAATGAGCCTGGAGCATGGAGAGGGCCAGGGATCTCTGCAAGTGATCCTACTGCACTTCCTCCCAACCCACTTCAGAGAAGGGGCATGTGTCTTCTGTCTAACGCATCCTGCCAGTCAGAATTGGGCTTTTTGCTAGAGCTGTGGATCTGGGGGTCTGGAACTTGGCCTGGCTTTATGAGCAATCTTGGGAAGTGGAGGGGGAGGGGAAAAGGGTAGGGACTGGAGAGTACTGTTTGCTCAGCACAGGGGTGATGGGAGAGGGGTGGGGAGGATGAGGGAAGCACCAGAAGGCCAGAGAGTGGGCTTGCAGGAGCTGTGGGAGGAGGATGTGGCACCAGAAGGCAGGGGCTAGGTCCAATGGACTCCCATTGTCTCCTACCTTATATGATTCTCCCTGCCCCTGCCCTCCTCTGAGCGAGAAAGGTGGGGAAATAAAATAATGAAGCTGTGAGTAGGTGAGGTGTTAGGGAGACAGCTTGCCAGGGTGGGCAGCACAGATGACTGGAGGGTGGGGAGGGAGTGGTGGGAGGTGAATGCGCAGATCCGAGCTCAGAGAAGTGGGTGGTGGGGGCTCAGCCTGGGCGTGCAGGATTGCAGGTGGGGGTGCTGGTGGGTGACAACAAGGGACAGGTGCTGTGGGAAGAAGGTGACATGGTCTTTTCCTGGCCACTGGGGAGGCTTTGAAATGTTCTTGGAGAATTTATTTTTAGTAAGATTCCCTTTTGACTGAATTTACTAAAATGTGGGATGGTATGGAATATAATAGTTACCATTTATTAAGTGCCCATTGTATGCTCAGAACCCATTTCACATGCGTCAACTCAGTTCCTATCACCGTTACTTTCTGAGGTGGGGACTATTACTAACTCCATTTGTCAGGTGAGAAATCGGAGTCTCAGTGATGCGGTGACTTGCTCAAGCACCTTCTGTTTGATTTATTTAGTTTAAATGAGAGAAATGTGCATGGGGGGATAGAGCCTGCTTAGACAGAACTCACCCAAGGGATTTTTGTTTTGTCTTTTTCCAGGACCTGCTCTTCAGCTTGGCAAATTTGGAGCTGGAGGGCAGGGGGTGGTGGGGGATCGGGAAAGAAAAAAGGTATTGAAGGCACACTGGATGACAAAGAGAAAAGGAAACTTCTTGTACATTCTCACAACAACCCTGCCTTGTGGATGTCATGGAGTGAACTCCTGTTATCTTATCTGCCTAAGCAGGAGCTGCACACCCAGGACCCCCTCCCTGGCTGAGGGTAGACGTTTGACCCTAGCTGTGTTGGGCATGTGGTCCATCTTCCTGGCCACAGTGATTGGGCCAGTCATAAGCATGTGAACTAAACTGGACCAATCACATCTTTTCCTGGGATTTAAGAAAAAACAAAACAAAACTGGAGCTGACAACTCTGTTTACCCCCTTAGGATAGTGTAGCTATCATCCAACAGACACATTCTTTACCTTGTGAAGACACTGCCTTAAAAGAATTAAACAGAAATGCAGATAGAAGCAAAAGAAAATAGGAAGTTCTAGTGAAACTTTTTTTCACTTTTCCCAAAGCCCTGATTTCTGTTTAGAGAGCTATGTGGCTCTGGAAACACTGACTCCCCCAGCCCTCTGACTCCAGAGGGGACCACTTGGCCTGGGCAAAGTCACTCAGCACATTCATTTCCCACTGCAGAAATTGCCAGAGCTGGGCAGTACCAAAGCTGTTCAGTCAGAGTGAATCAAGGACTTTTACTAAATGCTGGAACACAGTTTCCCCTTCCTGTTGGATGCGAACGAGGATGCATGTAGCTGCCTAGGGAGCATCCATCTTGGAATCAGCAAGTAAACCAGTCTTGGGATGAGGTTGACAATTAGGAGAGATGAGCAAAGACTGTGGGTCTAGATAGTGGATCAATACTTCCCTATAGCCACCCCACCTCTGGACCCTCTGGATCTTGGAGCTGTCAATGTCTTCTGTGGTTTAAGTTGCTGCAAGCTTCTTGACTGACAAGTTACTCTTGGTGCTGTTTGGATCCTGGTTCCAGTCAGCCCAAAAGCTGGTTCCACGAGTTCTTTCCTGGCCACTGTCTTGTAATATGAACAATTATGCTTCTTATCTTGCTTCTTTCTTAGAAAAATTAAATTATTAAAAAATTTTAATGGAAACTTAAAAGCATATACAAGTAGAATAGTACAATGCATGCATTCTCAACCAGGATGGAGACGTGGTCAAAGGCGGCACAAATTCATTCTCGGGGAGGGGGTGAATAAATCTTAAATATTACAGTGGTTTGTGGCCGTCCAAAGGGGTGTTTTTCAAACAGCAGAAATGTTTAATTTTGATGAAGTCCAGTTTATCAATTTGTTCTTTTGTGGATCATGCTTTTGGTGACCGATCTGAGAAATCTTTGATATGCTATGATGCCCAGGTCGACAAAGATTTTTTCCAATGTGTTGTTCTAGACGTTTTATAGTTTCAAGTTTTACATTTAGATCTATGATCCATTTTTGAGTTAATTTTTATAGATGGTGACAAGTATGGATCCGAGGCTTTTTTTGCATATGAATATCTAGTTTTTCCAGCACCATTTGTTGAGAAGGCTGTCTTTTCTCCACTGCATTTCGTTTGCACCTTTTTCAAAAATCTATATATGTGTGGATCTATTTTTCAGCACTCTCTTCTGTTCCATTGATCTATGTGGCTACTTTGATTCCAATACCACACTGTCTTGATTAATGTAGCTTTATAATAATTCTTGAAATCAGGTGGTCTTAGCCCTCCAACTTTGTTCTTTGTCAGCGTTTGTGTGTGTGTGTGTGTGTGTGTGTGTGTGTGTGAATTCTGGCTTCTTTGCATTTCCATATGAATTTTAGAATTAGCTTGCCAATTTGTATAAAAAAGCTTCTGGATATTTTGATTTGGATTGTGTTTACTATATGAATCAATTGGGGAAGAACTGACATGTTAATAATGTTGAGTATTCTGACCCAATAACAAGCTATATCACTCAATTTGTTTCGGTCTTTTAGAGCTTCTTCTTAGTGTACAGGTCTTGCATGTATTTTGTCAGAATTTCCCCTAAGTATTTCAAAATTTTTATACTATTTTAAATGGTATTTTTAAAAATTTAGATTTTTGATTGTTTCCCATATATGGAAATATTGTTTCCTTAGTATATTGTTCTTGTATCCTGCAAACCTGCCTAAAGTCACTTGTTAGTTCTAATATCTTGCAGATTTCCTTGAATTTTTTACATAGACAAATAGAGACATTTTTACTTCTTTCTTTCCAATATGGATGACTTTTATGTGTTTTTCTTGCTTTATTGCATTGGCTACAAGCTCCAGAACAATGTTTAATAGAAGTGGTGAGAGCAGATATCCTTGTCTTATTCCTGGTTTTAGGAGGAAAGCATTCAGTCTTTTACCATTAAGGGTGATGTTAGTTGTAGGATTTTGGAGATGCTTTTTTTTTTTTTTTTAAAGATTGGCACCTGAGCTAACAACTGTTGCCAATCTTTTTTTTTTTTCTGCTTTTTCTCCCCAAATCCCCCCAGTACGTAGTTGTATATTTTAGTTGTGGGTCCTTCTAGTTGTGGCATGTGGGACACCACTTCAACATGGCCTGATGAGCAGAGCCATGTCCATGCCCAGGATCTGAAACAGTGAAACCCCGGGCTGCCAAAGCAGAGCTCGTGAACTTAACTACTCAGCCACAGGGCCAGCCCTATAGAGATGCTTTTTTGAAAGATCAGATCAGTCATTTTCTTTCTATTCTTAGTGGTCTAAGAGTTTTCTTTTTTAAATCACAAATTGGTATTGACTTTTTGCAAATGCTTTTTATGACTATGGAAATGATCCTATGGTTTCTGTTTTTTAGTTTGTTAATATTGTGAATTACATTGATTGGTTTTTCAAATAATAAACCAACCTTGAATTCCTGGCATAAAATCCATTTGGCTATGATAGCCTTTTAGTATATTGTGAGATTCAAATTGCTAAAATGCATTTAGACTTTTAAAAAATCTGTTTTTATGAGAGTTATGGCTGTATTTTTCTTTTCTTGATTTTTTTGTCTGGTTTTGGTAGCTGGGTAATGCTTGCTTCATGGAATGAATTGGAAAATGTTTGCTTCTCTTCAATTTTTTGGAAGAGTTTGTGTAGAACTGGTATTTTTTTCTTCCTTAAATTTTTGATAGCATTCACAAATGAAGCAAGTGGACCTGGAGTTTTCTTCATGGGATGATTTTAACTACAATTTCAAAAGATCTGGAGATCTTTTTGTTTGTGGTTTTTAATTTAATTCCGTTTTGGTCAGGGAACACACTTTTTATGGCTTGAATCCTTTTAAATTTATTAAGACTTGTTTTATGGCCAGAATGTGGTCCGTCTTGGTAAATGTTCGTGTGTACCTGAGAAGAATGTCTGTTCTGCTGTTTTGGGGTGCGATGTTCTGTAAGTGTTGGTACATTCAGGTCGGTTGACAGTGTGGTTAGTGTTGTTCAAGTCTTCTGTGTCCTTGCTGATTTTCTATCTAGTTGTTCCATTAATTATTGGGGATATTACAACTTCTGACTATAATTGTGGTTTGTTTATTTCTCCTTGCACTGCTATCAGTTTCTATTTCATGTACTTCGAAGCTCTGATATTAGGTGCTTAAGTGTTTAGGATTGTTATGTCCTTTTGATTAATTGGCACCTTTATTATGAGGTGAACTTCTTTTTCTCTTGTGATATTCTTTGCTCTGAAGTCTACTTTGTCTAATGTTAATATAGCCACTCTAGCTATCTTTTGATCTGTGTTAGCATGCTACATCTTTTCCTATCTTTGTACTCTTAACCTGTGGGTATCTGCATATTTAAAGTGTGTGTCTCACAGACAGCATGCAGTCTAGTTCTGCCTTTTTACAAAGTGCAATCTGATTTTCCTTATGTTTTAATTGGGAGTGTTTAGATCACTTACATTTAATGTGATGATTAAAATTGTTACATTTGAGTCTGTCATCTTGCTATTTGTGTTCTATTTCTCATCTGTTCTTTGTTCCCTTTTTCTTTTTTTTTCACTTCTTTTGGATTAATTTTTTTGATGATTTCATTATATCATTTACTGTTGGTGAATTATTGGCTATAACTCTTTGTTTTGTTACTTTAATGGTTGTTTTAGGGCTTATACATCTTTAGCTTACTATCTTTAGGTACTTTATACCATTTTATATATAATATGAGAAGCTCACAACAGCATTTTTCCATTTCTTCCCTCCTGTTCTTTATGCTATTGATAGCGTGCATCTTACTTTTGCTTATATTTTAAAATCAAGAATACGTTATTATTATTTTTGTTTAGATAGTCAATTATCTCTTAAGGAGTTTTAAAAAATAAGAAAGACATCTTTTATATTTACCCACATAGTTACCATTTCTGGTGCTCTTCATTCCTTTTGTAGATCCGTATTCCTATCTGGTATTATTTTTCCTGGCCTAAAAGACTTTGTGTAACATTTCTTGTAGTGTGGGTCTGCTGGTGATGAATTCTTTCAGCTTTTGTAAGTCTTTAGTTCACCTTCACTTTTGAAAAATGTTTTCACTGGGTATGGACTATGTTGACAAGTTTTTTTGCTTCTACTACTTTAATGATGTTGCACCGCTGTCTTCTTGATTGCCTTAATTCTGATGAGAAATCTATGTCATCTTTATCTTTGTTCCTCTCAACATGACGTGCCGTTTTTCTCTGGCTGCCTTAAAATTTCTCATTTACTGGTTTTGATAAATTTGTTTATAATGTGCTTTGGTGTAATTTTCTTCAGGGGGGTGTGTGTGTGTGCGCGTGCTTGGGTGTTTTGAGCTTCGTGGATCTACCATTTTATAGTTTTTAGCAAGTTTGGAAAAATTTTGGCCATTGTTTCTTCACATTTTTTTCTGTTCCCTCCCCTCTTCAGTTCTTTGTTGACTTAAATTATATGCATATTAGACCTCTGGACCTATTCAGATGATCTGTTTCTCTTTGCATGAGTTTTGGTAGATTGCATCTTTAAGTAATTGGTCAGTTTCATCTCGGTTATCAAATTTGTAGGCATAGATCCACTGGGGCTCTTTTAATTTTTTTCCTTTTTCTTTCTGCTTTTCATTTTGGGTGGTTTCTATTGTTATATCTTTAAGTATACTAATCTTTTCCTCTGCAATATCTTACTGCTGTTAATCTCATTCTGTGTATTTTTTTCATCTCAAACATCGTAGTTTTCATCTCTGGAAGTTTGATTTGGGTCTTTTAAAAATATCTTTCATATCTCTACTTTTTGAACAAATTAAGTACAGTTATAATAACTTTTAATGTACTTCCCTGCTAATTGTAACATCTGTGTCAGTTCTTGGTCAGCTTTGATTTATTGATTATTCTCCTCATTACGGTTTGTGTTTTCCTGCCTCTTTGCATGTCTGGTAGTTTTACTAGGTGCCAGATGTTGTGAATTTTACCTGTTGGGTGCTGGATATTTTTGTATTCCTATAAATCTCTAAATCTTTGATTTGGAATACAGTTAAGTTACTTGGAAACGGCTTGATCTTTTTAGTTCTTGTTTTGATGATTTGTTAGGAAGGTCTAGATCAGTGCCTAGTCTAGGATGAGTTATTCCCTGTAACCAAGGGAAGACCTGTGTGAGTGCTCTACCCAGTACTCCGTGAAGCTTTAGGCTTTCTGTCTGGCTGGTGGCAACAGGCACTGTTCCCAGCCCAATGTGAGTGCCAGGCACCATTCCTTCCAATCCTGTGGTTCTTTCCACAGCCTCAAGTATTTTCCTTATACATATGATCTGATCACTACTCTGCTGTGTACTTGAGGGGGACCCTCTGCGTATTTCTGGGGTCTTTCTTGGGGCAGCTCTCTCTTTTCTTGTTCTTTGGTCTAGGAACTTTAGCTGCCTTGGTCTCCCTGGACTGTCAGCTCTACCTCCTCAACTCAGAGAGTTGGCTGGGGTCAGCTTTAGTTCCCCCTCCCTGTACCATGGGCTGGAGTCTCTCTCAATACAAAATCAATAAGCTGGGCAATCATAGGGCTCATCTTGTTTATTTCCAGTCTCTCAGGGATCATCGTCCTTTGTTGCTGATATCCAGTGTCTTAAAAACTGTTGTTTCATATGTGTGTGCGTGCGTGTGTGTGTGTGCGTGTGTATATATACACACAAGCATACGTATTATATATGTGTATATATACTTTAATTTAAATTTTAATTGTAGTAAAATATACATAACAAAATTTACCATCTGAACCATTTTTAAGTGTATAGTACAGTAGTGTAAAGTACATTTACAATATTGTGAAACAGATCTCCAGAACTCTTTTGTCTTGCAAACTGTAAACTTGATGCTCATTAAATAACAATTCCCCAATCCCGCTTGCCCCTAGCCCCTGGTAACCATTGTTCTACTTTCTGTCTCTATGAATTTGTCTACTCTAGGTAACTTGTATGAATGGACTCATATAGTATTTGGCCTTTTGTGACTGGCTTATTTTGCTTAGCATAATGTCCCCAAGGTTCATCCATGTTCTAGCATGTGTCAAAATTTCCCTTCTTTTTAGGGATGAATAATATTCCATTGTGTGTTTATACCACATTTTATTTATCCGTTGGTGGATAGTTGGGTTGCTTCTACCTTTTGGCTATTGCGAACAATGCTGCTAGGAACATGGGTGTCCAAATATCTCTTTGAGACACTACTTTCAATTCTTTTTGGTATATACTGAGAAGTGGAATTGCTGGATCATACGGTAATTCTATTTTAAATTTTTTGAGGAACCACTGTACCGTTTTACATAGAGGCTGTGCTATTTTACATTCTCACCAACAGTGCATAGGTGTTCCAATTTCTCCACATCCTTGCCAACATTTGTTATTTTCTGCTTTTTTGATAGTAGCCATTCTAATGGGTATAAAGTGATATCTCATTGTGGTTTTGATTTGCATTTCTCTAATAATTAGTGATGTTGAGTGTCTTTTCATGTGCTTCTTGGCTATTTCTGTGTCTTCTTTGGAGAAATGTCTATTCAAGTCTGTTATTATTTTTCTTGGGCTGCCATAACAAAATTCCACAGACTGGGTGGCTTAGGCACAGAAATTAATTTTCTCACAGTTCTGGAGGCTGGAAGTCCAAACTCAAGGTGGTAGAAAATTCTGTTTCTGGTTTGAGTTGTCTTCTTGATTGTATACACCTTCCCATTGTGTCCTCACAAGACTTTTCCCCTGTGTTTGTCCTCCTCTTATAAGGACATCAGTCGTAATGGATCAGGGTTCTACTCTTATGACCTCATTTAACCTTAATTACTTCCTCAAAGTCCCCTTTTCCAAATATGGTCACATTTGGAGTTAGGGTTTCAACATATGAATTTTAGGGGGACACAATTCAGTCCATAACAAAGTAATTTGCTCATTTTTAAATTGAGTTATTTTTTTGTTGCCGACTTGTAGGAGTTCTTTATATATTCTAGCTATTAACCCCTTATCATAAATATGATTTGCAAACATTTTATCCCATTCTGTAGGTTGCCTTTTCACTTTGTGGGTTGTGTCCTTTGATACACAAAAGTTTTAAATTTTGGTGTCATCCAAGTTATCTATTTTTAGTTTTGTTGCCTGTGCTTCTGGTATTATATCCAAGAAATCATTGCCAAATCCAATGTCATGAAGCTTTTCCCCTGGATTTTTATCTAAGAGTTTCTTCATCCTTTTGCATGTGGATATCCAGTTTTACCAACATCATTTGTTGAAAAGACCATCCTTTCCCATTGAATGATCTTGGCAGCCCTGTCAAAAAGTCATTCAGCCATGTATGCAGCAAGTTTATTTCTGGACTCTCTCTTCTATTCCATTGGTGTATATGTCTGTCTTTGTGTCAGCACCACACTGTTTTGATTACAGTAGATACGTAGTAAGCTTTGAAATCAGGCAACGTAAGCCCTCTAGTTTTGTTCTTCTCTTTCAAGATTGTTTTCTCTGGGGCCAGCCTTGTGGCTGAGTGGTTAAAGATCCATGTGCTCGGTTTCAGTGGCCCGGGGTTTGCAGGTTTGGATCCCGGGTGTGGACCTACTCTACACATCAGCCGTGCTGTGGAGGCATCCCACATACAAAGCAGAGGAAGATTGGCACAGATGTTAGCTCAGGGACAGTCTTCCTCAAGCAAAACATGGGGAGGACTGGCAACGGATGTTAGCTCAGGGTGAGTCTTCCTCACAAAAAAAAGAAATTGTTTTGGCTATTTGGAGTTCCTTGAGATTCTGTGTGAATTTTAGGATGGATTTTTATATTTCTGCAAAAGAGTCGTTGGGATTTTGATAGGGGCTGCATTGAATTTATAGACGGCTTTGAGTAGTATTGGCATCTTAACAATATTAAGTCTCCTAATCCATCAGCACGGGATATCTTTCCATTTATTGATGTCTTCTTTCATTTCTTTCAGTAACAGTTTATAGTTTTCAGTGTATAAGTCTTTTGCCTCCTTGGTTAGGTTGATTCTTAAGTATTTTATTCTTTTTGATGCTATTGTAAGTGGAATTGTTTTCTTAATTTCCTTTTCCGATTGTTCATTGTTAGTGTATAGAAATCCAACTGATTTTTCTGTGTTGATTTTGTATCCTGCAACTTTGTTGAATTCACTTATTAGTCCTAATAGTTTTTTTTGTGTGGAGTCTTTAGGCTTTTCTACATATGAGATCATGTTATCTGTGAATAGAGATGATTTTACTTAATTCTTTTCCAATTTGGATGCCTTTTATTTTTTTTCTTGCCTAATTGCATTGGCTAGGACTTCTAGTACTATGTTAGAAGTGGTGAAAGTGGTCATCCTTTTCTTCTTCCTGATCTTAGAGGAGAATGTTTTGTATATTTTCAGTGTTTTTTAGTTGTTTTTGTTGGGAGGGTAAATTGGGATTCTGTTACTCCATCTCGGCCAGAAGCAAAATTCTTTAAGTTTTTATTGTGAAAAATTTCGAAGATACAGAAGAGTTGAAAGAACAGTACAGTAATTACTTATATATCTGCCACCTGGATTCAGCAACTATTAGTATTTTGTTATATGTGTGTATGTGTATGTAAATATGCCATGTATATATATTTTCTGAACCATTTGAAACTAAACTGTAGAGACAGCATGACACATCACCCCTAAATATGTTAGGATGAAATACCTAAAGATAAGGAGATCATCTTGCATAATCATAACACCATTATCGCACCTAAAAATATTAAATCATTCCCTATTATCATCTGTATTAATTATCTCTGCTGTATGACACATTGCTCCAAAACATAGCAGCTTAAAAAAGCAAATATTTATTTCCATGGTTCCTGAGTCTTAGGAATTTGAGAGCATCTTAGCTGGTGTTTCTGGCTTGGGGTCTCTTTGAGGTTGCAGTAAATCTGGCAGTTGAAGGTATAGTCATCTCAAGACTTGAATGATGCTGAAGGATCCACTTTCAAACTCATTCCATGGCTGATGTCTGCATGTCTCAGGTCCTCACAGCATTGTTCTATCCATAGGCTACCGGAGTGTTCTCGTGGCATGGCAAGTAGCTTAGCCCAAAGGAAGGGATCTTACTGAGAGAGAGTGCCCAGGATGGAAGATGTAATCTTTTTGTGTGTGTGTGTGTGTGAGGAAGACTGTCCCTGAGCTAACATCTGTGCCAATCTTCCTCTGTTCTATGTGGGATGCCACCCAGCATGGCTTGACAAGTGGTGCTAGGTTGGCGCCCTGGAGCCTGCAAACTCCAGGTTGCTGAAGCAGAGCACACAAACTTTGCCAATACACCACCAGGCCACCCTGGAAGCTGTAATCTTTTATAACCTAACTGTGGCATTGATGTACAATCCCTTCTGCACTATGGTATTAGACACCCAGACCAACCTGGGTGTAATGTAGGAGAGGGCTTCGTTAGGGAGTGGAGGTGGGAATCATTGTGATCCGTGTTGAAGGCTGGCTACTTCATCATCTAATATTCAATCCATATTCAGATTTCTTGCATGGCCTAATTATTTTTTTTAACCAGGATCCATTGCATTTGGTTGTTAATCTCTTTAGTCTTTTAAATCTAGAACATTGACTTTTTGAAGAGGCCAGGCCAGTTATCTGTCTTCTGGAATATGCCACATTCTAGATTTGCTGGTTGTTTTCTTACTTGACTTGTTCTCCTCTTCACTATATTCCCTGGGGACTGGAAGTTCAGTCTAAAAGCTTATTAGATTCAGGCTAAATATTTCAGTGAGAAGACTTCATAGGTGACACTATGTACTTCACTTGAAGTCCTATTATTAAAATAATATCAAGGGGCTGGCTCCATGGCCGAGTGGTTAAGTTCACGCGCTCCGCTGAGGCAGCCCAGGGTTCGGATCCTGGGTGCAGACATGGCATCGCTTTTCAGGCCATGTTGAGGTGGTGTCCCACATCCCACAACTAGAAGGACCTGCAACTAAGATATACAACTATGTACGGGGGGTTGGGGAAGATAAAGCAGAAAAAAAAAAGAAGACTGGCAACAGTTGTTAGCTCAGGTGCCAATCTTTAAAAAAAAAAAAAAAAATAATATCAAGAAGTCCTACTATTAGTGATGCTAAGTTTGACCATTTGATACCAACTGCTTCTTGACCAGACTTGCAACCAATCCATTTGTTTTAAATGCCACCTTCACATCTCTGTCAGAGGTTCTTGGTGCCTTAATTCCTAATCCTTTCTGGAGACTCATGGTTCTAACTGGTCAGTTTCTGGGCATCCACTACAATTGGCCTGGGTTTGTTTCCTCTGGTCTGCTAAGACAGTTATCATCCACCCAGTTTCTTTCCAGCATCCATGATTCTGTTGTTGTTATCTCCCCTCCTGTTCTCTTACCCATTGTAAGTTAAGGCCCTTTAAAGCCTTCTTTGTCATTGTAGGGGCATTTTGGCAGGGAGCAGAGGAATATGGACATGCTTAATCTACCATAACAGACCAGAAGCTCATCTTTGCTCAAGCTCATTGGCTTAGGATTTTGTTACTTTAACTAGAGTTCTGACCAGTAATATTATTGCAGTCATGTGTCTCTTAACGATGGGGATATATTCTGAGAAATGTGTCATTAGGCAATTTTGTCATTGTGTGAACATCATAGAGTGTACTTACACAAACCTAGATGGTATAGCCTACTACACACCTAGACTATATGGTATTAATCTTATGGGACCACTGTTGTATGTGCGGTCCATTATTGACCAAAACGTTGCCATGCGGCACATGACTGTATTTCCTTTTGTAGATGAAGAATCTGAGACCCAGAGAGGGTAATTTACATGCCCAAAGTCACATAGCTTGTAGTTGGGGTGATGTCAGAATTGGATCGCACATCTGCCTGATTCCACAGCCAGTGTTCTTCCCCGGGTCCTTCGACATAACCCCATGCCCATCCTACTGCTTCTAGCACTTAGATATTTTAGTAAATCAAAAGTTAATAAGATTCAGAGGAACTGAATCCTGGTGGCCAAACATTTACATAAAAGTCTGACAGAGGGCCTGGCCCCGTGGCCGAGTGGTTAAGTTCACGCGCTCCGCTGCAGGCGGCCCAGAGTTTTGTCACTTCAAATCCTGGGCACGGACATGGTGCTGCTCATCAAACCACACTGAGGCAGCGTTCCACATGCCACAACCAGAAGGACCCACAACGAAGAATATACAACTATGTACCGGGAGGCTTTGGGGAGAAAAAGGACAAAAATAAAATCTTTAAAAAATAAAAAATAAAAAACAAATGAATTCTGCCCTTCTTTGCTCTTCAGCGCCTCCAAACTACACTATCATCTGACCTCATGGAGGAAGGTAGAGAGTATAAGCGTTGTTATACCAAACTTAAAAAAAAAAAAAAAGTCTGACAGAAATCAAGAGTCAGTATATTTTGTTCAGCAGAAGTGGGAGGTAGATAGCCTTTTACACTGACTGGAAGGGTGGTGTCTGCATCTAAGGTCTCCCTTTTCCTAGAATTACACAGTAAGTGAGCCATGGAGAATCATAAAGAGGTGTCTTAGTATCCAAAAAGTCAGTCTGGTAGGCTGTGATGGGCTGAATTGTGGCCTCCCAAAATGTCACATCTTTGAAACCCCCAGTACCTCAGAATGTGACTGTATTTGGAGATAGGGCCTTTCAAGAGGTAATTTAGTAAAATGAGATCATATGGGTGACCCTAGTCTAATATGACTGTCATCCTTATAGCAAGGGAAGATTAGAGACCAGACACATGTGTGCACAGGGGAAAGGCTGTGTGAGGACACGGGGAGGAGATGGCCGTCTGCAAGCGAGGAGAGGGGCCTCAGGAGAGAACAGACCTGCTGACACCTTGATCTCGGGCTTCCAGCCTCCAGACTGTTCTTTGAGCCACCCAGTCTGTGGTACTTTGCTGTGGTGGCCTTAGTGCACTAACACAGGGGGGCAGTTGTTACTCTTAGCTTCTTCCATAACAAATATTGGTGTTGTGTTAGTCCACATTAATACTAGCTTCTGTAACAAGCACCCCCTAAATGTATAATGGCTCGGATAAAATCAAAGTTTATTTTTGCTCAGAACAGATATTTCTGATTATTGGGCATTTCTCCTTCAGTTGGTCATTCAGGACTCAGGTTCCTGCCATTTTGTGGCTCCATCATCCACCATCTTCACAGCTTGACCTCCAAGATGCTCGTCTGCGTCAAACCTCAGAAGAGCAAGAGCATGGAGGAGAGTGCAGGGAAGGGCTTTATGGGCAGTCCTGGAAGTGACATGCATTACTTCTGCTCACGTCCCTTTGACCAGAACTCAGTCACTGGGCCACACGGAACTGCCAGGGAAATGTAGCCTGGCTGTGTGACCAGGAGGAAGAAGACGAGGTTTCGGGAAAGCCAACCAGTTTCTGCCACGGAAATAGGTCACAGAGAATGACCCGTCTCCTGGTCTGTTATTCCAATCAGAGAGGATACTCTGAATAACTTTTTTAGGCCTCATTTTCAAATATGACTACACGGCTCAAATGTTTTTAAGAAAACTGTCTTTGCCTCTTAGAGCCCCTGTTCAGAACCAAAGCAAACCAAAACCACGTGTTGACTCTTGTTTCATTCTTGTGTCAGGGTGACATTTTCTAGATTCCTTGGCCAAGATCTACAAAGGCTTAGGGAATGGCCCTGTGAGGAAGATATTTTAGGCTCCATTTTAGAGATGTGGAAATAGGTGAGGTGAAGTCATATAGTTGCACGTGGCCGAGTCCAGATTCAAAACCAGGTCTGTTTGACTCAGAGTCCTTGTGCCAGAGTGTAGTTGTAGGGACTCTCGCTTTAAACAAATGGAAGCCACTTTTAGAGGCTTCAATCTGTGACCAGTTAATAGGAATTTATGGTTGAGTCTCAACTCTGTCTCTTATTAGCTCTGTGGTCTTGGATGGGTTTCTTTGCCTCTTGGAGCCTAACTTTTTTCATCTGTGATATGGGGACAATAACAGCTCACTCACAGGGGTTTCTTACAGGCTGCCGAGGGTGGTGCCTGTGAACGGGCTTTCCACAGTGCTCTGAGAACGTGAAAGGGGGCCTGACTCACATGCCTGCTGGGTCCAGGCTGCAGATGGACAGAAATGCAGTGTAAGAATAGCAACTGTGGGGACTGTGGGGGCAGGAGGACGCATGACAGGTGCCACTGAAAGAGACAAGGGCAGCTGCAATTCAGTCCCAGCTGACTGTCTCCACATGTGGGGACTTGACCTCGGAGTGTAAATCTTCTCATTTTCCAAGAGAATCCACAAACCGCAATTTGTTTATGAACTCTTTCAATTTTTAAATGTTGGCATCTCATTAAAACCCAAACAACAGGGTCTTGACGGCAGGTGGAAGGAGTTTTTGGGAATGGAGTTCCTATGGTGTGCCAGGCTCCGTGCTAGGCTGGCGGGAGACAAAGGGACAAAGGCAGGTGGGCCTGGCTCTGCTGGAGGGCATAATCCAGCGATGAGCACCCTTCCTCAGGGAAAGCAGCCTGTAATAGGATTTGGCCTAATGGGATTTGACCACATTATCCTTGAACTCCTTAGGCCTGGGCCTGCGGAATGCTTTTTGTGGCTGAAATTGAAACAGTAAAGCAATTTGCAGCCCTGGGAGGGGATGTCTTGGGAAACATTTCTAGGCTTGAGCGCTTCCTGAGGGCTTTCGCTATCTCATTTGATCCATTCTGTTAAATGAGCAATAATCCCATTTTCCTGGTGGGGTGACCTAGGCCTGTGGAAAATAAGGATCTGAGTGTCAGAGGAGATGGCCTGGGACCCAGGTCTCACGAGTCCGTTTCCGCCTCATGCACACAGGGGCTCAGGCTGGGAAGGAGGAGGGGGACTGACGATATTCGAACACTGGATGCTCACACTGACCTAGTCGGATCCTTCACCAACCCTGTGAAGTCAGTCCCATTGTCCCCACTTTAGAGTAGTGACAGGCTCAAGGACTGAGGTGACTCCTCCAGAGACACAAGCCAGGAAGCTCAGGAAAGCTACCCAAGAGTGTCCATGAGCTCCTTGAAGTCATCTGCAAGTGTTTTACGTTTGCACTTCTGTGTGTTTCTCAGGGAAGAGGGCCTAAAACTTTAAACAGATTCTTGAAGGTCAATGATTCCAACGTGGCAAAGAGCCACTAATGTAAGCCGAGGTCTTTCTGATTCCAAAGGCTGACCCCTGAAACCTCCTGCTCTGCCTCCTGGTTCAAAGAACGTCCTTCAAAGTCAACCCGACATACGCTCTGGATCTGCATCCGGCCCCACCACTTACTAGCTGTGAGGCCTCATTTCCTCGTCTAAAATTGGCATTCATTTATTCAACAAGTATTTCATTAAGCCTCTGCTCTGACTCAGATACTGTTGTGGGCACCGAGGACACAGCAGTGAACAAAACAACGTCCCTGCTGTCATTGATCTTATATTGTGGCGAGGGGATAAAGACAGGGAACAAATAGATAGATGTGAGGTGGGGTAAGGGCGACAGGTGTGCTGCGGGGTGGGGCTGGGTTGCTGTTTTATATGGGGTGGTCACGGAAGCTCCTCTGTGACCACTAGGCAGAGACCTGAATGAAGGGGACTATCACATGGCTGCGGGAGGCGGAGCCTTCCAGGCAGAGAGAAGAGGTGACTTGCTGCGTGTAGGGGCGGGTGAAGAGCTCTCAGTGGCCCACAAAGGCTGAAATCCTTAAATTGGCGTTCAAAGCTTTCTTCAATCTAGTTCAGAATAATTTTCTCCTCCTCCTGTGGGTTTACTCGCCCATCCCGTGTAGGTTTGCTTGAGCCTTTTTTCTTATTAGCGAACTCATTAATCGTATACCCATTAATACCCAGTTTGTGCCAGGCCAATAAGGATACAGAGGAGCTCCCTGTCTGGTGAGGGAGGACAATAAACCAATGGCTAATCCCAACAGAGTCAGACAAATGTCACGAGATAGGGCCACTCAGGGTCTGTAGGAGGACAGAAAAGGGAATAACTGGCCCTGCCCAAGATAGAGGAGGGGTCTGCATAAGACTTCAGTGAAGAGGGGACATTTGCACAGAGTCTTGAACGAGTAGGAGTTTGCCGTTTGGCTAAAAAGCAGACATGAGATAGGATATTCTGGAAGCACTTACTACAGAGGGTCTCCTAGCCAGGAAATCACCACTTTTTAACAGTTAAATAGACTTTGCTATTTTATACCTATTCTGCGGGATAAGCAGAGGTAACAAACACCTATCTCCAGGATTCAGGCAGGTGAATGAGTCCAGCTGACTCGGTAGGGACTAGAGGGATCAGAATAATAAGTAACGTGCCTAAAGGGGGCCATTCATCATGGCTTTGAGACTGTGGGTTCACTGTTGATAAGACTTCCTTTTCCTTTTTTTTAATTGAAGCATAATTTACATACAGTATAATTCACCCTTTTCAGTGTATAATTCAGTGAGTTTCAACAAAAAATATACAATTGTGTAACCACCACCACAATCAAAATATAGAACAGTCTATCACCCCCAAAATTTCTCCATGCCCTTTGTAGTCAGCCCTTTCCCCCACCCTTATGCCTAGAAGCTACTGGTCTATTTTCTGTCCTTATAATTTTGCCTTTGCAAGAATGTTATATAAATACAATCCTAACATGTAGCCTTTTGAATCTGGATTCTTTCACTTAGCATAATCCATTTAAATTATATCTGTGTGTACTGTTCATCTCTTTCATTTGAGTAGTATCCCAATGAATGGATGTACCACAGTTTGTTTATCCATTCCCCAGTTGAGGGACATTAGGACTATTTTCCAGTTATTGGTGATTACAAATAAAGCTACTACAAACATTTGTGTGCGGGTTTTTCTTTGAATAAGGGTTTTTGTTTCACATGGGTAAATATATAGAAGTGAGATTGCTAGGTCATATGATAAGTGTATGTTTAACCTCATGAGAAACTGCCAGATTATTTTCCAAAGTGGCTGTGTGTATTATTTCGCATTCTGGCCTGCAACGCCTCAGAGCCTGAGTTACTTAGTATGTTTGTCAGGACTTGGTATTGCCAGTATTTTTTTAAAAGGCCATTCAAATAGGTGTGTAGCGGTATTTCATTGTGGTTTTAATTTGCATTTCCTAATGACTAATTATGTTGAACATCTTTTCATGTGCTTATTAACCATCTGTACATCTCCTTTGGTGAAGTGTCTATTCAAATATTTTGCCCATTAAAATTTTTATTTTCTCATTATTGAGTTTTGAGAGTTCCGTTTTTTGAACAGCCTTATTGGATTATAATTTGTATACCATAAATTCACTCATTTAAAGTATACAGTTCAATGATTTTTAGCATATTCAAATAGTAGTACAAACGTCACCACAGTCAACTTTAAAACGTTTTTATCACCTCACAAAGAAACCCATACCCTTTAGCTATCACCCCCAACCCCCCAAAAGCCCCCTTCCCACCCCTCAAACAACCTGTCTTTCTGTCTACTTTCTGTCTCTATGGATTTGCCTATTCTGAACTTTCATAGAAATGGAGTCATGTGATCTGTGGCCTTAAAGATTTGAAGGTTCTTCATGTGGTCTGGATACAAATTGTTCTAAGTCAGGTTTGTGATCTGCAAACATATTCTCCCAAGTTTATTCTCTTACCAGTGTCTTTTGAAGAGCAGAAATTCTTAATTTTGATGATGTCCAATTTATCAACTTTTTCTTCTATGAGTCATTATATTAGTGTTGTAACCAAGAAATCTTTGCCAAACCCATGATCACAAAGATTTTTCTCCTATGTTTTCTTGTAGAGAATTTTTTTTCTACAGAGAGACCAGAAATCTGTTTTTCATGTGAAATATCTCAATTTGTAAGTGTTTTTAAAATAAAACATGTCTGTGGGCTGGGAAAGAACCAGGGACTACCAGTTTTCATACGTTAGCTTATATTATATATGCAAAATTGCTTATATTAGGCTGTTTTTGATCTGTTGAGACAGGAGTTCCCTATGTTTCAACTTGATTCTCTTGGCAGGTTGTTAATTATAGGCAACCAACCGAGTCACAGATGTTTGTGTGGCACAGTGGCACACCTTAATCTGTCCTTTTTTTTTTAATTTTTATTTATCTAGTCAAATCCCTTGAGTTTGCTAAGCCATCCCTGTGACAGATGAGAAAACCAAGGCTTAATGAAGTGAAGCGTCTTGCCTGAGGACCCCCAGCAGGACTCCACTTAGGTGTGCGGATTCTAAAGCTCAGAGTCACCTGGTACTGTGCTCTCCAAAGCAGAGGCCTCCAGACATTATCCTTGAACTTCACATTTTAAATGTGTTCAACTATTTAAACATTGTAATAAATGCAAGAAGAGCCCTTGGATATGCATGCTAAATATTAACATTCTGGAGACGGCCGGTACGTTTATGCTCTTATCTCTGTTGTTTGTAGGCTTGACACTGAAGTTTCTCCTCCTATCTCTGTTTGTGTAATTCAAGAGAATACTGAAATTGCAAAGCAAGCTTTTAAATACCACTAGCATTTCCGACTCCTATTCCTTGCAACCTGGGATTTTCTTGATATTTATAATTTTAAAAAGGATAGGTCTTTAAAAAGTCAGTGCTGAGGTTGAAACGTGACTGCATCCATCATCCGTAATATCCAGTTTCCTATTCTTTTTGTCCGTTAAAACGACCTCACTGTTCTCTGTGATTGACCTCATAATAAGTAAATGTTATAGAGTTTGTGGCAGAGGTACCAAAACTTGTGTCATTTTCCCTCTCCTGGCAGAGGAAGACTACATTTCCCAGAGTCCCCTGCATTTGAATTGAGGCAGGTGACTGGATGCTGAGGGCCACTGGGCTGTGGGCGGAAGTGAAGTACCCTCCTTCTTCCCTTTCCACAGAGGCCAGGGCTTTGTCACAGCAGAATTACAGGACAGTGGGAAGGTGGGTCAGCGGCTGGGGGAGATGGAGATCTGCCAGGAAGAGTTCCCTGACCCGCACTGAACTGTGACATGAGCAAGAAACAAACCAGTGTGTGTTAAGCCGCTGAAATGTTGGGGTTTATTTGTTATTACAACAAGTCCTGGTCTACCCTGACTAATACGAGATTAAACAAATAAAATTTCTAATGAAACATAGCCCTTAACTCTTCTATGTTGGGCTCCAAGCATTATTTATTGAAAAGTAAAAGGTTCTGCTGCTGGAAAAGATATAGAAATCTGTGATTATGTTTAATGTCTGAACATTACAGGTGAGGAACTGAAAGGCCAGAGAGGAACAGTGACTTGTCCGGGGTCACACAGAAGAGGCAGAGCTAGAATCCAGTGTAGGGACATCTGACGTCTGTAGCTTTAGCCTGCCCTTTCTGTTGGTAGTGGCAGTCGAATTTTCCCCATCCACATGCTCAGGCCATATGCGTCATGTAAGACTCATCCTCGTCCTTCATCTCCAGGCCTGGCTAATCTATGTAATCTATTACTCAGGCCTCAATGATTAGTCTGATGATGAACATATGACCCAGTCTGGACCAATCAAAACTAATCCCTGGATTTTTGCTGGAGCTGCTAAAAATAGTCACTCTTCATGGATTGTTGAACCAATAGGATATAAATCTCAAGCTGCTGAGGGCCATCTCAGTACATCTAGGTTGAGAATGAAGCTAATTCAGGGTAAAGCAGAGCCGAAAGATGGAGCGACAGATGAGCTTGATGATGTTGTTTGAGCACCTGGATCCAGCAATACCTGAAGCCTGAGCTTTTAGTCACATGAGCCAATAAATTTCCTTTTTTGTTTATGCCAGGTTTGATTGACTTTGTCACTCACACCTGAAGTTACTCAGCCTTATACAAACTGTTTTGTGCTTTTTTTTAATGAACACACAAGAATTATTGTATTTTTCTATTTTAATGATAAGGAAATAGAAGCCGAGTCCACTTGTAATCAGGTGCTTCAAGTTTCACAAGATTCAGGGTTTGGTGACTCCCTTTTGTCTTGGAAACGTTCCATACATGAACTCTTCGTTGCTTCCAGCCCCTGCCCAGTGTGGACACACTTTATGCGAAGTTTCATGAGGGGTTCTTGAAAATAATATCCATCACAGAGCAGGTGCTAAAACACTGTTGAAATGAAAGAAAGAAAGAACACCCCTACAAAAAAGTGTGCAAGGTGTATGAAGGAGCGGTTCACAGAAAAAGAAATACAAATGACAGACGTCTGAAAGATGGTCTAACCTCACTAATGATTAAGAATTACAAATAAAAATGAGATACTGTTTCTCACCCACAAGTTTGTCAGAGAGCTAAGGTTGCCTGGTACCTGGGGATGGATGGGGAAGTAGACACTTCCATGAGCTGGTGGTGGGAGGGTAAGATGGCACAGCCTTTTTGGAGAGTAATTTGGCAATGTCTGTTAAATGTGAAAATGCATAAGCCACTTGACCTCCTGCTCGAAGCTTATTCTACAAGTAAACTCCAACTAATTTGCAAAGATGTGGGTAAAAGGCCGTTCAGTACAGTATTATTTGTAATAGAAAAAACTGGAAACAGATGCTCCTCCAAAGGGGGCTGTCTCAATGAATCACAGTACAGCCCAACTCTGGAATCAATTTCAGTGGCTAGGAAGAGGGAGGCGGCCCTGGACGTGTGGAAAGGGGTCCAGGGGCGACCGTATCAGGAGGGGAGAACAGGAAGTGTGACACGATGCTATCTGTGCTGTGGCCAGGTGTAGGGTGGGCTGCCCTTCTTGGGGTCACTCTCTGTCCTTGGCTTCCCAGCATCAGGCCTCCTGAGACCCCACTGAAGCGCTGGCGCAGACCTTCAGGGATGCCTGGCTGTGGGTCTTCCAGGTCTGAGTCCTGCACCCCAGGGCCCCAAAGAGTGAGGAGCTGGGGTCCCCCAGGGCTGGCCCCCTTCCTGCCAACTCTCCTCTGGCCAGGCCTGCCTGGCGGACGCCCCAGCCTTCGTTAGGCGAGATAGGTCTGTAGGTAAATATTTATCCCTGTGCAGCTGTGGGTGAGCAGGGGCCGCAGGTGCGGGCTAGAGTCCTGTTTACCCAGCGCTGAGCGGGCGCTGCCAGTTTGCTGAGCTGCCTGCCCAGCCTGGCTCGGGCGCTTGGGAGGGAGCTGGGGCAGTGGAGGATGTGCCAGGAGCCGTGCGGGGCGGGGTGCCTCCTTGGCAGCCGAGCCCTGCGCAGCCTCAGTATAGAATCCTGACCTGGCCCCCAGGCTCGAGGAGACTGGCTTCTTCCCCCTCCTCTTGCAGCCTTCCCATGCACTGCTCGCCAGTGCATACGTCTTCCCCAACTCTGCCCGGGGCTGACTCCTGCTCGTTCTGGGGTCTCCCTGACCACCTCCCATCCTGGAGTGTAGGCGTCCTGTTAGCTGCTGCCCTGGCCCCACAGCTCATCTCCCCAACACTTTCCTGGTTTGTCTTCTCTACTAGAGGCCAGAAGAACAGGGACAGAGGCAGTTTCGGGACCCACTGTTTCCGTAGCACCTCGCATAGGGCCTGGCTCCTGGTAGGTGCTCATCAAACACCTGTTAAGTGTTAGCCTGAGGGAAGCCAGGCAGAGGGAACTGCCCAGCGAAGCATGGGATGGGGGGTCGAGAGGGAAGTGGGGACGAAGAGACTGGACTGATTCAGGGGCTGGACTCTGAAAGACCTTGAATGCCATGCCAACCAGTTTGGTTTTATCTAATCAGAAATGGGAAATTGTTGGAAAGCAAAGGAAATATAAATAATACAGCAAATGAGAAGATGATAAACTGGATCCTTCAAACTGCACAGTATAAATCCTGAAGTTCTTACGATGGCCTGCAAGGCCCCTCATCATCTTTTGTCCACACAGCACCCCCATTCCAGTCCTTCTCTCCTCGCTCCTCCCAGCCACACTGGCCTTGCTATTTCTTGAACACCAAAGGTATACTCCAACCCCAGGGCCTTTGCACTTGCTGTTTCCTTGGTCTGGAATGCTTTTGCCTTGGATATCCTGATTACTTCCTTACTCTGTTGAAATCTCTTACCAGAGAGGCCCTCCATGACCCCGTAAACAAGAGAGCCCCTTCCCCAGGCCCTGATCCTGCTCTGCTTTCCTCTGTAACACGTGTATCTGTTTGCCTATCGTCTGTCTCCTCTGCAGGGACATCAGCTCCAGGAGGGCAGGAATGCCGTCTCTTTGGTTCACTGCTGTATCTTCTAAGCCTAGGACATGTAGCTTTAGGCTCCATGAAAGCTTTTTGAATGAATGAATGAATGAACGAATGAGTGACTGTGATATCATGGGTCTGAGATGATGCTGACTGCTGCTCCCCTGGGCCCAGCCTTCTCCTGTTTCCAAAGCCCTTACACAGCTGTGAGCTCCTTTGATCTGCGCATCAGCCGGGTGGGGAGCACAGGACAGGGATTATCTGCCCTAAACCTGATGATGTACGGCACAAAAACATCACGGTCACATGACAGAAACCAGGATGAAGTGCCCGCAGGCTCAGGACTTCAATAAATACATTATTAAAATTCGATGTGCAGGAGTCCTGGCAACAAGGAGAGAGTGAGTTTGGAGGCAGGCCTTCCTCGCGTTCAATTCCCCGCTCGGCTGTTTGCTTACTCTGTGACCTGGGACAAATCGATCCCCTTCTCTGAGGCCTGGTCAGCCCTTCTGTAAAATGGAGATAAGAGGCCCTCACACAGGTATAGTGCAGAGGTGTCCTCACACGGGCATTTCCTGGGCTGCACCGTCTTCTGTGCATCCTTTTCGGTAAGCGTGTTATATTCTCTTGAGTGGAGTCACAGGCTTTGCTCGATCAGCTGACTATGTGGTGACATGGTGACAGTAGCCACCCGTCATTGAGCCTGGGTCCTCGGGGTCCAGGCCGAGCGCTGCACCTGCCTTAGCTCGTTCAGTCCTCACTGCGACTCAGGCAGCTGCTGTTAACTCTCCCATTTTGCGGATGAGATAAAGCAGCTGGTCCCAGGCCACACGGCCCATAAATGTGGGAGTCAGAGTTAGAAGCCAGGCTGTCAGACCTGAGAGTTTTAAACTGTGCTCTAGTGGATTTTTGTCCCCACTTTATGGACGAGGAAAATGAGGCTCAGGGAGGCCAATGACTTGCCCCAGGCAATGCTGGGCAGGGCTGGGATGAGACAGAAGCCAGGTCTTCCAACCCCTGACCCGCGCTCTCCTCCAGGCCAGCCCTTTGCAGCATGGAGCAGTCTCCACGCATCTCGTGCCTCCTGAACTGGGGACAGTAAGTGGCCGAGGAGGGAGTGGTCCTCTGCTTTCTGCCCCATAACCAGCTGAAGGCTTAAGGATGGGGGGAACAACATCACTGGTGAGCAGAGGAACCCTGCGTCTACTTGGGAAACCGTTCTTCTCTCCCTTCCCCTCGCCTCGCCTCTCTCCCCTGCCCCTCCCCTCGCCTCCCTCCAAGAGCTCTGTACCAATTAATCAGCCGACATCCGAGGCTCCAGCTGGGACCAAGTGGGCCGGACTCATTAGTACAGAATGACATTAATATCAAAAAGATTTGGAGACAAATGCAATGATTCAGGGCAGGCGCCTGTGTAGGGCTGGCTCAGAAGCTGGTGTGGGCAAAGGAACCATGGTAAGAGGCAGAGAGGGAACAAAGCAGACGTGGGAGGAGAGCTGGGCCAGGCCCCCAAGATGCCCGGTGGGAAGGGAGGAGCAAGGCAACTCTAACGTGGACAGTGTCCTCTTGTGCAGTCTGACTGTCCCTCCTCTCTGCTCATGAGGCCTTCACAGACTGGGCACAAAAGGAATCCAGGATACATCACACCTTGTTCCCCCTGTCATTTTAACCCTGGGCCAGTTGGAGAGGCAGCGCCGTGTGGTGGCCGAATCCCAGCTCCATCTGCTCTCGCCTCTCACCGCTCAGCCTTCCGCACGTGGGTTCATCTCCCTGGGCCTCAGTCTCTTCATCTGGACCAGGGGTAATAGTGGCCTGTCTGGGCTGGTGAGAGGATGGGGACGTGGACGTGCTCTGTGGAATGTGAACCAGAGGGAGGGTGTGGCATATTCATCTTCTCCTTTTGAAAGCTTCTCCTTCATCATTCTTTCCCCACTAGTGCTAAACAGGAAGCCTCTTTACCTTTGGGACAGTGGGAATCAAACCAGCCCCTACAAGGAGCCTTGCTTGTAGAAATGGAATTCTGTTTGTTTCCTAACGCCGGCATCCACTAGGCACTGGGGAGAAAGAGGTGAACGGGACACAATTCCTACCTCCGAGGGGCCGCTAGTCTAGTGGGGATGCCAGTAAAGGGAGAGAGAATGGCTCTAACACAGAGTCAGGCGGGCTGTTCATGGCAGGCACTCTGCAGCCTGGATTCTCTCCAGATATTCTGATCTCAAGTCTACAGTCTCACGGGCCTCATTAACACAGTGCTTCTCCCTGTCACATTTTTTCCTTTTTAATTTAGGAAACGTGGCCAGCGTACCTGCAGTTCTTTGCTGCTGTGGGAGTGGCATGAACCAGGAGAGCCAGACGGTGCTGTGGGAATGGGCAACCCCAGCCCTGGGAGCTCCAGTGGGGGGTGACGTTCTCTGCCTGGAGCACACGTGTGTGATCAGGGGAGCCTTACAGAGGAGAGGACGTGCAGCTGGCCCTGCGGTCTGAGGAGTTGCCAGGTGGCCTGGGGTGGGACAGCAGGGGCATCAATTATTCATTTGAGAGCCAGCCCTGATGGCCTAGTGGTTAAAGTTTGGCATGCTCCGCTTCAGCGGCCTGGGGTTGGTTTCCACCCATGGAACTGCACCCCTCATCTGTCAGCAGCCATGCTGTGGCAGTGGCTCACATAGAACTAGAAGGACCTACAGCTATAATATACAACTAAGTACTGGGGCTTTGGGGAGGAAAAAGAAAGAGAGAGAGGAAGATTGGCAATAGATGTTAGCTCAGAGTGACTCTTTCCCAGTAAACAAAACAAAACAAAAACATTATTGAGTACCTATTAAGTTCCAGGCACTGTTCTAAGTGTGGGGACACAGCTGGGAACAAACAGACAAAAATCTCTGCCTTTAGGGAGATGGCTTTCTGGTGGGTGTGGTGATTGCTGTGGAGAAGGATAAAGCAGGTGACAGGTGCCATTTGAGCAGAAACCTGAAGGAGGCAGGGAATGAGCCACATGGGTGATTGGGGGAGAACTTGGCAGGCAGAGGGAACATGTGCGCAGACCCTGAAGCACAAGAATGCTTGGTGGGCCCTAGGGAAAGCATGAGGCCCAGGGGCAGGGGAGGGTGGTGGGCCATGTGGATAGTGGGGCCGGGGGCAGGCCCAGACCATCTTGGGCCTTGTGGGTCTGGCTCCTGGAAAAATACAGGATGCCTAGTTAAGTTTGAATTTCAGATAAACATCAAAAAAATTTTTTTTGAGGAAAATTAGCCCTGAGCTAACATCTGCCAATCCTCCTCTTTTTGCTGAGGAAGACAGACCCTGAGCTAACATCCGTGCCCATCTTCCTCTACTTTATATGTGGGATGCCTGCCAGAGCATGGCTTGACAAGTGATGCGTAGGTCCACACCCGGGATCCAAACCAGTGAATCCCAGGCCGCCGAAATGGAACGTATGAACTTAACTGCTGTGCTACCAGGCCAGCCCCAACAAATATTGTTTTTAGTATGAGTATGTCTCATGCAAATTTGCCTTTCTCTGAAATTCAAATTTAAGTGGGTGTCCTGTATTTTTATTTGCTGAATTTGACCACTGTAGTTGTGGGCTTCCAGAAGACTTTGGCTTGACTCTGAAACGGAAGCCACTGCAGGTCTGGAATGGAGGAGAGATAGGACTGAGCAGGTTTAGAGGGATCCTCTGGCTGGGCACTGTGTTGTGAGCAGACTGCAGTGGGCAGCGGCAGCACCCAGGGGGCCTGTCAGAGGCCAGGGATGGGCCGGGTGTGCGTGGGCAGCAGTGTGGAGGTGCTGACCGGGAGTCTGCCTGTGTCTGGAAGATAGAGCTGACCCCATTTGCTAATGGGTCGTTGTGGGGTGGGAGAGAAGGAGAGGGTTCCAGGAGGACTCCAGGGCTTTTGGCCTGAGCAAGTGCAAACGTTGAGAGGATGGCAGGAGAAGCCTGTGCGTGTGCGTGTGTATGATTAGGTTTTGGACACACAGTTGTGAGGCCTACTCCACAACCAGGAGGAGATATCAAGTATGCAGTTGGGCACTTGGGCCTGGAGTCTGGGAGAGGACTCCACTTGTCTGCCACCAGTACAGATGTCATTGAAAGCCGTGTGCTGGGTGAGAGCACCGAGGCAGTGGGTAGATGGAAGCGGCTCTGCTGCCGGCATCTGCAAAGGCCTGGAGGCTGGAGGGTTCGAGGTGTGCTCTGGGTGCCAGGAGGGGATGGGTGCTGATGGCTAGGCCATGTTGGTGTGGAAACTGAGATCGGCATGCCTTGAGGACTGGAAGCCGTGAGGGTTCTAAGCAAAGGAGAGCCGTGGTCGGATCTGTGTGTTACAGGGGTGCCTCTGGGGGGTGGGGCGGAGGTGGGAAGAGTGGAGCTGGGAAGGCAGTGAGGAGACTGGGGTGCCAGCACTGTCAAGAAGCAGTGAGGCCGGACCCAGGACAGCAGTTGGGGGTGGGGCTGGGGTCGGGGCTACAGAAGGGAGGGCGGACTTGTGTGGGACTGATGGGGCTGGGGGCAGGCTGGATGTGGAGAGCAGGAAGATGAGTGTCCAGAGCCTTCGGGTGGCTCTTGCAGGGCCGTGGGGGGCAGGGAGAGGAGCGCAGAACCTCCCCACCCACCCCCAGCACCCCATGGCCACTGTGCTTGTTAGCAAGGAACACTCCTCTGAGGGAACATATGTGCTGTTATTTTTAGGTGATTAGCCACACGTCGTGGAGTGTTTGTTTGCCAGTCGTGGGTAAACAAAAGCCATTTGTCAGAATGAGATGTTCCAGCCTCTCCTTCCCTCGCAGGCCAGTTGCCGCGCTGTGAATTCCTGTTGCATCAGCAGCGAGGCTAATTAGCTCCGCGGCTCCTGAATAATAATGGCTGCATTCACAGAGAGGCGTCTGCATGCAGGAGCCATGCACACATGCAAACCTTGAAGCTGCGCAAGATGCACAGGTGCACCTTTTCTTTTCCCTTTGCTTTGGAATTGGGGAAATGGAGGCTCAAGGAGGTGGAGCGACTTGTTCAAGGCCCCCAGCTAGGAAGCTGAGGCTCAGATCTGAATGACCCCGAAGCCTCGGATGGGTCTGGGGCTGCTGTTCTTTCCCCATCCCATGAGCAGGGACTCAGCAACATCAGCAGTCACCAGTCCCGTGGAGCAGCCAGGTAATTGGACTGACATCCCCTGTATGGAGCCCAAATCTGGCTGCTGTGAATACCATCCAGAGGATCCTGCACTGCTGACTTTTGGAGTCTCTGGGTAAAGGAGGCCTGATGCTCTAGAGGAAGGAGCACGGGCTTTGGATCAGGACAGCAGTGGGTGTGTGGCTTGTCTCTGCCACTCGCGCTCAGTGTATGGTCTTGGGCAAGTCTCTGAGGTGCAGCCTGTGGGGGTTTATTAGGGGATGCTCTTGAGATCCCTATCTTTAGAAGGGAGAGGACAGACACAGGATTGGGAAAGGGAGAAGCTGACTTATGGTGCTGTCTCAGTGGAAGTTCAGCTGGCCCTGTGGGTAGTTCTGAGAACAAGATGGCCCTTTGGGGCTGTCCTGAGTTGACCCAATAGGGCTGGGCCTTTGCACACACGTTGATCAGCCATTGGCTGTAGGTCACCCTGGGAATGGAGCATGAGGGGCCGACACCTGTCTGCCAGCAGCACGCCCTGCAGCTGGGGGAATAAGTCCTTTATTCCTACAGCAGGGCCTGGTGGTGCCTCACAGAGTCCACCCCTTGGGCCACTTCCAGGAGAGGCTCCTCTTGGAGGGAAGTTGAAGAGGAAGGCTGGTACGTGAACTCCAGCCCCCATGGCTGAAGCTTTTGTGGTCTCAGGGTTGCAGCAGACACTCCTCAGCTCCTGCCTCTACTGCCCACCATAGATGCCCCTCATTCTCAGGTGACATCTCTGTGGGGACTGAGACCCTGCACACCATGCCCTTTTCAGGCCATAGTGGCAGGAAAGACAAATCTATATCTGGAACATGTCTCTCTTCCTGGTTTTCCCAGGGTGGAGGGGTCCACCGTAGTCATCTGCCACATACTGAGCCAAACTAATCTCAGGTTTTATCTTCCTCCTCAGCCAGCGGCACAGGATCCCCCAGCGTGGCCATTTATATGAGCTGAAGGTGCTGGTGCATCAGTGGTGGGCGGCGAGGGGTCTGGGCTACCTGCTGGTGCAGCTTGCTGGTTAACTCGAGTCCTGCTCACGCTCAGTCCAGGATGTATCCACTTTCTGACTTGGTGGGTCTGACAGATCCAGCTCATGATGGGCAGTTCTGGGTGCATGACCCCTCGGTGTCTCATGGCAGGGTGCTCTGTCTCTACCAGTGCCGGGAGCACACCACAGCCTGTGTGTATAATAAAAAGTGTATAATTCTTTGCTGCAAATTATATGCACTTGTTCCCAAATCCTTGCAGTCTCCATTGTGATTCTTTCCTTGGATCGTGCCCTACTTCACACAGCATCCTTTCCTATCACTCATATGTCCAGTTCTACAGGCTTTGCTGAGTCATATGGCCCAAGCGACAGGGCTGATGGTCCCGGTAGCCTGAACCTTCTGCAGTGTGCTTCCTCGCTCTGGCCCTTGGCAGCCCTTCATGTCATCTGGCACATGGGGTTAGAGCAATACTCCCGGGTTTGGATACGTTGCCTCCAGACCCACCTGTCAGACGTGCTCTCTTCCTCATGACGGGAGATGAAATATGAAATAATTTGTCTTTACTTTGGAGGTATGTCCTAGTACTCACCAGACCACTGGATTCCTAGACATTGTACTGATCTGGTGGGCCCCTGGATCTTCATTGTTTTTTTCTCTCACCCTTCAGCCTTCAGCATGCTAGGTACCTCTGTTCACCTGCCCGATCGGCACGATGTCGTCAGTGTAATGGGTCAGTGTGATGCTCTGTGGGATGTCCCGATGGTCCTGATCTCCTCGGATATCAGACTATCCCCATTGGGGGGATGTATATTGTCATCTGTCCCTTGTGAATGTGTACTGTTTCTGATTCTCTTCCTTGGTTGGGATGGAAGAAAATACATTTAGCAAATTCATGGCTTCATAACGCCTACCTGAGCTCATGTTAATCTGCTCTAGCAGCAAGACCACACCCGGCAAGGTGGCTGCAGTTGGGGCTGCTCTGTGTTGCATTTCTGGGAGTCTGTGGTCCCATCGATTCTCATGGGATTCATCTGGTCTCCATGGAGGTCAGATTGGTGAATCACATGGAGCTATGATAAGAATTCCCGCCCCTGCATCTTTCAGATTTTTGAGAACAGCGCTAATCTCTGCCATTCCCTGGGGATGTCATGGTGCTTTTGTTTTACCATCTTGGCCAGAAGGGGCCGTGTCAGAGACCTCCACTCAGTCTTCCCACTATGACAGATCTTACCTCACTGGATGGGGCGGGGGGGAGTTACTAAGTATGTCTGTTCGGACCATACATTTGGAGACCACAGGTAGGGCCCACTGGACCCACTGTGAGCTGGGCCTGGGCCAGAATTCCATTACTCACCTCATCCCCTTAGCAGGGGTCATCATAATGTTTTGGGTTTCCAGGGATCAATGTGAACTTCAATTCTGTGTCTAACTGTTCTAGAATACTTGGGCATTCCTCTTTCCCCAGTATTCAGTGCCTGAGTGATTTTGGGGAGAACTAGGGGATCACTGCTGTGTATCATTGCAGGGTCCTTCCTCTTGGGCTTTCCTTCAACCATTGAGTTCTAGGTTCAAACCCTGCTCAGGTGTGACACTGGGGAAGGGAGTGTTACTTAATATTGGGGGGACTCTCTTCAGCCTCCTGACTACCATCCTTGATTTTCTGATTGTGTAGATGGAGTAGGACCCTGGTTGGCTGCCCGTCTCTGTTTTCTGTAGGGATGCCATGTTTTAGTAACTCCGTAGCTCTCTGCAGGTCAGGCTCCCCCGGTGCTCCGTCATCTTACCACTCATCACAAAATTGCATCTTCCTGCTTTCAGATGGCTTCTCTGTTCTCAGAGCCCTATCCCCCCACTGTTAAGAGTCAGCTCAATTCTACGGCGGCGTCTCCTACCACCAGCCTGGCCTACGAGAAGAGCCATTATTGAACTTCCAAGTGATGCTGGGGGCCTTGCTGAGTGGTGTGTCCTCTGGGTCCTGTGTGCACTGTCGGCCTCTGGGGGCAGGTTCCAGCCTCACCTAGTACACTTCCTCCCGTGTGCCCACTCCTGAGTTTTTCAGTCCCTTCTTCTGCCATCTTCCGTGGCACTTCTCCCTTGGCGTGGGCCACTGCTTTTTCCCTGCTTCTAGGTGCCATTGCAGTAGTGTGTCCACACTATCTCCTGGGGAACTGGTGAGGGCATTAAAGCCCGTGTCCTGGGGGGTGCTCCCAAGTTGATACACGCTCCCTCCTCCAACCTGACCTTCTGGCCCCCTTGATCAAACACCCTCTGATTCCGGTCCCGTGTTGACGAGGGCCTGCAGCTCCTTTGGGGTATAGCCCCCATCTTTTGACATCAGGCCCTACAGGCCCACAGCTGGTTCACGTTGTGACTTAACCCTAGTTATTGGCCCGACGGCAGCAGGAGAAATGTGACAGATCCTGGGTGGGGATCCATTGTCTTGAGCGGGAGAAGCTCTGCAGTCTTCAGGCAAGGAGGGAGTGCTAGCCCCAAGCAGGCTCAGAGGTTCGGGGGAACCTGGAGAGTCAGTCATTTGTGGGACTTCCACCCACATGTCCCCACGCCCTGTGTCAGGGTTCCACTCCTTACTGGCCAGAGCCCTGACCCTGGCACAGCAGACCTGCCTTGGCTGGAGCTGAACCCTCTTTGGAGCCTGGGCCGAGTTTCCACTTGCTGTGCCCTCCTGAGGCAGGAGATGACAGCCTCTCTGGCTTCCACATCTAGCTTCTAATTGCTGATTAATTACGCTCAGCTCTTTGTTACCTGTCTCCAGAGCAATTGGGTTGAACAATATCCACTCAATTCAATTGTCCTCATAGTTACTGTTTCCTCCATATTTCTCAAATACGTCTTCCCAGTTATGGATTCTCTTTCACCAGTCTGCCATCCTAGTCCATCCCCCGTGCCAGGGGCTCTCTGTGATGGGGGCCTCCTTGCCAGCTGGGCAGCAGGTGATTCAGCTCCCAGCTCTCATCCGTGTCTGCTTTCCTGACCCACTTTCGGTACCAACTGTACGTAAGAGGTTGGGTTCCCGGAAAGCAGACTGACAGAAGTCAGTGTGCCGGATACTTATTCAGAATTTTCTCAGGATCAACACCTGTGGGAGGGAAGGGACAGAAGCAGGACCGAGCAGAGGAAGTCAAGTTGCCAAACACTGCCAATTGAAGCTTCAGCTGACCCTGAGGTGAGTTATGATGTTTTAGAACTGTTCTGAGTTGCGGCAAAAGGCCCTGGCCTTTATACCCCTGTGTTGATAACTTACTGAATGTAGGCAGCCCTGGGAACAAGGTCTCACCTTGGGTGAGGTGGTCCTCTTCTGCTGAGGCAATCCCTGAAGGTACTGTGGCTGAGAGCTGTCTGATGGTGGCACATCCTGTGGCTGGAGTAATAGGTCCTTTATTCCTGAAGGGGGACCAGGTGGGGTAGCACAGTATGCACCCCAAAACCTATGAGTTCACTATCTGCAAGATATGGATAAAAAGTCCTTAGCTAGTGCTTGAATACTGATAAGGATTCCATAAATGGTAGCTATTACATTTATTTATATTTATATTATTTATATAAATTATTTATATATTATTTATGTTTAGATACTACTTTAACCAGATACTGGTTATTTGAGGATATTTACAAGTGATAAAACCTTAACTAAAAAAATAATGTAAGTAATCAAAGGAATTTACTTGTTCACATAATTTGGAAGGTGGGATTAGACTTCAGGAATGTCTGGATCCAGAATCTCAAAGTGTATCATCAGGATGAGTCTCAGTCTCTCTCTCTCTCCACACACACACACCTGTCTCTCTACCTCAAAGTCCTAATTTTCTCTGTGTACTTCAGTCTCAGGTGGTCAGCCCTTGTGAAGCTAAAGATGGCCCCCACCAGCTCCAGGCCTACATCCCGACAGTTAAGCAACACTGGCAGAAAGAGTGGGCCCAGAACCCCACAGTGATAAATTCCAGGGCTGACACTCATTGGCCAGGCCTGGGTCACTTGCCTGTCCCTAGAGCTGAGGGGATGAGGTCAGTCTCTCTTGGAGGGAAGTTGAGGAGAGGAGGTTTCCCACAGGAAAGTCTAGATGCTGTGAGCAAAATAAAGGAGATCAGATGCTAGTAAAAAACAGATGTCCATGGTGTCTCCACCTTGGAAGACCTCTTCCATTCCATCTAGAGGTGGAAGGGCAGGGACTTGTCTTGCCTATGTGGAGGCATGTGCTAAGTTCAAGAATGTCTCATATGTCTACAAGTGGCTTCCTGGCCACAGGCCAATCAGGATGTGGCGGTTGCCCTGGAAACACAAATTTCTCTGTACAAAGGGTCAGCAGATGCCATGGGGGCTGGACTCCCCTCTCTGGTTTCCCCTAGGCTGGTTCTGTCCCTAGGGGTTGGCACTGTTTTGTAAAACCTTTTCCTCCTCTTGCATCAGGGTGCATCAGGGTGGGTCCAGGGACTGAGGCCAAGTCCAGGGGGACTGAGAGGTCATCTCCAACTCCAGTTTGTCTCTAGATCATTTCCTCTGCCTGTCTTGCATCCATTCAATGCACATTTATTAGCATTTCCTTTTGCTAGCTGCAGTGCTGGGCCCTGGGTGGTGTCTGATGGCCCCGCCCCAGTGAGGACCCAGAGGGGCTGAGGACCTGGCCATGTTGTCTTCCATGGGACAAGGCAGCCAGGAGCTGGACGGCTGAGGGGCAAGCCCAGCAGCCTCTGAGGCTACCTGGCTCTCACGTGTGTTCTCTTTGGCTGGAAGATGTTTGAAAACACTTGTTTACGCTACTATTATTGTATTATTTCATCAACTGTACTATGAGGCTGATTGCAAGGTGCACCTCTCTTTTATGCACCATTAAGGGGAAAAAGCTCACAAACTCTGACATGCCTGCAGTTGTAAGATGAACCCCATCTTCAGTGACATTAATATGTGAAAATATGGGTTGCTTAGTATTGATGAAATATAGTAATTACCAACATTTAAAAATTGGGCTATTTCATCTTAAACTCCTGTATTCTGGTTTCTTCTGGATAATTGCAAACTCCAGCAACACAGAGCCCACATCTTTGCATGGCAATAGTTAGATGGAGATGAGTGGGGCTTTCATCTTTTGTTATTTAAAAATCTTGTATTTGTTTATTTTAAATAGATAATAGATTCTTATGGTTCAAAAATCAAAACAATACAAAACAGTATAAAATGAATAGTTTAACTCCCACACTTGTCGCCATCCACTCTGTTCTCAACCCCTCTCCACAAATAAACCCTTGTATTAGATTCTTGTGTATCCTTCCAGCTTTTTTTAATGCAGATACAAACAAATATGAATAGATACACCTTCAACACTATTTCATTTATAATAGGCTCTGCATTTGCTTTGATCACCTAATGATGTGTCTAGCAGATATTTCCAAATCTGCAGAGATGTTGGCCCTCCAGAGGGGCTGGGCTCTCCATTAACTGAAGTCCAGCTTCCTCTTTGCATACCCAGTGGGCATCTGGGAGCAATTGATTTCAGCCCTGCCACTATATCCTGGGGACACTCAGTGAATGCCAGGGCCTAAGGCATTAGGGTGGGGACAAGCAGGTTGGAAGCAAGGGGACAAGATGGGTCGGAGAAGTATTTACAAGTTTCTCTTCGTCAGCACGTGCGTGGATGCTTCAGTCTGGCAAAAAGGCTCTTTGGTGAGGGGATAGGGACACAGGGATGAACAAGGTTCAGGAGTTCAGAGTCTTGTCATGTATATAACAAGTATAAGAAGAGAGTGGAGGGCATGATCTTGGGTAAGTTAATTAAACTCTTTGAGTTTTGATGTCTCATTTACAAAACAGGGATATTTTAGTCTCTACCTTTTAGGGTTATTGCACAGGTTAAATACAACAGCACAATGCCTGGCATATAGTAAGCACTCAATATGTATTATTTCTGCGGGGGCATAGTGGAGGGAATAAGACTGCTTGGAGGTGATGCTGAGTGGGGTTTTGAAGGCTTAGTAGGAGTTCACAAATTGGAGAAGTGGGAGTACATTCTAACACAGGAAAGAACATAGAGTCTCCTGGCTTGCTTTCAGGTGCTAACTCCATTTCAAAGAGGATATAACTGAGTTTCCTACAGAAGCTGTAGCCTGCCCAAGGTCAAGCATGCAGGAATGCAGAGCTGTGACCCACACCCAGTTCTGTCCGACTCTGAGCCCAGTGGTTAACATTCACCTCAAAATGCGAGTGCTCTTGCCCCCAAGATTTATCCATGTTGTCCCTCAGGGCTGATAAGTCGGGTTGCTGTGAATGTGGGGTGGCCTTGCCCTGGCAAGGAGGAGAGAAGATTGCCTGGTGCTCAAGGGCTCAAACCTGCATCTCTCACCATCACTCAGCTCTGCTTTCCTCTGTGCGGGATTCCCTCCCAGGTGGGTTTTCCCCATAGGGTGACAAAATAGCTGGCTGCTGGCTGCTCCAGGCCCTCATCGGGCCAGCTCTGCCACTGCACAGGAGTGCGGGAGCCTCCTTCCCAGTGCTTCCAGCTAAAGTCCCAGGTAGTCTTCTCACTGGTCAGACCTGTGTCACGAGGGCTTTGCTAAGCCAATCACTGTGGCTAGGGGAATGTGGTCCTCCCACTGGTCACACCTGGGTCCTGTGACCATGCCTGAACCAATCAAGCGGCTGGGCAGTGTGGCCCTCTCATGGATCAAATCTGGGTCAATGCCACACCTGGAGGCGGGGGAGCCAGAACTGCAAGGGCTGAGAGTGGAAGAGGGTGGTCCCCAAAGTAATATTAGGGTCCTGCACCCAGAAGAAGGGGAGATGGCTGGCTAGCAAACTTGACTGGGGTTCCTCATCGAACCCCAGAGGAGCCCCTGCCCGGTCTGAGGAGACAGACCTGTCCATTGGTCTCTTATGACCGGGGGCTGAGGGGAGCCTGGGCACCTGCGCTGGGCTGTCAGCAAAGTCCTGGTGGAGCCCTTTAGGGAAGGGCATCCAGCCGGGCAGCAGCATGCATGGGAGCACAATAGCCCCTGACTGTGGGGGAGCTGGGCCAGCATCCGGGCGTGGTCCGGGTCAGCCCTGTGGGTGGAGGGGCAGCACTGTCTCTCCCTGGTGTGGTCCTGATTGTGGTTTGGAGTAAGGAGGTGTGATGGAAGGGTCTGAGCTTCCGCGTGTATGGGCGCAACAATCCACTCACCTGAGGAGGCCCTCCAGGGACCTGCAGTGATTAAGCAAGAGGAGGAAAAGGTTTTACAAAACAGTACCAACCCCTAGAGGGACAGAACCAGCCTAGGGGAAGCCAGAGAGGGGAGTCCAGCCCCCATGGCATCTGCTGACCCTTTGTACAGAGAAATTTGTGTTTCCAGGGCAACCGCCACATCCTGATTGGACACCTCATCTTGCCAAGGAGTGCAATTGGAAACATGCTGGCACATAATTTACTGTGAACATTCTGTGCCCCAGGCCCCGTGTCAAGACTTTACATACGTGACCTCCTTTCATCCTCCCTGCGTGAGGGGGTATCATCGCCCCCATTTTACAGACTAGAGAACCAAGGCTCCAGGAAGTTAGGAAGCTTCTCCCAAGGTCACACACTGTGGAAGGTAGTGATGTCCATTTGACATCCAAGCCCCAGTTCTTCCAAGCTGGGGTCCCTTTGGCCCTCGGGCCAGAGACCCAGTTGCAGCCCTATGCCCCTGAGAAACAATGGCAGGTGGGCCATGCTGCTTGTCACCTGCAGCCACTCCGCAAATGTTCTGAGGACACTCACATATGAGGCCCAGGCAGGGGCTTCACTTTCTAGCCCCAGGATTTCCTGCCCCAGACAGTTCCCTCATCTTGTGGCCTTTTCCAGGGTGTGGGGCTCCCTTTCTCCTCTCAAGCCAAGCAATTTGGGGCCCAGATGGAGGCCCCCAAGCTCCAATGGGGATGGTGGGAGTTTTCAAGAGAGGGACAGGAGGGTGGGAGTAGGCGGGGAGGGGCGAGGCTCAGAGCCCAAGCCGCGGGAGGCGGCTTCATTAGTCTGTCCCCAGGGGACTTGGCAGCTAGTTATTAAATGCTCCCTAGGATGGTGAGCTGGGCGGGCGGGGAAGAAAACAACTGTGGGAGTAGGGGTTGGGGTGGGGTTGGCTCTGCCTCTGTCTGGACCAGGGAGCCCCTTCTCATTATATGAGGGGAGGGCTGAAGTCACCATGGTGCAGGCCCCTCCCTGGCAGCAGGGATGGTGTCCTGGGTATCCCTGGACGCAGACAGGGAGCTGGATCATCCCTGGGCCCCTCCAAGCTGCGCCCCCTCCCTGGGGACTCCTTGGCTACCGTGGTGGCAGGGCTGGGAGCTGTGGTGTCCACGGGACGCTCACTCCCTGTCCTGTCTGTCTCTGGGAATCCTGCCGATTCTGCCGTGGTGCTGAGGCGTCCTCCTGCTCCTCGACTGTGGGCTGCATCATTTTCTCTTTTCTTGTGTAGAGAGATCTGTGGAGCGATGAGTTCCCCAGGCCTCTTCTTCTCTCCCTTCCCACCAGCCCCTTGGCTCTCAGCTTGTAGGGCCTTGAAGCTGAGCAGTGATGACTCAAAGTCCCATCTCTACCCGAGACTCTGCTGAGCAGCTGCCTCCAGGACCACCCTGGGGATGCTCCCGGGCCCTGGAGCCTCTGCCTCTTCCCACCTCCAACTCGCCCCGCCTCCATGGCACCCCCTCTCAGAGAAATGCTCCACTGTCCGCCCACGAGCCCAGGCCAGAAAACGCAGAGTCGTTGCCAGCTCTGTTCCCTCCCTGACCCCCGTGGGCGAGCCACACCCGGCCTGTTCCTCCTTCATTAGCTCTCCACTGTCTCCCTCCACTCTCTTCCCCACTGCTGTGTCCGCGTTCACACACTTTTCCTTCTTTTCTGGAGTCTCCACATTGGTCCCTGAGCCGCTGGTTGACCCTCCATGCTGCCTGTCCCGTTCTCTCCTGCTTAAAGTTCTCCATGGCTCCTCAGTACCTGTGGATGAAGTCTACGCTCCATATCCTTGCAGTCTGGGCTTTGTGTGGCCTGGCCCCTGCTGCAACTTCTGCTTCTGCATCCCCTCCAACCCTTGGCATGCTCCAGTTCCCACAAAATGCCATGCTCCCTCACACTCTGAGCCTTTGCTTATGCTGTTCCCTCTCCCTGGAATGCCTTTCCCCACCTTTGGATGTAAATTTCAGCCAAGTAAGCTCAGCTTTTGACTCCTCCAGGAAATGCTTCCTGAACATGGCACCCTCCTTGACTTCAGCAGGTTTAGGTGTCTCTACTGTGGGCTCTTGTAGCAACCCACGCGCTTCTGCGTCACGGCACGTGGCACTCTATATCAGAGTTGACTGCAGATCTGTCCCCTGCCCCTAGCTGGCAGTGGGAGCCTGGAGAGCCAGGCGTGGCTGCCTTGTTGGGCTTGCTGTTTCCAGCATCCAGCTCGGAGTCCGGTATGTGGTAGATACTCAGCCGGGGCTGAGGAAGAAGTGAAATGTCGACCAGTCTCCCAAATGCCCACGTGTGGGTCTTTTGATGTGGGTACTAGTTTCCTGTTGCTGCTGTAACAAATGACCACAAGCATAGTGGCTTTGTTTTCACAAACTTCTTCTCCTACAATTCTGGAGATCAGAAATCTGACGGGGTTCAGTCTTGCTGGGCTAATGTCAAAGTGTGGGCAGGCTGGGTTCCTCCTGGAAGCTCTACAGGAACATCCATTTCCTTGCTTTTTCCAACTTCTGGGACCATTTCCGCTTTCCTTGGCTTGACTTTCTCCGTCTTCAAAGCTGGCAATATTGGGCTGAGTCTTTCTCACTCTACCATTTCTCTGGCTCGCCCTTCTGCCTCCCTCCAGGGTTTAAGGACCCTGGGGATTACATTGAGCCCAACCAGATAATCCAGGATGATCTTCCTATTTTCAGATCAGTTAATAGCAGCCTTAATTTCTTCTGCAGCCTGGGTTCCTCTTTGCCATGTCAACTAACAGCATGTTCCCAAGGTCCACGGATTAGGACATGGGCATCTTCGAGGGCGGGTGCAGGGAGCTGGAGAAGCAGTGCCATGTGGGGAGAGGGACCGTGCTCTGTGAACCTCTAAGAAGAGAGGACACCAGGGGCAAAAGGACAGTGGGGGTCAGTGAGCGGGTACGAAAGGTGCTGGGAGAGCCAGAAAGGGACTCCTGTCTGTCATGGTCAGAGCTACAGGTGACAGAAACCCAACCCAAACTGGCTTTAAGCACAAGGGGGATTTATTGACTGATGAAACCAAAAGCCCCAAGGTAAGAGTTCCTCCAGGTGGTGGAGGATCAAAGGATGTCCCACAACTCCATTTCTTTTCATCTCTCAAATCTCCTCTCCATCCGGGTTGGCTTCATCCTCAGCCCACATGAGATGGCAACATGGCAGCAGCCACTCCTGCCCCTTGGTCCCCAGATTAAATACACCAGAGCAACTGCTGGGTCTCAGCAAGTCTCACTGCCGGCCCTGCCTCCCCTGGGTCTGCAGTCGAGCCCCACCCGATCCTGGGGCTGAGGGAGACCTGGTGCTGAGCGGACTGGATTTCACCCAAATCGTGGGGAGAGAACAGGGAAGAGTGGATTCCCGAGGGAAATCCTGGGGGCTGTTTTCCCCAATGGGTAGCTCTCCCTGCACTCTCGTAGGGAGGCAGTATGGGGCAGCAGAGAGGACTGGACTGACAGGAGGCCGGGCTCTGATTCTGGTTCTGCTGCTGATTTGCTGTGTGACCTTGAGCAAGTTAATTATTAACTTCTCCGGGCCTGGCTGTGAAGTGAGGGGGTGAGATGGGATGTTCTCTAAGGGGCCTTCCAGCGTCAACAACCTTACCACTCGGGCCTTTCCCATCTGTTTAGTCCATCTGTTTTCTTGTGCCTCTAGATCCTAGTAGTAAAAATCCTTAGAAAGCCCAGTGGGTTCTGTAGAGAAGCTGCAGAGAAGAGAGCTGTGCAGGCCTAGAGAGGCTTCGTTTCCCACATGAAGTGCTGGGTTCCCGGGAGAATTTGAGGCCTGAGCAAATGACCAGGGACTATCAAGACTGAGGGCATGTCTGCCTCACTCCGGGCTTGGTGTTGGGCTCAGGGTGTGGCCCGGGTGGGGGTCACTGTGTGAGCTGGGTCACTGAATGGCTGAAGTGAAGATTCTGTCTGGATCTGGGGTGGGGACCAGAAACTGACAGCAGTAGACAGACGGTGCAGGTGCTGGTGTGTGGGTGACCCAGGCGGCAAACAAAAGTGACTTTGGCCACATGTGACTTCTCAAACACTTGTTCTCATCTAACATATTATATATTTTACTTATCCTTTTGTTCCTGGTCCGTGTCCTTTGCTGGAACATCAACTCCATGAGGGCAACCTCTTTGTTCTCTGTGATGTCTCCAGCTCCTAAGCAGTGCCTGGCACCTGTGCGCGCTCAGGAGACATTGCTGAGGGCTGAGTAATGCAGTGCTGCACGCAGCCAGGGGAGGCCAACACTCTGTGCATTAGACTAGCAGTTCCCCAACTTTGCTCCCATTGGAACCACCCGGAGAGCTTGTAAGAACCCCGATGCCCAGGGTGCACCCCTTACCAACTGAATCAGAATGTCGAGGGGCCTGGCCAGGCAGTGGTATCTTTTAAGCATCCCCAGGTTGTTCCACTTGCTGCAGAGTTTGAGAGCCACTCACTGCATTAGAGCACGTGAGGCGCACGGGCCGCCTCGAAAGGACCCAGCCAGCAGCCCACACATGAGCAGGAGGAGGGAGGGGGCCCTGAGACAGCGGCAGTGAGGCTTGGGCTCTGGTGGTAGGATGGAGACTTTTTGTCCTAGGTCTCTATCACATCCTCCGGACACCCGCCACGGAGGTGATTACTTTGCTATCACAAAATGGATTTTGGCCGCGAGTCAAGAAGAGCTCTTGCTTCCCAGCTAAACGATGGCAAATCAATTTGAGGTCTCGGCTGGAGCTGCTGATTAGGGCTGGCAGAGCCAGGGAGCCTCTGGCTGTTGGAGCCATAGCAAGGCTCGGCCAGGCCTTGGAGGAGGTGGCAGGCAGGAGCCGGGTCCGGCCTTGGGGCCCAAGAACCCAGCCTTCTCTTATGGGGCAGAGGAAGCCTAAAGGCGACTGCTGGCCAGGTTTGGGAGTGCGATCTCCATTTATTTAGAGCTGTAATATTAATAGTATTAGTCGTCATTTATTTCTAACTTGCTATGTGCTGGGCCCTTTAATACACTGGTTGCAATAAGTAGGCAGTGCAGGTATTGTTATCCTTTTGTATGGAGGCCCTGAGGGGAAAATAATATGCTCCAGGTCAAATGGCTTCAAGGTAACAAGGCAGGCTTGGAACCAGGTCTGGGGAAAAATCCAAATGTTTGCTCCTGATGCCCTGCTGTGCATTGGTTTGCATGTCTGGACTCTGAGCTCCCATGACCATGTCACACCCAGGTCTGAAAAGCAGCACCTCACCCAGGGTTTGGGGTGGGGACGGCTCTTGGGAAGGGTTTGCTGAAGGCTGGAGGGAAAGAGGATGTGCATAGATGAGTGGAGGAGTGTTTGCTGAGTAGGGGCTGCAGGTGGGCTGAGGTAGGCATTGTGAGGTGGCAGCCTCCACGATGGCCTCCAACCCCCAGTGATCTTCCCTCCTGGTGTTAATGCCCTGTGTAGTGTCCTCCCACATTTAATCAGACCTGGTCTGTTAACCAACAGAACACTGTGTGGAGGTGATGGCGTGTGGCTTCTGAGGCTAGCTCTTAAAAGATGTTGCAGCTTCCACCTTGCTCTCTTGGATTGCTCAGTCTGGGGCAGGCTTGCTGCCATATTGTGAGGACTCTCAAGAAGCCCTCCAGAGACGCCCTCCTGGAAGAGAGCCTCCTGCTAGCAGCTGGCACCAGCTTGCCAGCAATGTGACCAGGCCATCCTGGAGGTGGATCCTCCAGCCCCAGTCAAGGCTTCGGATGAGACTGCAGCCCCAGCTGACATCTTGATGGCAACTTCATGAGAAAGCCCAATCCGGAACTACCCACTCAAGCCACTCCAGAATTTCTGACCCTCAGAAACTGTGAGAGAAAAGAAATGTTTATGGCTTTAAGCCGCTAAGTCTTGGGGTGATTTGTTATGCAGCAACAGATACCTAATAGGCATTGCTAAGTCTCTTTTGAGCTGAAGAGAGCTTCCTGGAAAAGACAGTTATTCCCTTCTGTCCCCCTTCTCTCTTGCAACCCTTGCCTCTCAGCTTGCCTTGTGTCACAGCGAAAAGACAGGAGACAGATTTGGTTTTAAATTCAGGCTTCCCAATTTACTGTTTGGATGACTTGAGGATTTTTATTGAAACTAATCTTCTCCTTATCCTTTCCACATCTTCTCTCTCCTTTCCTCTACTCATCTGGTCTTCAATCTTGCCATAGTAATAGCAGCATTTCATAGTAATGGCAGTCATGTTTTAAGTACCTGCTATGTGCCAGGCACTGTGCTAGGGGATCTACAGACATTATTTTATTTAATAACCTCAACGACCTTGGTGGTGGTGCTGGGGTTAGACATTATTATCTCAGTGCTTTTTAAAAAGATAAGGAAACCAAGGTTCAGAGCAGCTGAGTCATCTGCCCAAGACCAGACAGAAAGAATCAGGATTCAAAGACAGGTTTGTCTGAAAACCAAAGCTTATGCTCATTCCCATTTTATGCCTCTACTTCTGAGCCTCGGTGTTCTCATGTGTAAAACGGGCATAATCCTGACTTCACAGATTCCTGTCAGGATGGACAGAGGTGGGGCCTTTCAAGCAACAGCCCTGTGGATGGCCTATTGTGGGGGCCTAGTAAGTGGAGGCCCCCTTGCCCTACTTCCCTTTGCTCCCCCACTTATGAACTTTTAGGGTGGGCCTCTTGACCCTCAAGGAGGCAGGGTCATGCCCAGTGCCTCTCATTCCAAGAGCAGCCAGGGGTTGATGTGGCTGAGAGCTGGAGACCACTGGGCCTGCCCCGGGATGGGGTGGGCACCCTGGACCTGGATCCAAGGAGAGGGTAACATCAGTTCTGGCCCCACCCAGCAAGTCTGTACCATGTGCCATCTCTGTGCCTGAGCACACATGGAGAGGAAAGGAGGCAGGAGTCTGCATTCACACTCAGGTCAGTGCCCACAGAGAGGCTGGTGTGTAGCAACGGCTCCTGCTGGAGGATCCTAGCTGAGAAAACACTGTCCTCGGGGGGGTATCAAATCATCTCTTAGATCAGGCAAGAAGCCCCAATTAATTAGAAGTGCTAAGTGAGTGGTCTGGAAGCAAGGTTTTGCAGTCAATTAAAGAGATGCTGGAGGAGGCTTCATTAACCCCCTGCCTCCTGGCAGCTTTTGCTGTAGGAGTCAGAAGGACCCGTCCGATGGCCAGGAGCGCCCCCGCACTGTGGGGAATCCAAGCAGAGTGTCGTCCACCAAAGACGGCGCAGGAGGGGCTCCTGGGCTGCATGGGAGGGTGGATTCGACTTCAAATCCTCTCCCCATTCCAGGCATCTTGATTTCCTGTGCTTTGATCCCTGTGGTGAAGTAAATGGTCAAGACACCGCTCCATTTGGGGGCTAGCCCACGCAAAGCACGGATTGTGCTTCTTCTGTCCTTCTCCAGCGTGGAGAGAAGACAGCCCACTGGACTCTCTCCAGGCACCTCAGTCCCACTCATTATCTTCCGCCGAACCTGTCTCCCACCAGTGTTCCGGATCTGGGAGAACCGAGCCTGATGGGGACAAAGGCAATGGCCCTCTCCCTCCTCCTCAGCTCCTGCCAGTTTGCCCCCCTGTATAGCTCTCCAATCCGCCTACTTCTCCCAGTCCCTTCACCACTGCCTGAAGTCAGGCCTCACCACCTCCAACCTTGACCTTGCACCAGCTCCTCCCTGGGCTCCCGGCTTCTAGCCTCTTACTCCCAGTTCATCTTCCTCACAGCCCTACCAATCTTCCTCAATCTGCACATCTGATCATGTTACACCTCTGCTCAAGAGCCTTCAGTGGCTCCCCATTGCCTGCAAGTTGAGCCTGAGCTCCATTGCCTAGCACCCTAGTTGATGTGCCCAACCTCTCGGCTTTTCACCAAGAACTCAGTCAGTTCCTGCAGACATCCCCAGCTTCTCCCTCCCCACTCCTGCCTCCCATGTTAGACTACTTTTGTCTCCTCCAGCCCCTCTGCCCGGAGTACCCTCCATCTCCACAGGCTCACTCCTCCCTTTGCACACGGAGCTCCCTGACTCCAAGAGTCTGGGGACCTGCTGCCCCAGGGGTGCACTGGGCCAGGGCCATGGGCAGCTCTGGGAGAACAGGCAGGAAGGGCGATGTTAGGGCACAGAAGAGGGAGGGGTCAGCTTCTGCCTCTCTTCCCCCCACCATCCATAGGCGCAGAGAGCTGAAGGGAAAGTGACTGTGGCCACTGTGTAGATGAAATGGAGACTGACTGCTTGGGCCCTGAGTCAGCACTGGGGTCCTGAGCAGCCACTCAGCGTGGGCTCGACTGTGTGGTGATGCTGGGAAGCAGGGGGCATCCGCCAGCCCCACCCTTACAGAGCCCCCAAGTTAGCGAGGGTCTGTGCAGAGATGTAACTCACAGTAGAATCTGCAGAGGGCCGTTCACCGAATGCTTGGCAGGCAGTCCTAAGAGGGTGCGTGCAGGACCCCGCTGCCTCCCCACAGCTGCAGAGGTCAGAGCAATGACTACTATTCCATTTCAGTTGGGAGCAAACACTCAGAGGGGTTAAGTGACTTGTTCAAGACCGCTTGTTTACTCTGATAGGTGCCGGAACCCACCAGCAAACCCAGCGCTATCCTAGCGCTCAGCCGTGGTGCTCTTTGTCATATAAGCACAGCAACAAACTGCTGTGGGCAGGGGCTGGGGGCTGTGTTGGGGTGGGCTTCACACAGGAGCTGATGCTGAGCTGAACCCTGAGAAGTTAGAGGGGTGTACCAGGGAGGGGAGGGCGACATTCGTTCCAGGCAGAGGGGACAGAATATGCATCACGAAACAGCATGGCATGTGTGGGGACCAGGGGCACTTGGAGCAGAGTTGGGTGTGGGTCTGACCTAGCAGGCTGGGGTCATGTCACATAAGGCCATTTGGACAGTTTTGATGTTATCCCATAGGTCATTGAAGGGTGCTGGCTGGGGAGTGAGGTGGTTAAGTTTGTGTTTTAGCTGTTTCTTTTAGGAGAGGTGGGGTGATGGGGAATGGGTGGGGTGGGGAGAGCATGGAAGGGAAGAGGTGGAGGCTGGGAGACTAGTGTGTGGGGAGTGGGGACTACCTAGCCAAACAGAGGGAAGATGAGCCGCAGCTTAAGGCAGGGCAATGGTGTGGGGCAGCCAAGAGAGGAGGGGTATTCTGGTCTGGTCCTGACTCCTTAGCAAGGCCTGGGAAGTGTCTGTGTCAGGACCCATGCTGAGTGGTGTCCTCTCTTTGTGTCCCCAGCCTGCTGCACACTGCCTGGCAGAGCAGGAACTCCACTGACGTTTGTGGGATGACCAGTGACAGGCCTTTGCTCATCCATGTCACTTGGCAGCATGTCAGGATGCCACACCCTGAGGAGCTTGGGGGGAAGGTGGCCAGAGATGGGGTGTGGGGTGTTGTGACCAGGCTGGACCACCAGCTCCTGGGGTGTACTATTGGCTTTGGAGGGTGGGAGGTGAGTGGGCCTCAGCCTCTGGAGCCAGCTCCCACTCTAGCCTTGACTGATTCCTGGGGTTGTTTCCACAGCGTCCTGGCCAGCAGTGAGGGTAAAACTGAAGGTTCTCTGGGGCCTCTTGAGCTCTATGGGTTGCGCCCCCCCACCGCCAGTTGGTGCCCCATGTAGCTGTGGTGGTGCTGACGGACAGAAGAGGACAGACAGACAGAGGGCTGCTGTACAAGGTGTTTTCTTTGTTGTCATGATTGGTTTGGTACATCTTAGCATCTGCGTCATACAAAGGGGGAGCGACAGCCATGGCTTTTGGTCAGGTTCAGGGGGCATGAGGGAGTGTCCCTCCCCTCCCCCAGGCACTGACACATTGAAAGGAAGCAGAGCAACAAGGACACGGCACAGGTGTAGGAAAGGGATTCCCCCGCACGAGCAGGATGGTCGTCCTCACCTGAGTCTCTCTAGGACCCCCACCCTACCCCGGGCCTGCCCGAGCACCTCCCATTCTGTCCCCAGCAAAGAGGGTGGGCAACAGGAGTGGGGACCAGGTGCAGGGAGGTACGTCCTCAGGCCTGGGAGACGTGCCCTTGTCTGAGCCAGTCGGACCCCCAGGTCCCCTGTCTAGTAAAGGCCTGTGGGACCCCAGAAAGACGGAGCAGTTGAGTGGTGGGGGTAGGCAACCCTGCCAGCTGGGTGCCGGGGGCTCTTGGGCTAAGGGTCTGCCCCATTTTACTCTAGACACAAGCCTTCGGGGAGGCTGCCTTGCCCACCAGCTGCCCCACCTGAGGGGGCCTGGGCCGAAATACTTCTGTTCTGTCTCTTTCCCCTCTGCTCTCTTTCTTTCACACACACATACACACACACACACACACACACACACACACACACACACACACACCTCTTGACTTCCTGCGTTTGGAGGAGACCCCACACAGCTTTGCCGGTAAGGACCTTCCAGGAGCTTCTAGACCTGGAGTGGAGAATGTCCACGTGTGGAAATCCTGGCCTGTTGCCAGTGCCCAGTGTGGGAGATCCAGAGAGGTCCTGTCCCTTTGCTCTGGCGGTGAACTCCAGGCACACAAGCACGGCAGTGGCCTCCCCGGCAAGCTCACACGCCCACACTGGGTGGTGCGTACTCCCTTGCATTTTGTCCTGTTTTCACCCATGCACAATGACTGCTCCTTCCTCTCTCCCTAGCCTGGGGATGTCTCCCTATGTGTTGTGTGTGTGTATGTGCATGCTGACTTCTGGGCTCGCTCCCTCCCTGCCCCTGACTCCTAAGTGTGTCATGTGCATGTTGCCCCATTTGTGGGTGACACACTCACCCCCCTCCCACCCAGTGGATCACACTCCTCCCACCCCAGGTACGTCCTGTGAACATCCCTTCCCTGCTAGAGCATCCCACACATATTTTGTGCCCCCCTCAAATGTGCTGCACACGACATCCTCTCTGGGCCATACATTAGCTTCTCTCCACAGTCAGGTCTGTGTCAGGAATGACAGTCATCGTGTCCCCCTGGACCCAAGAATGATCACCTGGCAGTGGTTGGAGCCAGGTATGCTCCAGGCAGAAATTCCTCCCCTGTTCCCACCTCCAGGAAGACCGCCAGTCCTGCTGCTTGAGAGTAGGCTGGAAGAGTCTGGAGGAGTCTGGGACTTGCACCAGACTAAGCCAGTCAGTCTGGAGGGCGCTCTCACATGGGTAAAGCCCTGAGCCTGCTCTGAGGGTGCAGAGGAACTGTGGAGACCACCCCCAGGGATGCCCTCTGAGGGTCTGGGGTCCCTCAGGCCCACCTGGGATATCTTGTATGGCTAGGTTCCCCTGATCACCTGAAGCTCCCTGGGCCTTAGTCTCTGCTGCCCATCTGGCACTCTCTGTGCCCTGGCACCACCTTCGAGGTCTGTGGGCCCTTGTCAAGGGGGAGACCTTTCTGAACACTTGCAATTCACTCCTGTGTCCAGGTGGGGCTCACATACAGGGTCTGCGGAGGTCTGGGGTCCCTAAACTAGGCCCTGCCTGTCTCTGCCCCAGGGCTCTAGAGAATGACCATCCTGCCCAGGATAACAGACACAAAGAGACAAGCAGACAACAGGGGTGCAAGGTGGCTCCCCATCACAGACACAGGCACAGACACAGGCCCCCTGCGGGGCAGGACACAGGGGCACAGGGGAGGGGACGGGGCGTGGGAGAAGGGCAGGTCTAGGGAGCTGGCGCTGTTGAGGCCCTGCTCCCTGAGAAGGGATAGACCAGGGGACTTTTCTGGTTCCCTAAACATATGGATTGTTTTGTCTCGTCTTTGAAGTATTGCAGTCTAACTGATATGGCTTTAACTATTGGAAACGGACAGAGGAGACACACATCTCTCTCTGAAATAAAAGCATAAATCCACTAAAATGGAAAACCTGCAGAATGCAAACTGGGGCCAATGGAGCAGGGGCTCTGGGGGCAGGCAAGTCGCCCCCTCCCTGGCCCCTGCTTTTGGGGTGGGCCCTGGCAGGGGCCCAGCATGGCTTCTTGGGGCACTGCCTGGGTCTGTCCCAGTAGACTTCTGAGGACCCAGGCAGGAACCCCTCAAGGGCAGGAGGACTCTAGGTCAAGGACAAGGTCTCCTGTTGGATGTGGCAACCTGTGACCAATGGTCTTGGGGCCCAGAGGGGGCATCTTACTCAAGTTCTTTCTCCCCAAGCACATGTCCTTCCACACAACTGCCTTTTCAGACCCACACGCATGCACACGACAGTCTCAGCACATCTCACAACTCTCTCAAATACACACATCTACAACATCTAACACATACCCATCACTCCTGACACACATGCTGTTTTGCAAACACATGTAGATACAAGCTAAAATACACATGAGATGCCTAGCACACATGTATGACACAGTCTCGACTCATACACACCACCTTGAACAAGCCCACATACACAAGGCTACCTAGCGTACACAGTCTCTAACACAGGGATATGATGACCAACACACATACACAATCTCAAGACATACACACACTCTAAACATACACATATATGTACAATCTCTGGACACACAATTGCTGATGCAGTCTCTGCACTACAGACTTGTGCATGCATGGACACACACTTTCCTCTCTCATGTGCTCCATGGCCCCCCAGTTCTCACACAACTGACTGAGCAGGAGGCCTTGAGAATTTTGGGGGTGGGGGACAAATGCTAGTCTCACACATCCCAGAGGAGAGTTTGTTCTTGGCCAAGGAGATGAATGGACAGATGCCTCTGTTGAGTGGGAACTGGCTTCTCCCCAAAGGCTTAGGGTTTTGGGCAGGTAGGGTCCTCCTGGGGACCACGGGGCTCTGGAAACACATGGATAGGACAGGGTAGGAAAGAGGGGTGGATAGGAATGGGGGCAGCTTGGCTGCGCCAATGGGAGGATCCCACGGCATGGGCCATTGCTGCCCAATGGCTCCGAGTGTTTTCTGGGGGGCCTGGGCAGCCCCTTGGCTGGGCAAGCTGGGCCCAGCCTGGCAGTGGGGTCCCAGGACCTAAGTGGAGTTGGGGGGAACAAGGGGCTGCCCTACCCTGGGGCCCCTCCACAGATGAGTTAAAGTCCAAAGAGGATCCATTTGGAGGGACTGGCTTGGCAGGGGCTATGCCTCGTCAGCTGGGGGAGGGGTGCTCCTGGGCTGGGTGTCTTCAGGGGGACGGAAGAATAAGAGCCCCAGCCTCCTGCCCAGACCCAGGCCTGGCCAGAATACAGTGGGGCCTCTCAGGCCGGGGCCCTCACAGTGCAGGCTTGCCCTGACTCCCTTCCTAAGAGCCAGGCCCTTCAACGCCCCTGCCCTGACCTGAGGGTCAGAGGCCCAAGGTCAGCATGCTGGGCAGGGCTGGAATGTGTCATTACTTTGGCTGGCTGGGGACAGTGGTCCTCCTGGCAGTGGGGCGCATGAAGGAATGTAGGGGGGTTACCGCACTAGCATAGACCTTAGGCTTCTGGAGGGGGCCCCCTGTGCCTCCCGCTTTGGGTTCCACGCCCCCTTCTGGGGAAAAGCTGTCTTCACTTTTTCTAGCGACTTGGGAGTGAGGTGGGGGCTGGATACCCTGGGATGAAGGGGGTATGAGGAAGTGCTCAAGGGGGGAGCCCCTGGCCCGGGAAGGAGGGCGGAGGCCAACTGAGGTTTTCCCCTTCAGAACTGAGACTTAACTGAATAAAAAGAAAAGAAAGAACCAAAAAAAAAAAAAAATTAGTAACAAGTAGAGTGGGTCGGGGCAGGAGGGCCAGTTACTTCTTGAACATGTCCTGCAGCGGCCCGGGCAGGTACTTGAGCACCGTGTCCAGGATGCTCTCCTCCTCCTCCTCCTCCTCGTCCCCGCAGCCCGCAGGGATGGCCTTCTTGGGCCGAGTCAGGCTCCCCTCGCAGGGCTGCTCCAGGGCGGCCTTCTCCTCAGCCTCCTTCTCCTCCTTCTTCTTCAGCCCATACTGAGGAGGGGAGGGCAGAGAGGAGCATGAGCGGGGGCAGACAGCTGGGTTTCAAGCTCATGCAGACTTGGCTGGCGCAGCTCATGGGAACCCCGGAGCATCAGTCCTCTCATCATAAAATGGGGACAGGAACCCCTTCCTTGTAGGACTGCCCCATCCTCAGGAGGCGCTCAGTCAGAGAGACAGCACATAGCGTTTCCTTTAAAATTGACACCTGCTCATAATAACTTCTCTGCACTTTTGAAATCCCCCGAGATCTGAAAGCTGAAAGTTCTCCCATATGTTTGCGGCCAAATTTCGGTGACAAAACACGACACGAACCATGGAAGACTACTTATAGCCGTGATTTATGGCAGTGGTGGGACCAGACACGCACTGAACTGTGTGGCACAGCGCGGCAGCCCCAGACCCACCGGGAGTGACGCGTAACTGTAACGGGTGCCCAGGGCACTATGGTACTTTCCAAAAGTCCCCAAATTCTGGACTCTAAACATATTTGGTCTCTAGGGTTTCGGGTATGTGATCGTGGACCCGGAGCCGCAAACATTAGGGAGCACTTCCTATGTGCATCATCTTATTTAATCCCACAACCATTCTTGAGCGAGGTGTTCCTGCGACACCCATTTTTCTGATGAGAAGAGTGAGGCTCAGAGAGAGTTAGGTATAATGTGAGGGCTGGGATTCAGAGCAGCCCGAGGCCCGGGCTGGGGGGACCCGTTCTACCCCGGTGCTCCCCACTCTCTGGCGAGGGCTGGCGGTGCTGACCTTGTCTCGGATCTGCTGCCGGACCTTCTCCCGCTCGGCCTCCATGCGCGCGTGCTTGGCCTTGCGCTCTTCCTCCTGCTGCCGCAGCGCCTCCTGCCGCTCCTCCTCCTTCTTCTGCGCATCCGGGTCCTTCTCCTCCTCTCCTCCCAGCATCTTCCCCATGTCCTTGGTGGCCCCTGCGGATGGGTTGGGAAGGGAGAGGGCGGGGTCACGGTGGGCCAGGGCTGGGGATAGAGGGGCCAGGTGCCCTGGGGCATCCTTCCACCTGGGTTGGAACCCCACTTGCGGGTGAGGGGTGGGGGGCGCGGGCGCGGGTCTCACCTCCGAGGGCCTGCTTCATGACGAAGTCCATGCCTACGACTCCGGTTAGTGTCCCCTAGCCTGCAACCAAATTTGCATGCAGCGCTCCCGGCAGGCCTGCCTCAGGGAGATGTGGCAACCTGCAAAAGAGGAGTTGGGGGTCAGGTGGGAGAGGCCTCTGCGCAGTCAGGGCTGTGGCGTTACACAGACGGCGGCCGCACCGTGCTTCAGGCACCGGCACCCTCAGTCTGGGGCCAAGACCCAGGAAACGAGACGGCAGGGGGCTGTTTCCTGAGCAGCCGCTATGTCCAGGCACGTACGTGCTGCCAAACGGCGTCTGAGTTGAAAACCTTCGTCTTGACCGTACTGCTTTAACTGGATTGAAGCCAGCAGCGTTAGAAAGAACCTGGAATTGGAGTCAGGCTGAGCTGGGTTCTAATGCCACCCTCGCTGCTTGTTTGCCATGTGACCTTCAGCCCGTTAGTGAGCCTCCCCCGAGCCCCAGTTTCCTCCTCTCTAAGGTAGAAATGGCAGTGCCTCCGTTCCCAGGGCTGCTGTGCAGACTGGAGAGAATCCAGCCTGGGCCGCTGGACGAGCCCCTGGAGAGGACCAGCCTGTGCTCAGGGCCCACGCACATCGGCGCGGGGGGTGGGGAAATGAGAACAGCCAGCGTGCAGGAGCACATCCAGACTCCGAAATTAGACAAAGGGAGAAATCAGTTATTTTTATTGCAGCGTACTGTAAGTTTTGTGTTTTATAGCTTAATATTGATTTTTATTTTGAATTACACATGGGGGAGGGGTTGGAGACGTGATAATGTTCTTGGGGCTTAGGGCCTTGAAAGTCCCAAGCTCGCGCCTTAGAAGCACTCAGCTTATGTTAGTTCTGCTTCCCTCTCCCTAAATCACTGACTTTCCGTTTTTATTGTATTTTTATTATTTTTTTGCCTCTGAAGATTTTCTTCAAATAAAATCTTAATGGAAATCTCAATATGCAAAATGCATAACCGTGGCACTATTCCACTGTTGGGGGGAGGAGGGCAGAGAGCCCGGAGCCTCCCTCCCCCCAGCTTCCTTCTTCCCCTCTTCCCCATCCCTGAGAATTTGAACCATGATGTCTGACTCTTAGAGATTTCCTTTTTATTTTAACCATTCAGTTTCACTGGTTCTCTCACAGGCAAAGCCACCACAAATCCCTTCTCAGCTGTGGATGGGGACAGCCATAAGCTATCCAAAGTGTGACGTGGCTTGATGGTCAACTGAGGCCAGGCCTACCCCCCAAGGCCTTTCATTCCACACAGTACTGGGGTCTTTATGATTTGGGAGGAGGAAAAGGGGGTCCTGGGAAATGGGGGCACAGAAGCCAGGCCAGATATTGCAGCTAGGTTGAGTTCAAGGTCACTGGGTGTTTGTTGATGGATTTTTCCTCATTTCTTTCAAAATGAGAAAATACATTGGCAGACTGAGATCTTTTCATAAAATGGGTTCCAATAGTTTATTTGATTCTACTCATTTGATTCTATTGATTCTATTGATAAATATTTATTTATTCCGATATTTATTTGAGGACTTCTAAACCATCAGACCACCTGATAGGTTGTTTTGAGGAGGAAAAGTCATGATGGAAGAGAAAAGCATCTCCAGGGACTTTGACGTCAGACACCTGGCTTCGATACTCCCGTGGCTGTGGCTCCCTGGGAGAGCTTCAGTTTCTTCCCTGCAAATGGGGAGTAGTAAGCCGACCCTCGTGTTGATGTTTGAAGGAGAAGGGAAGAGACTGGTCAAGTGCCTGGTGTGTAGCAGTGCTCATTACTGTTAGCTGTTGCTGACTGCATTTTTATGAGGACACGCCAAAAGGGAACAGGATTTCCAGGAAATGCAAGAGAACCCACTCTGACCCAGAATTCTGAGTTTGAAGGCGGCTCAGCTCAGTCAATCAAGATGTTTTCATTTGATTCAGAACGTTGCAAAGAGACTGCATTTCTAAGAACAGGAAATGAACCATTTAATAATCAAATGATTTCAGGAACTATTGGGTTTCTCCTCTGTGTGTACACGCAGCTCAAGGAATTGCCAGTTGGTAGTGGAGGATGCAGGACTCTAATTTGAGATGTTTCAAATTGGTCCACGGGGCACCTGGGTTTTAGGTCCAGCCTCCTCCCTGACTTGCTGCTCTGACAAGTCTCTGCTGGGCCAGATGATCTTCTGGGCCCTTTCTGCAGCACTTCTGTTAGAGCAGTTCTGCAGCTCTTGAACTGCTAGCCGCCCCACTGTATCCTCAAATGCCTCTCCTCTCCTGGTTCTGTGACTAGTTCTTTCACTTCCCCATGTCCTATTGTTCTCTCTCCTCTCCTGCTGCTTCCTCTCCCCTCCTCTTCCTCTCTCTCCCCCCCTCTTTCCCCCCCCCCCCCCCACGCGTTTGCTGGCTCCTTTTCTTCCTCTTGTCTCTTCAATAAATGTGTTCCCCAGGACACTGACCTCAGTCCCTGCCTCTCTTCCCACACTAACCTTTCCTTGGGGGAACACATCTTTTCTAAGGGCTTTAATGGTCGCTGACACTGATGACACCTAGATGTCTTATCTGGGCTCCTGGCTCCTATATTCATTCATCCAGCAAGTAGTAGTTGAGCACCTACTATGTGTCAGGCACTGTGTTAGGCTAGTAACACGCTGGGGATATACTAGTAAGCAAGACAGACAAAGTCCTGCCCTCATGCAGATTACATTCCAGGGTGTATGTAGTGTGAGTGTGTGTGGAAGGAAATAGGCAATAAATAAGTCAAGAAGTACACTTGCCTTCCCCTTGCACACCTCCCCCTGAATGTCCCATGGGCACCACTCAAACTCAGCATGCTATCTCTCTATCACCAAACCACCTCCTTCTCCAGACTTCCCTGCTTCCATGCATTCATTCAGCACACGCTGATTACCACCACCACCCCCGTAGGCAGAGTACATCTACTCAAGGGCTGAGTCTTCTCAGTGCTCACACCCTTACATCCCTGTTGCTCTAGGTGCCTCCTACTCGGGGCCCGCTGGGATTCTTTGGCCGAGCTTCCTGGGCCCACCCCAAAGTCCTGCTGCTGACTCCCAACATGGGCCCCTCAGCTCTTAAGCAATTTGTTCATCCTGTCAAGACTGCCCTAACCAGTTTCTCAAGGCCGGACCTACTCCAGTCCCATCCCTTTCAGCAGGTGAGTTCCCTCCCACTTCATGTGGTGCAGTGAGCTCATGAGCTAGGGGGTCAGGCACGTCTGACTCGGATCCTGAATCTGCTACTTTTTAGCTGTGTGATAGTAATTCACTTAACCTCTCTGTGTCTTGGTCTTCTTTACAAAGTGAGGATTAGAGTACTACTTTGAAGGGTTAGAAATAATCTGTGGAATGTGTTTGGCACATGATAGGGGCTCAATAAATGGTGGCTATTGTCATTATCAAAAGGATTAATGCCAGCTAGTGTGAGCTCCCAGGACCTCCCCTCCTAGCTCCCAAGGAAGAGGTCTCCTTTCTTCCTGTTGAAGCCAATCCTCTGCTTGTGCTCCAGATTTTCTCTCCTCATGCCTCCTCCTTGACCCATCATCACTTCCTCTTCCTCACGTCTTCAATTTCTTCTCCATAGGTCTCTTTTATCCCCTTCCTTCTCCAACTCCTGCTCTGAACCCCACCTTTCCCTTAATCTCTGCCCTCCAACTTCATGATGGAGGGGTTTCCACTTGCTGCCTCCACTCCTTCGCCTCCCAGTCAAGCCCTCCAGCCCTGTGAGATCAGAGATCTGCTGCCTCTGCACTGCCACTGAAACTGCCCTAGTCAGAGCTGCCAGAGGCTCCTGAACGCCAGACCAAGGAGCGTTTCGCAGCCTCCTCGTCCTCCATCCCTCTGTGGCATTGGATGCTGATGATGACCCCTACCCCCACCCCTTCCACCGTCCAACCCCCATCCCAGGCCTTCCTGCTTTTTTCAGCCTGCTTCTTGAACCTCTTGAATTCCATTACATAGCACTCTGTGGGCTTCATCCTAATTTTCAGACACATCCTCTCTCTCTCCTTGGCTGACTCCTTTCCAAAATGTAGGTGTCCCCCAAGCAATCTTTCCCTCTCCTGCCCCTTCTGCTGCCCCTCCCTCTCCCATTGTCTCCCTTGGGAACCTCGCCTACCGCTATTGGTTTAGTGCCCTTCTTTAGCCATAGACAGCTCTCTCTGTCTCCCCAAACCTGCACATTTAACTCTGAAGGATACTGTCACATGGATAATCTCAAACTAAATCTGTCCAAAGATCAATTTCATCCTTGCCTCCCCTACCCAACTGTCTTTTCCTCCAGCATGCCTTGTTCCAATTGCCTCAACCAGAAACTCCAGAGTCAGCAAATTCTTCATTCATTCATTCATTCACTCACTCACACTGCCAGTATTCTTTGAGCACCTGCTCTCTGTCGGTCCCAGCATTTGCTCTCACAGCAGTCAGTGAGCTGGGAGGCAGACACTGGACAAAAACCACACAAGGAATTGGTGAGTTACAATTCATCCGGGGTGCTGAGGGAGAAGTCTGGAGACTGTAGCTTCACAGTGCTTCCTGCATTCACACCTCACTCTCCTACAGCTGCTGATGCCTTTGTTCAGGGCCTCGAGGTTCTGGATTTGTGCATAACCTCTAACTCTGTCCCTCCTTTAGCTCTCATCCATCCTCCACGTGGCTGTCCGATTAATCTTCCTAAAGGGCAGATCTGCTCATGCAAACACGCCCTGCAATGGCTCCCCGTGGCCTTATTAAACCAGCTAGAGCCCTTGTGCTGACCTTCAAGTCCTGCACAGTCTAGCACCTGCCTGCCTTGCCATTCATTTCCCATCCCTGGCCCGTGGCTCTGCTTCAGCTACACCTCAACACATATTCTTTCCAAAAACCCCTGGGTATTTGTTCATGCTATTTCAACAGCCTTGGAACTTCTTAACCTCATCTCTGCCAGTTGAAATCCTGGCTCCATTACTTACTAAGTGACCTTGAGCAAGTGACTTCATCATTTCTCACCTGTAAAATGGAGACAATAACGCTATGCCCAAGGTGTGTGTGAGCATTAAAGGAGAGAATGCATTAAGTGAGAGAACGCTCAGCCCAGTGTTTGACACATAGTAGGTGTTCAGTACCTATTAACTATTGTCATCATCATCATTGTTATCATTATCGGCAGCAGCAGCAGTATTAATTTTCGAAGATTTCTCTCAAACATCACTCCCTCCAAGAAATTTCAGGGATCTCCTCCATGAGATGTGATGGTGCCCTCCTCTTCTGAGACCCATGGCACTTTCTAGAGCATCCTTGCCTGCCTTCAGCTCCTTTGCTCTGTCCAACTATGTGTCTTTCCTTTCTTGGTCACTCTGAGCTCCCTTCTGGGCAGGGCCTGTATCTGGTGCATTTCTCCTATCCTAGAGTCTACAATATTCTTGGTTCATGGTAGATCCTCAGGACGTATTTGCTGGATTGAATTTAATGTATGTCAGCGAGTATGTGAGAGTGTACGCATTCAAAGTGTGATCCTGCGTATCTAACTGAACTTAGGCATCGTGTGAGTCTGCGTGAGCGTGTGTGCAGGCGTGTGTGTAGATATTTTGCCATATGGCTGTAGGAGTGCTGAGGGCCGGCAGGTTGCATGCGGTTGAGGATTTTGGCCAGACCGCCAGGAGGCGCTCCTCAGCGGGTCTGCGGGAAGACTTGGTCTATCCCTGCGCGGGAAGGGTGGTGGTGGTGGTGGTGGTGTTGGTGGGGATGCTGGGTTGGGGGCGGGGAGACGGAGAGTGGGCGGGGGAGGGATGCTGCAGCGGCACCACGTTTCCTTGCCTTCGGCGTGCCCGGGACTCAGGGCGCGTCTTCAGCTTCTTCTCCCAGACTCTCTCCCAGCCCATCCCAGCCTGAAAGCAGCGGAGGCACCTCCTCAGGCTAGGCCGTCTGAGCCCCAGGTGGTTTTCAGGACTGGGCCCCACCATCTGACAAGCAGACTGGGGCACCTGCAGTGTTTGTCCTTGTGGCTGTTTTCCTGTTTTTTATCGCTCAAGTCCGGGCTATATTCACTGCAACTCAATTTAACACTCATTTGCTTTTTGCAGGGGACCCTACGCTAATGGCGGTGGCAGAGACAGGGGATGTCCCTCTACCCCCACCCCACCCCCCAGCACGCCCCTGGAAGGGAGAAGAACTGGGGGAGGGGAAGGGGCAGTGGAGGATGGGAAGAGGTAGGGAACCGGCTCCCGCAGAAGAGCGGAAGTGGCGGGGGCTTTGCTGTTTCCCTTGCTGAAGAGGGGACAGGAATTCTGACTCCCCTCTCCCGGTCCCCCGCGGAGACCAACACAGCCAGCAGCTCTGCCCCGGAGGTGTCGGTTGGCCACTGAGAGCTCCCCTCCCCCCAACCACAGAGCTCCAACCCCAAGACCCAGCCCGGTCTCAAACTTTGCCGGGGGAGGGGGCAGAGTGGGTAGGGCGAGGGTATAAAAGAGATCGTTCCTAATGACCCCAGGCAGCGGACGTGAGCTGCCCAAACCTCGGCTCCCCGTCCTCCGAGGACAAATACTCTCCCTGGCCCCCTACTCCCAATCGACGTTTAGGTTCTCCTCCCCTCCACCTTCGGTCTGTCCGCCCCCCTCCCGCCATCCTCTGACTCACTCCTGGAGGCCGACTGTACCCCTCGGGGGCAGCTCCCTCCTCTGGGGCGAAGAGCGCCCTGGTGGCTCCGGGTTAACTACAGCCTGAGGTAGCTTAGATCGACGTCCCCCCACCCCCACCCCCGAGAGCTCGGAGTTGTTCTCTAGGTTCGGACTTGAGTCTCCCGCCGCCCTCGGGGCGGTCCTCGCTTCCCGGGAGCCGCGCTGTTTCGCGTTTCTGTCCGCGGGTCTCCGGCTGGGGCCCGCTCCTCCCTCGCGGGGAGCTGTCCTTTCAGCACCACGGCGAGCGCGCCCGGGAGGGTCCCCGCCACTGCCGCGCAGCCTCCCATTCCCGCGCCCGGGGCAGTCTTGGGAAGCTGTCTCCCCGAAAGCGGTACTCCCCAGCTTCCCGGGCTGTCCTGTGGCCTCGAAGAGAGACCCAGGACCCTGTTGCCCACAACCCTGCTCCGCCCTCCCAGCCTGCGGCCAGCACCGACCTGGCGGTCCCCGCAACCGTCTGAGCCACTGCAGGGCTCCGGCCGACTCAGCGAGGCGGTTCCTTCTGCTATTCCAGCTCCCGCCGCCGCCTCGTGCAACTCCGCCGGGCGAGCTGGGGCCGTGGCTGCTGCCGCGGGCGGCTGCCGGAGGCGCCCTCCAATCACGCCCCTCAGCCAGGCCCTGACGTGCTACCGCTCCCCTTCCAGATGGGAAATTCAAATCTCTCTCTCTCTCTCTCTCTCTCTCTCTCTCTCTCGCTCGCTCGCTCGCTCTCGCTCTCTCTCTCTCTCCCCCCTCCCCCCCTCTTCCCCTCTCCCCTTCTCTTCGTCTCTTCCTCCTCCCCCTCCCTCTCCTTTTCCTATTCTCCCTTCTTTCCCCTCCTCTTTTCTCTCTCCACTCCCCTTCTTCCTCCACCTTTCACTGTCCCCTTCCACCCTGACAACCCCTCCAGCCCCTACAACCGTCTGTCCTGGCCACAGCTCTTAGGACCATGAGCTTGCTGCTTCAATGCGCTGAGGGGCACTGGGGCTCAGGGATGGAGGAAGGGTTATTTGAAGCAGAAATGTAAGGTCACCTGCTCAGGAAAGCCCCCTATTTGATTCCTCCAGGCAGGACTGATCACACTCTCCTCAGAGCTCCCACTGCCCCTAGACACACCCATGTTTCAGGGGCGCCTGTTCCTCTGCTGCATGCCTCTTGCCTGTGAGCCCCTACAGAATGGGATCACCATCAGATCATCTTTGAGGCCCTCAGCATCGTGTCCTGCCACAGGAGCACTCAAGAAACACTGATGGAACACTCATGTGAGTAAGGCCTGGTAGTGGGTAAGGAGACCTCCATGTGGACCCGGAGGGAGAAGACTGCTGCAAAAGTGCCGTGGGGCTTAGATGAGTCACTTGACAATCCCTTCTAGATCTCATATTCTGTGACGAATAAGGAGTCCTTTAGCAAACTTTATTCTAGAAGGCCATTTCTTTCTCTCCTATGGCCAGGGAATAAAAAGGAACACCGAGAGGCAAGGCAACATCTACCCCCACCCCTGCCTTTCCTCCTCTTCTCATACTCATTTTTCACTTTATTACTCTCTCCTAATGAGCCTCTCCATTCTGCCTGCCACCTTTGGGCTCTAAAATACTTCCTTTAATCCAGCCTGATGTGTAGGAAAATGGCTTCGGAGAGAAGGGACCTTGTACCAGGCCTTTGAAAGATTTGCAGGAGCTTATGCATCAATCAGGGTTATGTCAGAGTGGAGATGACTTCTGCTTCTGTAAGGGGATGGCTTCCTTCCAAGGAGGGAGCAGCAAGAGCTGCAGAAGGACAGGATCTGGAAGAGGAAGGAGGCGTGATTTTGTTCCAGCCAGGGGAGACTATTCCTTTACATATGTTCACAGCAGAGGCCTCAAAGTGGGGGACCCCCAGCAGTCACAAGCCATTGGTGAACCCACCCTCCTCACCTAAAGAGTCACCTTCTGAGGCTCATCTCTGATCTTCCCGTACAGGCAGTGGGGCTTGGGATTGGGAAGGCCTTTCCTTTATGTCTGAGTTCTCTGTTTCATGCTGTCTTGGCCTGTCAGCATGCTCATTCTTTGTTTTTCTTCTCTTTCCTGAAGCAGACACTAATGGAGGCGGGCAGAAGGGAGGCTGTTTGATTAGAGGGACTTGGACTCGCCACTCATGCCTGAGGGGAGTTCTGGGCAGGAAAACCTGATGTCGTGCCATTTCAAAAATCACGGTCCTCCTCTCCCTCTCCTTCTCTCTCCTTTCTCCTTGTTTCTAGAACAGAAGCTCTGTGAATGGGGCCTGGCTGGCAGCACTCTCAGTACATTTGGGTTTTTTCCACAACGGGCCTTGCCTTTGACATGGACGTCGAAACCCAACTTGGCCTTCAGAAAAATACTGGGCTCTGTTCTGGGCACCACAGTTTAAGAATTTAATAAGCTTGAGTATGTCTAGAAGAGAAAGGAGTGGTTTGGTGGTGGGCATCTGGAAATCAGGTCAAAAGAGGGAAGGTTGAAGGATTTGAGGATATTTCACCTGGAGGAGAGGATGCTGAAGGGGCATTAACCTTTGGAGGGCTGGCAAGTTTTCTCAACTTGTACTTCCAGCACTTAGCTTGGTGCCTGCAAAGTAGGTGCTAAGGAAATGCTTGTTGAGTGGTAAATGTCCATTGCAAGGAAAGAGGAGTACTATTGTTTTACCAGTGCTGAAGACAGAATTAGGGCAATGGGGGAAAGGTAAAGGGAGGCAGACAGAAGCTCTAAGAGGAAGAACCTTCTACCAATTGGAGCTGTCCAGCCCTAGTATGGAGTGCCTCGTCTGAGGAGGTGAATTTCCCATCCCTGGAAGATGGCAGTTGGGTGATAGGTGACAGCTGAAACCCCTTTTGAACCCAAGCTTCTATGAGTCTATAAAAAACTGCATGAGCTGACATGAATCGTGTCTAGCTGCAGAAAATCTTACTGGTGAATAAAAAGACAGCTCAGTCAAGTTTTGGTGGCTTCATCCTTTTGAATGATTAGGGGTAAATCATGACACTTAAGTCATTGATGCTTCCTGTTGAAGAAAGATGATGGGGAGATGAGTACTTGCTCCCTGTTCAGTGTTACCAGCCTGGACATGATTCCCAAATACTCTATTATCATTGCAAAGTCACTAAATATTATACACATTTCTTAACGATTGTAATATTACTAAACGTAGCAACCATTGGGGCCCCATCGTGTCTTAGGCACTCATTTTGGTGCTTTGCATGAAGTACCTTCTCCCCTTTAGTTCACATAAACCCCTATTTTCATGATGAGAAAGGAAAGGCCCAGGGAGATACAGTGAAAGAACCATGATTCCAGCCCAGGGCTGCCTGACCCTGAGCTCTGGGGTCCTTCCGCCACGCCGGGCTGCTTCTCTTCTGACACATCCCACGGCCTATGGAAATGTAACTTTTGCTCTGCAGATTTTTTTTTATATTGACATTTATCATCTTCCCTGTTCTCCAGTTTCTCACTAAAAAAAAAGCCTACCATGAATTCACACCAGATCGGGGTCCTCATGTCATGTGGGCTGTCAGCATTTCCTTCATCTCCTGCATCTCTAACCCAGCTGCAAGTCCCCCTACCCCAGCTCGGGTCCTTGCAGAGCCTGCTCTGCAGACAGCTTCTACGAGTCACCTGGTAAAATATGGATGTGGCTCTGCTTAAGGTGTCTTACCCCGGTTGGTGCTGATTTCCACTTTTATTTATGAGCCGGAGGCTGGGGCAGGGGGCCATATTTGAACAGATTTTTAAATGATATGTACATGCCTTGAATGTTCACTAGGAAGCCAATCGAGAGAGCTAATTTCGGTACTCTGTGTGAGGATCAGGGAACAGTGTGTGAGGAATGACAACTGTCACAGACCATAAATGTAGTGATCAGCGAGAATGGTGCTTGTACAAAGGTCAGCCCACTTCTTCCCTGCCTTGCCTCCATCCAGAGGGCATGCTGCAAGCCACGTGGAAGCTGCTGCGGGGCTGACCTCAGGTGGGAGCTGAGGTGGCGGGTGCAGGGAGGCCCTGAGGGCTCCAGACGCCCGCTCCACATCCTACCATTCTAGCTTGAGCCTGGAGGGCAGAGCTGGTCTCGGTTTGAGGGAGCGGCCACGTGCCAGGGGCAGAAACAGAATCGTGGAGGTGGTGAACAGGTAAGGGTTCTAGGCCACCTTGCTCACCTGATGAATGCCTCTCCTCTTGTCACTGATAATGGCTAGGGTGCCATGACTGTCAAGGTATGAGGTCAGGGTCCCAGTCTGTCTCCTTCAACATGGAATGACAGTGTGAAGGCAAACCTGTTGGAGCGCAGTGGTGCGTTTGTGTGTGTGCCCACCAGTGCCGGACCATGCAGCATCCATGTGGAGGGACACAGGTGCTGGTAGGGCAGGTATGTGTCTGTCACCATGTGACTCTCAGTGTTTGCTGGTGTATCCCTCCTGATGTGAAGTGACTCTGATGTGAGTGTATCGTCAGGTGTAGAGCTAAGTGGTTGTTGTCACAGTGGAATGTCAATGGCAGTTTGTGACGGTTTGGGTGTAAGGCAAAGGTACCACGTACAGCTGTGCAGGTTGTGCAGTGTACAACCACAGAGGGCGCCATTTATATAGACTGTGTCATACGCAAAGGCTCTGGGAATATGTCGCCATTTCTGTGTAACGGTGTATGTGTAATTGTTGCTGTCAATGAGAGGTGACATAGGTGATAGGGTGTTACCATCAATATGAAATGGCGCCACCATTGGTGGTAAGGGTGCAGGTGTAAGTGTGTCATGATGAACTGGCACATGTCTCACTGTCATTGTGTGAGGCAGAAAGGGTGTTTATGTGCAGCCAAGAGTGTGTCATCACCACTGTGCAGGCATACAGGCTAAATGTGTCACCAAGAGTGACTGATCCCTCCTTTTCCATTCTCCCCCCACCAGAGAGGCCCTTGGCAATCAATCTGCTGGCTCCTGCCCCACCTAGGAAGCTGCAGAAACCTTTCGCTTCTCCATTCTCCACTTTTGTTTCTCACAAAGAGCGTCCCAGGTTCCCCATCTGAACCTTACTCATTGATGGTGCATGAAGTGTGTGCGTGGGACCCTCCTGGGGAGCCCCTCTCGATCCCAGAGCCCCTCCCCAGCCCAGCATCTGCCCACCAGCCTTTCAGAGGTCCTCTGCTGCCCTTCCTCCCATTCCCACCCTCCCAGATCCAGGCACTTATTAGCATGTCAAAGCAGTCCTCTTCCAGCCCACACATTGTACCCCAGGATATCCCCGCACAGTTAGCTCGCTCTCATCTTGAGCTTTCCTGAAACCTGGCATTTTCATGTCTGCCACACCAGTCTGCATCCCCCACCACCCGGCACAGGGAGGATGTTCTGTTAATAAATCGCTTCTCCCTTGCCTCTGGTTCCTTTTTGAGCTCTCTGCTGTGACTTCTGCCTCCCCTCCTATAACCTCAGCCCTTCCAACTCTTCAGGAGGTGGTTGGACCTCCCTGTTCATCAGGAATTCTTCTCTGATGACCCCAGATGCTCATGTCACCCCTGAGCCAGCTAACGCACCCCACCAAGCCTCCTCGTTTCTGAGTCCTAGAGCTGACCTGCTCAAGAGCAATTGGTGTGGCATCAAAGTTTGATTTTTGCGCCCTCAGGAAGCTCCCCTTCCAGAATGTCCCTCCACCCTCACGATACTTCGTCCCTTTTCCCCTCCCCATGTGAAACCCATGCTCAGAAATATAGTCTTTACACGTTAGAATCCTCTCCTTAGGCGCATGGAGACAGAATGACAGAGTTCCAGAATGCTAGACTCATAAGCAGAAGGCCATTTTAGAATCACATTTAGAATCACATTTAGAATGACAGGCTCTCTACGACACTGTATGTCCAAGAGGGGCCCACGTCTACTCAGAACCACTGGGGTAGGAGATGTTAAAAAAGTTGCAGATTCTTGGGTCTCATCCCACACGCAGTGAACTGAAATCCCTGAGCCAGGAGCCCAGGAATGTAGCCCAGAAATGGCTTACTAAGCCCCAAGGTGCTTTTGTACCCCCACTGGTTGAAAACCCCTAGCCTTTAGGTCAATAGAATCTGAGAATCATGTGATCCTGGGCCCTCATTTTATAGAAAATCTGAATCATGGAATCAGAGGACATGTTAGGATTAACAGAAGCTGACTCAACTAATTGCACACATTCACTCACAACTTTAGAATCTTAAATTCCACGAACCTTCATGTCTAGACTTGTGGGTTTGTAAATGACCCTGGAGTGTGATTTTGTTCCTGTTCTAGGAGGAATTTTTCTTTTTCAGCCTCGCTGCTTCTTCTGGAAAGGAAGGCTTTTTCCCTGGTCCCTTGAAGGGCTGCCTCTATGGTGTCGCCTACATTTGTGAAGATAAATGTTCTTTCCATCTTGGCATTTAGGGAGCGAGCGAGGTGGAAATGACTTCTTTCCATTTAGGACCAGCACACCCGGCCCACAGAGCAGATCATGCTCTTTGATAAAATAAATCTGAGGGGACGTTATTGCTGTTTTATTAAAGCAGGCGTATCTGAGGAACGTGGACAACAGAGGTTAATAAGCTCATGGAGCTTCTGGTCAAGGAAATGAAAGAGAGAGAGCGCCCAGGGGCAGCACGATGCTATTTTGGAGATTGGTGTGTGTGTGTGTGTGTGTGTGTGTGTGTGTGTGTTGGGGAGGAGTGGAGTGAAGGGAGATGAAACATGCATACAAAGCGATGAAAATGCAATGACCATGAAAAGCAATGGCCTTTCTGATCATCTAAGCCAGTGTCCTCAATTTACAGATGGGGAACAGAGTCTCGGAAAGGGGAAGGGACCTTCTCAACGCCACACAGCGAGATAGTGGCCTCGTCTCTCCTGGGCAAGGGCTTCCCAGTTACACGCGGCACACGGCTGCGCACTTCTTAACATGCCTCCCGAGGGCCAGGCCTTGGTCTAGGGATGTTACAGCTGTCGGCCCTTTAAGCTTCACCACAACCCTATGTGATGGGGAGTTTTTCACTCAACTAGTCACTTATCAAGCATGTATGGAGGGCTGAGGACACGCCACGCATTCTCCCATGCAAAGATATCTAGGAAGTTTTGGCGTTTCTTTTCCTCTCTTTACTCCACAGCGAGAGATGCAAATACTCCATAGAGAGATGACATGTGGACCAATTCATGCGCTCAAGATCCCTTCAGGTTGGAGCCTCTGGTTCGAAGCTCTCAGAAGGCGAGCGGGGGAGAGACGCCCGCAGTCCACAGTCAAACAACACGCTGAGTGCTGTCCTGTTGAAGAGGCAGCTCTGAGGAGCAGAGTCGATACACACAGTTTGCAAGCCAGATGGGATTGGAAGCCCAAAGCAGGGATGGGGCGGGGTGCCAGTGGGGCTCTGGCCACATAGAGATGTGGGTTATGTCTCAGCAGCCTCTGCTCCGTCCAGACAGTATGACTTTGAGACTCAGTTTCCTCCTTGATGAAACGGGGGAGCGACCCTGACCTCCCGTGGCGACCATGAGGCTCAGATAACGTGGCGTCTGGGACACAGCAGCACCGTCTCAGGGGGCACTGCTTCTCTTTCCCTCCAACACCCGAGCAAGGCGGGGTTTCTTATGGAGTTTGGGCCAGTGGGACCCTTAGACAGAACCTCCTTTCCTAGCTTCTCGGTCAAGGAACTCTGCCTTGTGATTCCCCCAGCTTCCTCTAAGCTCGAATCAGAAATGAAAGAATGGAAAGCTTAGAGGAAAATGGAGATGTTTCTTCCACTTCTTCACTCCCCTTTTGGGCTTCCTCACTTCCTCTCCCGCTCACAAGGGGCTGGGAGATTGTGTTCCCAGATGGGAGCCGCTCAAGGGAAGCCCAGAGGGGGCTGAGACTGCAGGCCAAGAGCAGGAGGAATTTTCCACCCACAAATCTGAACGTGGCTGCTCCGCGCCGCTCAACCTCGGGTGTTTCTTTCTGGCAGAAGCACAAAATAAAACAAAACCACCCTTTATTTGGCAAACAAACAAGGGGTTGGAGAGGTCTGGGGAAGGTGGAGCCAGGGGAAGCTGAAAGGGCTGAAGAGGAAGGCATGTTCATTGACTGAGCCTCTCACTGCGGCGGCTGATTCATAGTCTTTATCTGATTTAATCCCCACACCAGCACCTCCGTTACCTTACATGTCGTCACCTCCACTTTATATTCAGATAGGGATATTCAGACTCAGAGAGGTTAAATGCCTCGTTCAGGGTAACACAGCCAAGAAGCAGTGGCATCAGGAGCATTTGAACTTGGTGTGTCTCTATGGGTGGCCCCATTTCCAGAGGGGAATTAGGTGGGTTTCGGGAAGCTGAACCTGCGTCTGCAGCTTCAGGGCAACCGGTCCCAGAGTTTGGGTGACCCTGCTAGGGAACCTGCATGGGAACCTTGCCATAGGCTGGTCCTTAATGGGCTGAGTATTCCAGACCGGAAGATGATCAAAAGTGAGGGGGGCTGTAGGTCAGGGCCCCGGAACTCTGCCCCAAGGATTTAAATAAGAAACCCCGTCTGTGGCAGCTCTTCGCTCACTTCTGCTCTGTTTGGCTCAGCCTGGCTCTTAATACCAGCCACCTACCCATTGCTCCTGACTCTGCCCCTGCCTTCGGCTTGACTTCCTGACTGGCGTCCAGATCTGTGGGAGCATCTTAGCTTTCTGAGACACGGGTCTGACTGCATCATTTCCCTCCTGGAAACACTGTGGTCACAGCTTATTTTGCCACCTGGCACCCACTCCTCACTCGTGTGGCATCAGCTTTGGAGGAGCCAGCCTGTGGATATCCTTTGGACCCATGGGTGGATCACAAGACCTGGGCTAAGCCAATCAGCACGTGTGGTCCCCCGTCCCCACAGATCAGTTAAGGGATAGGCACACCGCCAAAATCAGACCAACTGGGGCCAGAGAGACTCAATTCTGGGACTTCTGCTTGAGCTAAGGGAAGCAGACCTTCCTTTTAACTCCACTGTGATGTGATTGGGGCTCCCAGGAGCTACCACACGGAGCCTCAGAATGAGGACCAGCTCAGAGTCAGCAGAGCCAAGAAAAGAAGAGCAGGAAATCCTAGCCTCATGACATTGTTTACACCTTGATCAAGCTGTGCCTGCAGCTCTTCTAGGTCTTGTCATTTTTATGAGCCAATAACTGCCCTTTCCATTTTGTTCTTGTTAAAGCCACTTTAAGTCATTTTTTCTTTTATTCCCAACCAAAAGGATCTTAACTGATACAAAAATCCTTTAATGTCTTCCCATTGCCTTCAGGAGAAAGTTCAAGTCCTTTAAACTGGCCTTTGAGGCCCTCCATAGTCCCTGACCGCTGTCTCCAGTTCCATTAATAGCCACTTCTGCTCCATGTCGTGCTGGACACGTTGTCCTCTGGCGATGCTGAGCCTTTGCGCATGCTGTTTGCTCCTGGAGGAGTGGCCTTGTCTGCTCTGTTCACTTGCCCAGTCTTCATTCGGACCGTCACGGCTCAGCTAAAGCAGAAGAAATCCCTTCTGGGAGACGGGGCTGAACCAGGGGTTTCCTCTGTGCTCCCACGTGGACCTCTTCATTGCGGCACCGACGACCCTAAGCCTGACACTGAAGGTAGGTTTCCTCGCCTGGCTTCCTCTCTAGGTTTGAGCCCTTTGGCGATGGGGACTCACGGAGGAGGAGGGATCCATTCTGTCAGTAACACGTCCTGAGATCCACCACAAGCCAGGGCCTCCTCTGGGTGCTGGGGCAGGAGTGAACAAATATGCAAATTCCTGGCGTGTCTGGAGGGAGGCAGACGCCGCTCGAGTAGACACACGTGGGGCCGGGTCATTTCAGAAGGGGGCAGGGCTGTGACGTACTAAGACAAGGGCGTGCCTGCTTCACGTCTCTGGGCTCAGGCTGAGAGGAGAGCGAGGCTCAAAGCAGGCCCTCGGTAAGCGGCCCTTTAATGAACGAAGAAGGAACATCCCCCGACGCCCTGGTGTCTTTATGACTGCCACTCAGGACTTGCCCAGAGCCTCTCAGTGATGTATTCCCCATTTCCAGGCTGCACCCCATCTTGGGGTTCATGGTTATATAAAGGGCATTTTTGGTGGGTGGGACACTCACCTTTCCCAATGGGAGTTGAGCAAGGCAACATTCTCTTTGCACGATGCAGCTCCAGCCTCGCCTCGGTCCAGCTGAGGAAGCAGCGTGCTCCTCTGCCTGACTTTGATCAAGGCTTCCTTGGCCTTCATCTTCCCAGTCCTCACTCCTCCATCTCCCTCCACAGCCCTTTGATCATCTCTGTGACTCTCCTCTGAGCTTTATCTGGCTCCATTAGGACAATGAAGCTCCTTCTTGCTTGTGTCACTCCCATGCTCAAAAGCCTTCGATAACTCACTGTTGCCTACGCATCATGTCCAGACCCACGAGGGCCTCCCTTGACCCACCTTCTGCCCCCTTTGCAGCCTGTTTACCACGACTCGTCTCCTCCCAGCACTCACTGCTACAGAGCACCCAGCACCACTGACGTTAATTTCGTTCTTTTGTTAATTTGCACATCCAGTTGTCTCCTCCCGCTAGATCACAAGCTGCTTGAGGACAAGGACTGTGTCTTGCTCTCCCTGAATCCCCAACATCAAACCCAAGGCCTTCCCTGTTGGGAAGCTTGACGAATATTTCCAGAAGTGAAATCTGTGCATGGCATTGCCCCACCTGTTTGGGGGTGAAATGGCTTGTCCTAGCCCATGGGCCTTGAGGTCCCCACCTCAGGAGTGGGACTTGCAGACATAGGCCCTTGCTGGGCCACAGACCACAAGAACAGTGCTGGCATCCTTGTTTAAATCTTGTACTTGTCTCTCTTTTTTTTTTTTGCATTCTCAGTCCATACGCATAACCCCACTATTTCCTTCCAAGCTTAGCCCCATCACTGTGGCATTTTGTCATTGGGATGTTTTTGGTGTCATTTGCTGTGGTGACACATTTTTGGCCTGTTTGGTCTCTCTCTAGAGTCCCTGTCCTCCCCTACTCTCAGGCTTTATGGTCTGGGTGGAGCTGACTCCACACCCCACTTCCATGGGTGGGCGTTAGATCCGTAGCCAGCCAATTAGAGCACTATTAGTTCTGGCCACAGTGACTGGCCATAAGCTAAGCCAATGAGAGTGAGCCCTGGGACTTTAGCTTGAGCCAATGGGAAAGAGGCTTTCTATTTCTATGGGATTTGTGGGGCTGGCAGAATCTCAGCCTGAGCAGCTGGACAGCTTTGCCACCACCCCGGGAGAGCCTGCCCGAGGATGACGCCAGCACAGGGAAGAGCAGAGCCAAGAGAAGGGAAGGAGACAAATTCTTGACAGTGTTTGAGTGCCCAGATCCTGATGTGCCTTTCAGCCTCATCTGCTCTCGTACTTTTCCCTCATGTGACCGATAAATGCTGCCTTTCTCCTGAGTTTGTTTGAACGAGGGTTCCGTCTCTGCCATCTGGGGATCTGTAACTTTGGAGCTGTGTGTCCCCCTCCTCCAGAAAACTTCTGATCAAGCCGGCCCTGGCCGGACACCCGTTTACTGTTCTCACCTTCCAAGAAGGAGCTGATCCTCCTGGATTCAGCTGTCCGTCTCTAAGCCACCTCCTCACCCATGTGACACGGTCCCCACGGACACGCTGACTTCACTTGGGTCCTCACTCAGAGCTTTGCCCAAGCTCGAACTTCATGTCCACAGCTCCCAGTTCATATATCCACATCCCCTCAAAAATGCACATATTTTTGGCCCACAGCTCTGCAATTTCACCCTTGAGTGGCATCAGCGTGCTTGGGCGGGTGCCATCCGTTCCTGGCGATTTGTCTGCATCTCGTTTGTCAGTTGGAGTTGGAACATTTGCCCATCAGAGCAGCGCCTTTGGAGCCCCTGCTTCTAAGAGACAGTTTGGGAGCAGGAATTGCCCTGAGGTCCTCCTCCCTCAGATGCTCCAGGTACCTCTTTCTCATCTCTGAGCTCTCCCAGAGCTGTGATCATCAAGCATCTCGCCGGGCCTTTATCTGACCTCTTTCCATCTGATGGATTTGAAAGGCCTCTGATTTTTGGTCCGACAGTCCTTCTCAAGGTGACTTCCAGGGTGTCTCCAGACTGCATCGTTTCAAGGCCTCACTGCCCAGGTGGGCTTCCTGATTCTAAGGCATCAGTTTTTAAAGGTTTCCAAAAGCTGCCCTTTTCCTTGTGACAGCCTCTCAGATGTCTCTCCTTAGCCTGTTGTTTTGTTTTATTTTGTTTTGTTTCTCACTCTACTCGTCAGACCATGCTGGGCTGTGGTTGGAGGGAGGTGGTTCTGTGCTCTCTTCTGATGCCACCATCTCAACGTGTGGCTTCCAGGGTCACTGTGGTAGGAAGAGAGGTCCCCATGGGCCCAGCTGGGAGGTGATCTCGTGGGCTAGCTTCTGTTTGCGCCTCCAGATCCACTGCCCCCTCCTGGCCCTGCTCTGTGCCCAGGAGGCTGACCCGTATGGGCCAATTCACAGGTTCCCCTCATCCTTGGGCTCCTGGGTGGGTTTTATCAATGGGAGGCATGGGCAGGGAGTAGAGGCAGGAGGAGAGCAGGATGAGCGTGTCCCTTGGCTGAAGGCCCCCACTCCTGTCAAGTGGGCCTTCCCTCACTTGCGCCCTCTCCAGGCTTGGCAAGCCCTCCCTCCTTACCCTTCAGGCTTAGCGATGGCAATGGCTCCCACTGATGCTGGCCCTGGGCAACTGCCCTGTCCCTCGTGGGACCTGCCCGCCCAGCCCGGGCCATCAGAGAGTTCTCCTCTAATGGACCACATGGAGCGTTCCATGTTTCCTGCCAGGATTCTCACTGATATCCACACTTCTGCTCACCATTCATTGGCCAGACCTAGTGCCTTGGATAGGCCGACTGCAAGGGACTGGCAAGTGTGTGCTGCTTGAGCTCAGGGAGAGCAGTGAGCCGGGCGTGGGTGTGCTCTGGCCACCTCCACCACAGGCACACAGCTCCAGTCCTCGGCATGGTGCACTCGGGACCCCGGGAAGGTCTTCGCAAATGAGTCCTCACACCTGCTGTGGCCTACTGCTCGTCACAGCTCTGCTCCCAGGGCATGGCAGAAGGAAGGAGCTTTGGGTTCCTGTCCTGACTTGGCCAGGTCCTCACTGTGTGACTTTGGGCAAGTCAACCACCCTCTCTGAGCCTAAGTTTCCTCATTTGCATAGTGGGTATTGCCACTTTCCTTGCAAGCACACTGCAGGGCTGAGACAGTACACGCACAGGCCGTGGCATGTGGGAGGGTCGCAGGAAATGGCAGCTAGAATTAACCATCACATCCCTGCCTTGGAAAGACCGGGGTCTGTACACTCATTTACCTCTGTTCCCTGAGTGCCTGCTCTGGGCTGGGCGTGTCTCGGTGCTGAAAGATGAGGTGACTGAGAGAGAGGAGGTCCTGCCTCCTGGAGTGTCTCTGGTGGGAGTGGACACGCAATTAACACATAAATAGAAAAACAGATCATTCAGAGAGTGGCGAGTGCTCTGAAGAAGGGGAACTGGGCCATGTGAGTGAGACAGATGGGGCAGTGGTGTCGTGGAGATGACACCGAGCTTGAACCGAATGAGTGGAAGAGGTCTGAGTGAAGACCTGGGCCAGAAGGTTTGGCCTGAAGGACGCTCCCCGGAGCTGGGCGTGAGCTTGGCCTGTCCTGGGACAGGATAGAGGCCAGGTGGGGGCAGCGAGTAGAGCAGGGGGACTCACTGAGGTCAGAGAGGCTGGCGGTCCAGGTCCTGTGGGTCCTTAGCAGCCAGGGTGAGGGGCCTGGATGTTACTGAACCCGGATGGGTCCATCCACCTGGAGGCGAAACCGGCAGCAATCCCTGGTTGAATTCTCCGGTCCTCAGTCCCAAGTTCTCAGGCCTCATCTGCAAATTTCTCTAACAAATTGCCATTTTTGGAGAACTGAGAGCCTCTGTTAAGGATCCAACCTTGTTCTTCTCTCAGTTCTGGGGAAACTGAGGCCCATAGTCCCCGGGGTCAGTCCCCTCCCACTGAGGGAGACCCCCGCCGCTCCAACTCCCGCCCTGAGAAACCTGTTGTGCTGCAAGCGTGGTGCTGGCCCTGCACACACACGCGCTCTCCCGGGGAGGCTGGCGTTATCTTCTCTGTTCTGTAGATGAGGAACCTGAGGACCCAGCATCTCCCACTGCCTCCTCACCTCAGGACATCTCCCTCTCGCATGCGACAGCCCACACGGCATCCTGTAAATAACTGCATGTTCCCAACACCTCTCCTCCTTCTCCTTGGAAACATGCTCTCTCTTTGGACTCGGGCTGCTGGTTGTGAGATTCCCTGGCTTGGCTCAGCGCGGAGCGTGGCAGGAGCTCTCAGGAGCATCTGAAGGCCTGGGCACCGGCACTGGCTCTGTCGTTCACTAGCTGGGTGACTTTAGGCAAGTCACTTCACCCCTCTGAGCCTCAGTTTCCTCACCTGAAGCACAGGGCGGGTGGGCGGGGGTAGGATAGTAACTCACGGCCGTGATGGAGATTAAATGTGGGACACACTCAGGGGCTTCATGAAAGTGAGTTTCTTCTTTTCTTCCTTCCCTCATCCTCCTGTCCTTCTTTTCCTTCTCTTATCAGTTCTGCCTCCCAGGTACTTTGGGGGAGGACGGCACACTCAGATGCCTGCAGGGTCAGGCCTTGACCGACAGGGGACGCCGCTCGACTCCTCAGAAGTGTCAGGCTGGAGAGCAGTTTGGGCAGGAGCCTGAACCCTGGGGGAGGCTGGTCACGGGGAGGACGTGGCCTGAGTTGTCCAGGGGCCTCTCATGCCCCTTCTGAGGGTTCCCTCCAACTCAGGGCTGGCTGTGGCCCCCCCAGACTGCAGGATCCGCTCACTTAGATTTCCTGCCGCCCCTAAGTTTCACATTTACGCTTAATCTCACCAAGTGCAAGGGAGTAGACAGTGACCTTCCGCTGGATTGGGTGGATGTTCTGGAAGAAGAGGGCAGGGGCTTTGCCTGTGGGGAGGGTGAACCGACATGATCCCCAAGGTTCCGAGACTGGAGTGAAGATGACAGCAGGAGCTAAGTTCCCGGAGCTGCTCTGTGCTGGCTGCTGGTCCATGTGCTTTGTCTATACTGCCTTGTCTAAGCTGCCCAGCGACCTGAGGAGGCGGCTGTAAGTATTATACCCATTTCACAGATGAAGAAAGGCAGAGAGAGGACAGGAAATTTGTCAAGGTCACACAGCTAGAAGGTGCCACTGAGGATTTGTGTCCGGGCTGTCTGGCCCTGGAGTCTGCACTCACCTCTCTGCTCTTCTGGGACCAGGATGTCTGAGTGGGAGATGGGGCTCACTCCATAGCTGGGTGCAGGGGGAGAAGACACTGAGGGATTAGTCAGCACTGTCAGTCTGTCACTGTCTGCTGCAGCACGGTCGCCTGGTGTCTCTGCGTGATGGCCATGGTGGACACAGGTTGTCTAATTTTGTTCTAGAGCCTTTCCTCCGTATGGTACCTTCATGTTCCTTTGGGGATCCACTGTTCCCTCGTTCTCTGGCCATGTGGTTTGGATAGAGTCCTCCAATCCTCTTTGCCTTAAGCTCTAGGGGATGGCACATAAGCCAGGCCTGGTTAAATAAGTTAAGGGGTGGACACGTGACTCAAGATGGTCCAGTGAGACTCAGTCCTGGAGCTTGTTCTGGAAATGTGAGAAAAATTCTCCTTCTGTTGGAGTTACTGAGCTGAGAAAGTGTGAACCTGGAGCTGCAGGGTCATGGTGTGGAAAGAGCCTGCCCAAGAGGGAAGCCATGCCAGAGAGAAACAGAACTGATGGACAGAGAGAGAGACTGAGCCCTGATGATACTGCATGACTCCTGGATCAAGCCCTTCCTGAATCCAAAATCTGCCCTTGAATTTTTCAGTTACACAAACAAATACATCCTTTTCTTTGCCCTTAAACCATTTTGATTGATTTTCCTATCACTTGCATCTAAAATAGGATTGACTGTTATTGTGCTCACTGCTCCACATATATTATTACACTTAATCCAAAGAGATAGTTGACACGGTGACTGTTATGCAGATGAGGGAACTGGGGATCAGAGAGCTATTATATTGGCTAAGGTGTCAGCTACTATGTGGCAGAGCTGGGATCAGACCCCGGGCGTTTTCACTCTAGATTGCACCTTGATCACTCTGCTTTCTGATAAAAGGCTGGTTTTAGCCCTGAAACAGTGAAATGTCTGCTCTCCAGATCTCATCCGAATGTCGTCCCCCCCCCCCCCCCCCCCCCGCTCTCACCCGTTTAATCCCTGCTTCCTGGGGAAGCAGCCTTCCCCGCTGCACCCTCAGCCGAAGCTCTGTTTCCAGTCGACATTTTTATGGCACAGTGTACTTTTTCTTCTTAGCTCGACTGAACTTTAATAATGATTTGTTCCAGGTTTATCTCTTCTGCCGGGGGGAGTCCCACGGGGGCAGGGATGACGTCTTGCAGGGCTGACGCCTGGCACGGTGCCTGGCCCCTGGTGGGCACTTCATAAATGTGGGCTGAATAGTGAATCGTGCCGTTGTTTTGCTCCCACCATGGCCCTGGATCACTGTGCACCTGTTTGCCTGCAGCGTGGGATCATCCTGATCCTGCGGAGTTTGCTCGTCCTCTGCTGCGTCGTAGGGCACCTGTGCTCTTGGACGCTGACTTATATTTGTGTGCATGTGGATGGCTTTCCCTACCACACAGTGAGGTCTTGAAGACAGGCGCAGTCTCCGTAGTAATAATAGCACCAACTGTACAAGGACTAACACTGATAACGAGAACCTGCTCTCTGACAGGCGCAGCTCTAAGGCTCTGCACGCATTCACTCATGTCATCCTTACACCCATTGTGTGTGTATGTACTAGGAAGACCCCATTATACTTAAGGGCAAACTGAGGCTCAGACAGGTGAGGTGGGCTCTTTGCTTCAGCAGTCTGAGTTGGGGTTCTGTCTCATGCAATCAAAAGAGAGCCTATTTTCCCAGTGATTTTAATGGGGGAATGCCAGGCTGGGTTGGAAGGCACCAAGAGTAGCAGAAAGGCCAAAGGGGAGCTAACAGGTTGACCCACCAGATGGAGGCCTGACTGCACCCTGTTGAAAGGACAAGAGTCTTCATTGTGAAGGTCAAAGGAGGGATGAGCAGTGAGAAGAGAGGGGGAGCCTCAGGGCTTGGGAGTGGGGGTGGGGGAGAATGCAGGGGCGCTGGAGAAAGGGCACTGACATGAAGCTAGGGAGCCTGGGTTCCTCCCCCAGCCCCAGCACTTCCTGGCTGTGTGACTTGGGACAAGGCACTGCACCTCTCTGGGCCTCCTTTGCAGGGCTGATGATGGCAGGCTCGACAAATGCCCGGACATTGCCTAGCCAGTGTCTGACACAAGTGACAGGCACTGCGTATGGGCACAGGCACGAGCCGGAGCTGCTGTAAGTTCTTTACCTGCACGAACTCAGGTGAGCCTCCCAACAGCCCTAGGAAGGGGGCCCTTGATGATCCCACTCTGCAGAGGAGGAGACGGGAAGAGGCTGTGCAGCCTCTGCTCAGGATCACTCTGCACGGACGAGGCCGCCGGATCTGAGCTCAGCTGTGCGGCTCCAGAACCTCCGCTTCCCGTCCAGTCTTCTCAGGAAGGTCTGAGCCTGGAGGCCGGGGAGAGGAGGGCCTGGCTGAGCAGTTGCTTACTTTGTACCATTGTTGCCTCTTTTGGGTTCCAAGTTTCTGTTTTCATGGTTTTAGCCTCGAGGGACAATTCCCCTTCTCCCCAGCTCATCTCAGGGGTCAGTAGACAGACATTTGTCAGCAAATCCGTGGCAGCCTGTGCTGGCACCGGGGCCCAGAGACAAACAAGGCGGGTTCAGCAGGAGCGGGAGGGGGGACAACGGGCGGGTTTCTCAGGGGTCCCACCTGCGACGTCCAGAGATGCCATGCAGGGCTGCGGGCAGCCAGCGTGCCAGCCTCACTCGCTCAAGTGGCACCTGCATCATTTCTGCCACAGCTACTTACCACCTCTGCCGTTTACTTCACGTTGCCCTCTAACTTCACTCGCTTGCAAAAATAAAACCCTTCCTTGCGCTTATTTAAAAAGAAAACCTCATCTTGCCACTTCACACTGGGAAAGCACGTTAGCAACAATGCACATTAGTGCGACGAGAAGGAAGCATGTGCTGGCCGGTTCGTCCAGCTCCTGCTCTGGGGGCTGAGGCTGGCCCTGCCATTGGATGGGTGGTGCTGGATTTACAGAGGGGTTGGGGACGCTCTGGCGCCAGCCAGAGCCTTTCTCATGGGTGCCACTGAGGCAGTGAAACAGGACTGAAGCGAGGGATAACTTCCTCAGCCTTCCACTCGCTGTTCAAAGAGATGCCCGCTGACCCCTGCTGTCCCTGACGCTGGCAGACCCCCGAACTGCTTTCTCTGGGGCCATTGTCACTTCCCCTCCCGCCTGAGCCCTCCTTGGCCTCAGCTCATCCGCACGAAGGGAGCCAAAGCCTGCAGCCCCGGGGGCTGGGTGTGACACCCAGGTGGAAATGGCTCTCCTTGCAGCCCAGGGGGAGGGCCCTTTGTCTCTCTGATCCTCAGTTCCTCCATCTAGAAAATGGGCACCACAATTCCCATTGCCAGGGCTGTTTGGAAGACTAAACGAGATGCTATGTGTCCAAGTGACGTGGCACCTGGCAGAGTGAGCAGGGTCTCCGGCAACATGTCTTCCTGCCCTTTGAACCTGACCTGAGCAAATTTAGAAACTGTCGGCAGCCACCATTGCCTTATTTCCACTTCCTCTCTTGCAGGCTCTTTCTTTTCCCCTGGAGAGTCTGACAGCCTCGAACTCAGTTCTCTCCTGCATCCCCTCCAGGGTCGGGTCACCTCTCTGGGCCTCAGTTTGCTCATCTTTAAAGTGGGGGTCACAGCAGCTACCTCACCAAGTTACTGGATGGGCAAGAAAATAGTTTGCCACTGGTAAAGTTTTGTACACATATAAAGACTTCTTTTTATGGTTTGTAACTCTCCGGAATGGGGGTTATCAGAGTGTTCCCGGGTTGGACAGCCTGTTCTCTGAGCAGAAATTCTGTGAGTTTGAGCCCACACTTCCGGAGTTCACGACAGGCTGCGTGCTGATGTCTCTGTTGTTGGGGGTAACGTTGTGGGCTCCAGCTGAGGCAGCTCTGTTTTTAGCTGGAATCTTTGCCGCTCAGCCCCCCGTGTGGAAAAAAGACAGAAAATAGTCCGTCCCAGGGGCTGCCCAAGAGAAGGGCTTATTTTGACTCAGGATGCTGCGGAAGCTGTGGCAGCCTTGTCAAAATACATCTGCCTCTTCTCGAGCGGCCCACAGATCCTCAGACGCGCGCCAGGATCGAAGTGCGGCCGCCAGACGTGCACATCTGGAACCCGGCCCCTGGGGGCTGACAGCCCCGGCCTCGAGGCCAGCAATAACCACCTCCTGAGCACCGGAGGGAAAGAGAGAGATAGCCTAGACCAGTGACATGAAGGAGCCCACCTTGGTCTCGAGGCATATTGATCCCTGTGGCCCCCATGGCTGGCAAAGGGCCTGGAGGGTCTGGTGAGTGGATGACGGAGTGTCCGCAGCCCTTCCTCTGTGGACCTTGCAGGGGAGGCTGCAGTGGGAGTTCTCACACCCATTTCACAGATGGGAAAGCTGAGGCCCAGGCCACACAGTGACTTCTTGTGGTGAGCCCTCACTCCAGCCATGTGTTTCCTCTCCTCTGCACCTTTGACTGCTGTGACCTCTGCCTGGGATGCCCCTCCTCCTCTTGTGATTGCTCACAACCCAGGACACATACCACCTCCCTGGACAGAGTCAGTCCCTGCCTCATTGGGACTTTGTGCAGGCTTCAAAGTGGCCCTTATTTGGCTGCCCAGTGACTTGGCACAGCTGCTTGTCTTGGAGAGGGCAGAGTCATCTCTGAGGGGCTGGGCCAAGCCGGGACCCAGGGAGGACCTGACATGTGTTTGCTGAAGGGGTGAATGGTGCTGGAGTGTTTCACTGAGGGGCTCCCCAACGCAAACCCAGGGGACTGAGGGGGCTCAGCCAGGGAAGAGAGGCTATAGAACCTCTTGCAGGCTCCCTCACCCGAGGGTATCCCAGGGAGACAAGGAAACAGGCTCATGGCCCCAGAGCGTACAGCCACCTGCCCACAGGCTCCCCCACACAAGGCACTCTGAACTGGACTCGTTCATCTCTCACCAGGACTGCCGAAGGTGGTGGCTTTGCCACCTCCTTGGTTCCTCAAGCTCAAAGACCTGGTCAACGTGGCTGTCCAGGTCCACGTCGGACTACTCACCCCAGGCCATCTCTTGCCTCCCTCCCTCCCCGCCGCTGCCTGTGCATTCCTCAGGCCTTCCCAGCTCCTCCCTGGACCACGGCCCCCCTCCTAGTCGCGCCTCCCCGCCTGCACCTGGCTCCCTGGGCCCCATCTGCATTCACATCCCTCACATGGGGCTGACTCATAGATCCTCTGCGAGCTCAGCTCTGACCACGCAGCTCTGACCCTGCTCAGAACGATCGACAGCTCACTCCCTTCCCTGCTGGTGTTTTTCAAAGTGGACTGTGCAGGTATTCAGAGGGGTTCTGTGAATAAGGGGGCCCTTGGTCAAGAGAGTGGGGATTTCTGGGCTAAATGAAGTCAAATAGATTTTTTCCCCGCAGGAATTCTCAGAACCTTTAATGTGCTATTGTGGATTATGATTCCCAGAGAGGCAACACAGCGCGTGGCATTTCTAGAAGCTATTTGATCACGGAAGCTTCCAGGGTGGACCATCAGGGGAAGGGGCATTCTGAGGAATGCACTGTGGGGAATGCTGGTGTGTTGGCCAGAGCCTAAAGTCCCGACCTTGGCGGTCAAGGTCCTTCACGACATGACCTGAGCCGACCTTTCCAACTGCTGCTCCAGCCAGTCTACCAACATCCAGAAAGTTCCAGCCAAAAAGAACCTGCGATGCTCGCTGTGCCTGCCGTCCTGCCTCTGTCTGCCGCCCACTCGTCCTCCTGCCAGACTCACTCTGCGCTCGCAAAGCTGCCTTGCCTTCCTGGCCCAAAGTGTCATCCCTCCCAAAGGCTTCCCAAGGTGCCGACGGTGTGGGGGACCTCCGAGAGCCCATGACCTCAAATCTGGCTGACATGGGTCATTCTGAGTGTGAGTTATTATCGGGAAATCTTTGCATCCACTCTAATTTGCTGAAAAAAAAAAATCACTTGCCAACCACAGTATTTTAATCAGCATCACTGCAGGTCCCTCTGTCACAATGCGTCTCATTGCTGACACAACTGTGCATCCCGATGCAGGGGCTGTGGCCGCCGCACAGACTGCACATTCTCCCAGGAAACACGCATGTGTGTGAGTGCCGAGCCCTCGGTTCGGGGCAAAGAGATCACACGCAAAACCATGTCTCTCATGCTCAGGATCACATGTTCATTCCCCAAAGGACCAATTGCATTACTATTCCAGGAAGGGACTAACATTTACTGAGAGTCCACTTGGTGCAGGGCACTGAATTCGGGGCTTTATCCAGGTGATGTCATTTGATGGCCAGAGATGGGCGGGATGGGAGCTCCGAGGAGGAGCTGGAGCCCGGGAGGGGTTGAGGGACCTGCCACGGCCGACCTGACCTACGACGTGATCTCAGCCAGGTCCAGGGCCAAATCCCAGCTTCCCCTATAGGAGCTCACCCAGAGGTCAGCTCCTCCGGGAGCCGCCCTCCCCTCGGATGAGGCTCCCGGCAGGGGCGGTGCCACGTCCCGCGCCACTCCCAGCTCAGGCAGAGCCTCTGCTCGCATGTCACCTCCCCAAGCAGCCTGGGAGCCCCACGGGGTCAAGTGCTACTTGTTTTCACACCTCCAGCATCTCGCTGGGGTTCCACGGCGTGCATGTCGTGTGCATGAGGTGAGACAGAAACGCGTCTCAGCCTGCGGAAGATTCTGGGCCTCTGTGCGGAGTCCCAGGGTGATGGGGGCCGAGGTCCTGGGCTCTGGAGCTCACCATCAGGAGCCCCCGTGGAATCGGCAAGTGCAGTCCCTCTCTTCTTACTCAAGGGTGGCTGGCCTGCTAGACAACAAAGAACATCGCTTCGAGCTGCAAACACCCCCCAAGAGTGGCTGGTGACGGCGGACAGGTCAGCACCACCCAAACAAGCAAACTGGCTAACTTCTGTTCTCTGTTGACACCCACTGAAACGTGGATGTCGTTACAGCATGCACAGCAACTCCAATTGGCATTAAAACACACACCAACACAGTCTCCCCCGGCATGTGGGGGAATCCTGAGAAAATGCAAATTAGATCATGGCACTCCTCTGTTTAAAACCCTTCATTAGCTTAGGATAAAACCACCACTCTCAACATGAAATCCAGTCATTTTCTGGGTCTCCAAGGCCGCCTGTGAGCCAAGCCCTCTCTCCCCTCTGCCCTCCTTGCCCACTGCTGTCCCGTCACTAGCCCCACTCCAGCCACACGGACTCTTTGTCTTCCTTGACCCGCCAAGCTGGTTGCTGCCTCAGGACCTTTGCACTTGCTCTTTCCTCTGCCTAGAACACATTTCCCCCACATCCTTCCTTGACTGGCTCCTTCCTGGTATTCACTTTTGGGCTCAAATATCCCTTCCTCAAAAAGACCATCCCTCTTTTACTCTATTTAAATTCTATTTAAATGACGACATCACTTCCCACCTCATTTAATGAGATGTCTCTGTTTAATGGTCTTCATAGCACTTGCCACTGTCTGAAATTGTTTGTTTAAATATGTTTTTTTACGTGTTTGTTGCTTGTCTCTCCCTAGGATCCCCTTAAGTCACCAGCTACTTCACTCACCATCCAACTTGTCACTAGGCCCCCCCATGTGACCAGGCCCTCTGCAGACCCTCTGGGACCATTGTCCCGGCTTCCCGGCTGGGCTGGACTTCCTGCTGCACTTTGCTCCCTTCTGTCCCCCTCATGCCCCAGCGCCCCAGAGCCGATCACTGCCCCACGGTTGCACAGAAGTCCTCAGAGCTCCTCTGGCTCTGCCTTCCGGATGAGATCTCGCCTCCTCACACGGTGGACAAGGATCTCTGCGGTCTGCTCCCTGCAACCCAGTAGGGCCTTGCTGCCCCCATGCCTCCCTCGTGAAATACTTGCAGTTTCCAGAAAACACCCCGTTGGTTCTCACCCCTGTGTCTGTGCGCCTTTGCCTGGAGCACCTTTGCACCCTCTTGTCCCCTGGCTGACGCTCACACCCTGGCCAGACTCAGCTGGCACTGCCTCAGCCCCCGGGGGGGTTTCAGCCCCAAGCAATCCATCCTCCCCTCTCTCGTGCCTCAGCCTTCCTACATCCCATACATCCCGGGACACTCCTCGCTCTTCCTCCCAACCCCTGTACCTGCCACCCTGACGCCCAGGTCCCTGAGTGGGTATGTGGGCTCTGGGGAGCCTTCCCAGTCCCCAGCTGGACAAGATGCCCGTCCTCCTGCGGTGGCCGTGTGGGCCTCCGTCTCAGCAGCACCACCACCGCACTGCGCCTTCCCACCTCCACCGTCTGCCTGGGGGCTGTTTGAGGGCGTGTCTGAATGGCCCCGGGACCACGCCCACGGCCTGGCACAAAGCAAGCACTGGAAACAGGGTGCTGAATGAAGAGCACCATCCTCACCCTGCAAGGCAGCTCCTGGTGCGACGGGGAGCTGTGCCGCTGGCACCCATGGCTGGAAAGCCCTCTGCAGCAGGAAGGTCTGCACCTCGCAGGGCACTGCCAGCCACAGGGATGGGGACCCGGGGGGCTGGCAGCACCCCCTCCTCCAGGTGGTTGCCTGTGCCTTCTCTTCTCCCTGCCAACTAGCAGGGCCTGGGGAAGCCGGGGTTAACTCTGTTGTGATTGGTACTGAGTAATGGGGCCTGTCAAGCTCTGCAGCCACCTGCTCACGCTCCTCCCTGGCCCAGGGGTTTGGCTGAGCAAGGCTTCCCTCTCTCATCCTGCTGAGGACTGAGGTGAGGGCAGGGGACGCCCATCAGAGGCTCAGACAGGGTTCTGGGACTGGTCCATTTCCCCTGGGGTATCTGCGACTCTGTGTGGAGGGGCACTGGACTCAGTGTCCTACAGACCTGGGTTCAAATCCCAGCTCCCCAGCTTTAGCTGTTGCCCTGAACTGGCCGGGCATGGCCCAAAGTGATGCGCAAGAAAGCGCTTTACAATTGCAAAGGGGCTCACGCAGCCCGGAAGGGGAACTGATCTGAGTTTCCCTGGAGCATGCTGGTGGCCCTGGGGTCCTGGATGCCCTCTGGGTCGGGGAAGAGGGGACCTCTGGACCGGCCCTGCTTCTCAGGTTGCCTCAGATGCTGGAGGCTGGCAGAGAGAGGGGCCTCATTTGCAAGTGTTTTCCAGGCTTACGTGCTGCTCACACTCCTCCACAGCTCCTCCAGCCCAACCTGCGCTGTACTGCCAGAAGAACCTTCCCAAAATACTCCTCACAGCATCACTCCCCTGCTCGGAAACTTCCTGCAGCGGCCTCACGTCGCCCGCATGAGCCCAACTCCTTCGCTGGCATCCAAGCCCTCCACAGCCCCACCCTCTCTGTTTACGAACTCGGGGTCCAGTCTGGAGTCTCCCTTCTGTGTCCTTTATGCTTCATTGATTCATCTCAATGTCCCCCAAAGATAAGAAGTAGCCTCTGTAGTTAGATATGAGGAAGCTGAGGCTCAGAGAGGTTGACCGGCTTGACCAAGTTTGCCCAGCTGGAGTCTAGCTGCCCTTGGACAACTCTGAGGCCGCTGAGCTCAGAGAGGCCTGCAGGGTGGAGCCAGCCTCGCTGCTCTGAGGACCTCCAGCTGTCAGGCAGCAGGTCACCCCAGCAGCCCTGGAGGGGTTCCCCACAAAAGCCAGTTTTGCAGATGGAGAAGGAAGAAGGCCCAACTCACAGGCCAGGGGCCCTTTAAGACGACCCCTCTGGCTGCTGTGTAGAGGGCAGATTGGGGGAGGGGGTGGGAGCGCGGGGAGATGGGTTCCAAGGCTCTTGCTGCTCCCTGTGAGAGATGGTGGAGCATCCAGAAGCGTTCAGCCTCTTAGCTTCTCAGAGCTTGTGCTTTGTGGTCTGGAAAAGGTGACTGCCTTTGACCGCCACACAGGGCGGTTGTGAAGATAAAATATGGAACCATACAGGAAGCTGAGCTATTGGCCGTGGAACCCGCAGCCATGCCCTGTCGCGGGAGCCGTTGTCCCAGACCGCCTGGGAGGCCGTCTCAGGGTCTCAGGGATGATCCTCCTTAGGGGATGTGCTGGGCAGAGGGGTGGCTGGAGGCCCACCGAGCCTTGTCCCTGTGGCTGTGCCCGTCTCTTCCTTCTCTCCTAGGAGCTCCTGCTCTGAAACACTGAAACACTTTCCTAAAGCACAACCCAGCCCCGAACAGAACAGCCTCGCCTCCCAGCCCCTGCAGCTGACAAACACCGTTTGGGCCTCCTCTCGCCTGCCCACACAGTCTGTCCCATCCCCCTTCTGCAAAGGCACTTCCCCCCCACCTTTGATTCATTCACTCTATTTCGGCCTCGGGGTTCGTTCTGTTCCTCCAGGTGGGAGACGTCCATTGCCACCTTGGGGACGCCTCACCTGCTGTCCTCTCTGCCTGGGCTGTCCCTCTCCTCTTTCTTCACCTGGCAGGGGGCGTCCCATTCAGATGGAAAGACAAGCCACCCTTAGAGAGGCCTCTCTGACTTTTCTTAGTCAACATGCCACCCTCCTGGTCATGGTCGATAACGTCTCTATTTTATTTTTTCTGTGGCACTTAGTGTCCTTGGGACCATCATCAGCCTGCTTTTTGACCATCTCTTCCCACAAGACAGAAGCCTCATGACCGCAGGCCCTGGTCCGGCCCCGTCGGCCTCTGACCCCCCAACGCCTGGGACACAGCAGCAGCTCAATAAAGGTTTGTGGAATGAATGAAGGGCCAGTTGTGTAAGATGGACACTTGTTTTCCTAAGGAAGAAACAGAAGCTTCTGGCCTCTCTGGCTGCCCCTTCTGGCCTCTCTGGCTGCCCCATTTCTGTTAGTGTTTCCCCCCACTAAGATTCAAAACTGTGGCACAACCATCGGCTGTTCCTCCTTGTCCCCCACCCCCGAACTCTGGCTGGCCTTTGGTCACTGCCCTCTGGCAGTACTTTCGGCCTGCAAAGTGCTCCCGAGAGGCACTGCGGACAATGCACACTCCTGTCAGCAAGGTGCCTCAACCTTGTCCTTCAGACCAGGACATCGGGGTCAAGAGAGATGCAGGCGTACCTGAGGTCAGGAGGGTGGGGAAGGTCAGCTCTGGGGGGCACACAGGTCTTTTGCCCTCAGATCTGCCCCAATACCTCTGAGCGGACCTCAGGGAAGCAGAGATGTCTGTGCGGTTGGGGAGGGGGTCTCAGCAGTGGAGGGTGGGTGGGGCCTCCCCAGGCCTGCTCTGCCCCCCACAGCCCCTCCCCAGCACTGCTGGCCTGTCCCCAGGCCCAGGGCTTGGAGCCTGCTCCTCGAGAGGAGGGGCCACCTGCAACATCTTGAAGGGTCACCGCTTAGCGCACAAGGAGCACAACCCTGGGCCCCACAGAATGTCACCCGCTCCCTCGTTAACCATTTGCTGGTGAGGAGAGGCCTCCTTTGACCCCTCACAAGACTTCCTCAGCCCTCTAGGTGATAGATTTAGGCGGGAAACCTGAGTGTCTTCCACACAAAAATATGAGCAAGAAGCAGGTGGTGAGTGTGCCATGGTGAGGGTGTGTGTGCATATGCGTGTCTGAGTGTGTGCATGTGTGGCTGTGCTTGCCTCTCTGTGGGTATGCGCATGTGTGCAACATGATACAATAAGCACACACGTGTGTGTGAGAGACAGAACACAGTGTGTGCCCCTGGGGCCATGGTTTACAGCCCAGGGGCTTTCTGGCTGATGCTCTGAGGCCCCATTAGAGGTTGAGGAAGGTCAGGCTGTCAAGCAATGCATCTGAGCTCCGTGGGTTCCCACAAGGCTGGCGGGGAAGGTGGAGATGAAGAGAGAGGCTCTGAGGAGGGTGTGAGCCGGGGCCAGCTTGTTGTAGTCTGACGAGCTGCTCCTGCCTGGCTGACTCAGAGGCGGCCCGCCGGACGCTGGGTGGCTGATGCTGTCTGCCTGGCCGACTGACCCTCCCAGGCGCTGGCCGGCTGACCCTGCGAGGCTGGTGACTCATCTGCCTCTGCAGCCCAGTCTCTGGAAAGCCTGCCCAGTCCTGGCTCAGCCTGCTGGCTGTTTGCTGTCTGAGCCTGACTCTTGACTGCGCAGACGCAGTGGGGAGAAGGGTCCTTAGACCCTTAGGATCAACGTCCCCACGGCCTCCGGCCTTCACCTCTGGGGCCTCTGGTCTTCCTTCCCTCAGGGTACCCCTCTGTGAAATGGTGTCACAGGTTGGATGTGTAGTGAGAACATCTAAGAAGGGCAGGGCTAGCAGAGGCTTGGGAAACGCTGCCTCAACTCTCCGAGGCCAGACCTGAGCCAGGCCACCACAGAGCCGGCGTGCCACTGCAGGTGGGCAAGCAGGGCCACGGGGGCCGAGGGCCCTCTGGGCCGGGGAGGAGAGCCGGGGCACCAGGAGCACTGCCCCCAGGGCCACCCTCTCACAGGCACAGAGCATCTGAGGAAGCGATTATCAAGGGCCCCAGGAGGCCTACGTTCTCCACGGAAATGTGGCCCCAGCCTCAAGGTGGCTCCCGAGTCCTCCCTGTGGGCAGCCCGCTCTGCCCGGCCTCCTCTGGCCCCTACAGTGCCCCGGGGCCCCGTCCTTCACAGCACTGCCTGCTGGACACTCACTGTCTGTCCATGTCTCTGTCCTCTCTGTAGCTCTCTGAGCTCCGGGAGCGGGGGAGCATGGGAGGGGAGCTCGAGGCTGATTGCATGGTGTCAGTCTGTCTGTCTGCGGCACTGAGCAGTGAGCATTGGAAGGGCAAGGTCAAGGGGGAGTAATCAACGTTGATTCAGTTCCTACTAGATGCTCTACGTACTTTATCTCACTTCTCATTAAACCTTGCAAGGTGGCTATCATACCCCCGTTTTGCTGATGAGAAAATGGAGGCTCAGAGACAAGAGAGACTAGTTCAAGGTCACTCACAGCTGGGCGGGAGAGGAGCTGGATTCCCACCCAGTCTATGCTTGAATCATTGCCATTCTGGTCTAAGGCAAAGAAGGGAGAGCCGTGCCTTGGCCCCATGCCTGGGGCACCGAGGTGCTTCCACATGCCTGCCGCTTCAGAGGACGCCTCGGCCTCAGAGGTGCCACATGTCCCTGCTGGGCCCAGACCTCGAGCCTCTGGAGCCTGCAGGATGGAGGAGCCTTGGGGGCCCTGGAATCTAGGGATTGGAAATGGGCTTCCCCCAGCAGCAGGAGCAGGGGCCTGGGGTGCCTGCAGCACGGACAGGCTCCCTCCTCAGGTGGTCTCCACTAGCAGGCTCAGGTTGTGTGTTCCTGGTATGTGTCTCCTGTGTGTGTGCCGTCTCCACACGTGTGACTGCTCCCTGGGTGGGCCTCTGTGCGTCACCGTGTTTGTACCCACACAGGCTCGAGTGTCAGCTTCTGTGTGCACCTGCTGGCAGTTTGCACGAAGCGTGCACCTGTGCAGCCGTGAGTCCCGACTGCGCATCTGAGCGTGCGCATCCATGTGCAAATGTGCAGTTTGCGGGGATGTGTGTGGCTGTGAGGGGGGCTGGGACATAAGGTGAGAAGCCGTCAGAGGGTGTGCGTGAGAAGAGGGGCTTCCACGAGCCACACAGCTTCACCTTCCCCGTTCAAGGTCCCTGCTTCTTGAATCATTCACATAATAGCATAGTCCAACAACATAGTTCAGTGCTGTCCCCGTCTCTCCCTTCAAACATTTCTGGCACAGCCTTTGTAGTTAGAGAGTTCTCAGTTCGAATTCCAGCTCCATCTGCTGTGCGGGAGCCTCGTGAGTTACCCTCTCTTCCAGGCCCCGGTTTCCTCTGTTGGACTAACGTGACGAGCGGAGATGGCACCCATGTCCCCACCGCAGAGGAGGTTCTTCGAGCTGAACGTGCTATAAGAAGAAGTCTTGTCAGAGTGGGTGCAGTCCCTCTGGCTTCCCCATGTGTGTGTAAGCAGGGGAAATTTCCCTGACATCATTGCAAGACAATTTCCCGCTTCCTGGCCGTCCTCATCCTTTTCTCTGGCACCAACTTGTGCAGAAGAGACAAGACCCCTTCAGACCAGCTGCGTCACTCAGAATAACCGCACACCTGGCACTGGGCTGACGTGGCTCGTGGGGCTTTCTAGACTACCCTGTGTTGAACTGTGCTGGTTTTCGCCCTCTGCGGAAGGCTAGACATTAAGCTCTTAAACTAAACAGAGAGGCATCTCCTATTTTAAAATGAATGCAGTACAAAGCATTTTTGAAGCCGTGGGCTTGAGAAACTAAGGTGTGAGTGTGTTTTCAGATCTTACGGCTTCTCGGGCAGGGTTTGCCTGGTGGTGAGTCGGACATTGCAATCCAGCTCTACTCTACTTTGTTAAGTACCCAGGGGAAAAGATTCAGATTATAAAGTGCTTATCGAGTGTCTCCACCAAGCCAACCATTGCCCCGGGTTTGTCGCCGTGTGGTCTCATTTCCTCTGGTCAGACGGTAGCCCCGTATGACAGGCGCGGCACTCAGCCTGCTCGGGGTCACTTGCTATTAAGCGATAGAGTCAGAATTGAAGTCTTGGTCTCCTAACTCCAAGCCCTCTCCATGAAGACAGCTATTTTTCAATCTCTTTAAAGAAATGGAATCCTGTTTTCAGATGAATTCGATGTGGAAGCCAAATGGGTAGGAAGGTTAGAATGAAGCTGCGTGGCTGAGGTGGTAGGGGGCTTGGAGCTCCCTGTGTGGGCCCCTCTCATCCCCAAGGTGGCCCCCTGGCCTGTTGAGGAATCTCGGGGCTTCCAAGAACAGAGCTGGAAAACCACGCGTCCACAGCCCTGGGCTCCGCAGGACCGGCCTGGCTCTGTGGCCTGGGAGGGTGGGCAGCCCTGGAAACCCCGAGGAAGGGGCAAGGTGACCAATCAAAGAGGGATGTGAAAAATGCCAGAAGCAGCTGCCTCCCATGCTGGGATGGGAGGGCGGGGAGCTGCTGGGACCCCATATCTGCCAGAAGATGGTAGAGTGCTCTGACCCCCCCCCCAAATTCCTCGGCCCGTGATTCTGTCCACTGCAGACATTTCCTCCACTTTGGGAGCATATCTCTGATTTCTAGACGAATGTTGCAAGAAGAGTAGGAGTCCCTTTACCACCCAGAAGCATTTTTGAGGTGCATCGTGATTAAAAAAATACGTTTACAAATGGTTTCTCAACAACCTCACTATCACCAGCTGTGATGATCTTGTTTATTTTCTTGCTATTTCTCCCTACTGTAGACTACGAGCCATGAGGGAGCGGGAACCTTGCTGTCGTGGTGGATGAGGACCCCAGGGCCCGGCCCAGGGGCCAGCATATGGTGGGCATAGGTAAACACTGGTGAACGACATACCAAACCGACGGGAACATTATTCCCATTTTACAGACAAGGAAACCAAGGCTCAGAGAGGTTCAGGGGCTGCCGGTGGTTAAGCAGCTGGTGGACAGCCAAGTCACAGTTTGGGTCCAGCTGCCGGCTTTAGCGTTAGCTGTGGAGCAACAATGAATCCGATGAATTTATTCACCCCACTCCCATCCCCCTGAGTAGGGAGGGAGATTAACCAGGCTCTCGCCCAGTGAGCTCCGAATCCACCCTCCAGCCTCCTGGTCTGGGTCCCATCAGTGTGTCTACAGAATGGGGACACAAAGACAGGATCTCTCTGGGGCCTGGGGAGGATTAATCAGCAATTAGTGTGCAAAACACTTTCCAGACAAATGTTAAGTATTATTAGTATTTAAATTTAGTTTCATTTTCCCCTGCATCCTGACAAAAGGGAACAGATGGCCCTGGCTCCAGGTGGAAGGGGGAGGGCGGGGCGCTCAGCGCTGCTAAGCGGGATGTTTTCTCGGGCTCCCAATTAGCCCCTGCCTGAGGTGGGGGCCCGGGGTGACTCGCGGTGGGTTGTGGGAGGCCTGTCCTGTAAAGACCCCGTGAAGGTCAGGGGAAAGCACAGCTTAGGGTCCGAATTCCCCTTCCCGACTGGCTGTGTGACCTTGGCCAGGTCACAGCTCCTCTCAGAGCCTCGGATCAGCGATGCCTGCCTTGCAGGGCTGGCATGGGGAGGGACGGAGATCCAGCTGAGAAAGCCCCCGCGCCCCGCCTTCCTGCCTGACTCCTTCCGACACCCAAGCTTGGGTCTGGTTTCCTCTGGAGAGGTTTGCTGAGAACCGAAAATACCCTGGGACCTGGAACCTTGCAGACCTGCACACAAGCCCTGGGCCACCTCTTGTGTGATCGCCTTGACTCCGGATCTCGGGTTTCTTATCTGCAAAATGGGCATGACACTGGCACCGGCTCTGCCTGCCTTGCGGGGTGGACACCAGCTGAGATGGTGGCTTAGTAAACTGTAGAGGGCAGTACAGATGGGCGGCATTGCTGCTGTTTCCTGCCTGTCGTCGGCCCCGGGTCTCTGGCTTTCCGGCTCTCTGGGAACTACCACAACCCCGTTGCCTTTCGGGGGTGGTAGGAGGTAGGATGCTTGGACAAAATCCACATGTAATCCGCCCTGGCTGCACCTCAGTTCTGGGTGCCGTCCTTGTCTCTCCTCTAGCCCCTGTTCAATTAGGAGACCAGAACCCAGAACGGGAGAGTCCGCAAGTGGGCTCTGGATTCCCAAGAGCAGAGGAGCTACCCTGTGTGGACAGAGCAGTGCAGCCAAGAACGCTGTGGCACCCAAGCTCACCTCAGGGCTGGGAAGAGGCTTCAGATGCCTGGAGCACTGGGGGCACCTACGGGGCCGCCTGCTGGTGTGCAAGGGGAGGGGCTTTGGGGTTAGGCCGATCTGGGCTCACATCTGGAATCTGCCCCTTCTTTTTTCTGGGACCCTGGGCAAGGGGTTTTACCTCTCCAAGCCTCAGCTTCCTAATCTATCAAATGGAAATGATAATACCCTTCTAGAAGGGCCACAACAAGAGTCAAATCAAATGAGAGAAAATATGGAACCCAAAGTCGTAATGCCTCCTGGATGACTTTGAGCTTTCTCAGAGGAGAATAGATGGAGAAGCACTACAATTGGGTGAATCATCCTTGCCTGCCGCCATCTTCACCTCCCTGTTTTCTGTTGCCCTTCTTCTGGTAACAGCCCCTAGTTTTACTGTTTGAGGAACTTCCACAGCCCTGCCCTCCACAAGTCATGCCCATGGGATTCCTCTAGTTCACAGAGGCCACATGACCTGGGACTTCCGTGGGCATTGCCGGGAAAGGGGTCCTCCTTTCCAGCTGACTTGGAGCCTTGGACAAACACCTAGTGCTGATGGCAACATTTTGCCACCCGTGGGGCGAGTCTGCCTGAGGATGGGCCAACCCGGAGGAGAGCAGGGCTGGGAGAGGGAGAGAGCTGGCTTCTTGGGGACGTTGTTAGGAGCCCGGGGCCAGCTGTGCCTGCTTTCAGTGACACGAACCACTATTCCACGTCTTTCTTTTTACCTGAGTCAGTTTGAGTTTTTAGAAAACCACTTGCAACTGAGACTTTTTTTGGCTAACTCATCTACAGTAAATAATTTGATTCTAACAAACCTTTGGTTTCAGCAATGGGGATAGTTCAGACTTGAGCATCTGGGGCTAAAGAGCAGATGTTTGGGCTCAGTTCGCTAATGTTCTGTGAAAACGTTTGCTTCTTGTTCATGAGGGCTGTTGGTCAACGGTTTTCTTGTAATGTCTTTGGTTTTGATATCAAGCAAATGCTGGCCTCTTAAAATGAGTTGGGAAGGTTTCTTCCTGTTTTCTGAAAGGTTTTGTGTAGAATTGGTATTATTTCCTCCTTAAATGTTTGGTAGAATTCACCGGTGTAGCAGGATGCAGATTTTTGATGATATAAATTACTTAAAAAAAAAAAAAAAGAGCCATTTTGCTTACTATTCCTGTCTTATGTATTGATTGAACTATTTCCCAACATTTTGTGACCTGATTCTTGTTTGGGGCTGCACTCGGCTCCTGTAACTGGAATATGATCTAAATGTATCTGTCATGGTTTTGTGGTTTTTACTTTTTAAAAAAAATCAACAAATTGTTTGCAATCTGTTTAAAAGAAGAGAACATAATATGGTTAACTTTGATTCTTCTCCTAAAGTTGCTGTGCCCTCCTTGATTTTTAGCCTCATCTCTCACCCTTCGCGGGGCTGCACATTGGCCCCTGGGTCCCGCCTCCCAGCCTTTGCCCATGCTGTTGCCTCTATCTGGAGCTCTCTTCCCCGACCCCACCCTGGCTCCTCCATGGGCATATCGCTTCTGCAAAACTTTTCTGGCTTCCCAGGCTGGACTAGGTGCCTCTCCTGGCTTGAGTCCTTGAGGGTAGACCCTTCTCTACTCCTTTCACTGTAAGATTCAAGCTCTGAGCAGAGAGCCTGGACATGAGCCCTTGCTGAATGCTTGCTGAGTGAATGAACATTTATTGCTGTTCATGACCACAGTGATAGCTGTAATAACCGCCTCCATGCGCACACTTCTGAACAGTTTACGAGCAGTTGTAACGTGCGTCGTCTCATTTGAATCTTCACAGCAGTTCTCTGGAGAGGGTGTCATTGCTCCATTTTATATTTGTGGACATTGAGGCCCAGAGAGACACAGTGACTTGCCAAGCTGCCTAAGTGGCAGAGCTGGCATTCCAAGGCAGGTCTTCCTGACTCCAGATACAGCAATTCTCCCCCAGTCTGAGTCACACGCCAAGATGATTGGTTTGGGAAATGTTGTAGGCTTTACCCGTAAGCAAAATCTTGTGCTGAAACTGCAGCCAGAGAGGGTGCTCCAGGAGGAGGGCTGGGCCGTGATGGGGCTGCAGCTGAGGGCCCTGCAGAAGCCTGGCCTTCTACTTAGATGGGTCCGCAGGCGGGGAGACAAGCCGCAGAAGGCGAGCAGCGTCTGGGCAGGGTTTCCAAAGAAGGGGCGTGGCTACAGCAGAAAGGGGTGGAGAGAGTTCTCTCCAGTCTGGGGACCAACAGACTTTGGACGTGGGATCAGTTATCCACTCTTCAGCCTCCCGTCCCCACCCCAGATCCTTGTTGCCAAACCTTTCCAGAACACACTGATCAAACAGATGTGTCAAACCAGGGCTTCTAAAAGAGTCCACAGGGTGTGGTTTGAGCCTTGGGCTCGAAGCCTTGATCTATTGCTTACTATTCCTTCCCATTTCCATGTGCCTGCCTAACTTTGACTCATCCTCGCGTCTCAGCTTAGAAGTCCCCTCCTCCAGAAGCCTTTTCTGATTCTCCATGTTGGAAAAGGAGTCCTTCCTGTGCCCCCACCCCTCTACACTCTACACTTCTTTTTGTCACAGACTGAGCACCCGAGAGCCTCACGGTGTGTTCGTGTCTCTTGACCACAGGTCTTTGAGGGCAGGGACTGTGTTTTGCTCATCTCCACATCCGTAGGAGGCAGTGCTTCTCATCTGTAAAATGGAGGTGGCAGCTCCTAATTATGGGGTGGATTGTGAAGATTCAGTCATAAATGAGATTTCAAAAACCTCCCAGACGTGTAGCTGACATGCAATGTAGACGAGTCATTTTTTTCTTAGTTAATGTTAAAGAGAGTTTACTCCGGGGCAGCGGAGTGCTGAGGGTTTCCTCTGTGTGGCCTCACAGGGTCCTCTCAGTGCGCTTCCTTCTGTTGGTCTGAGCAGCAAAGAGCTCTGGGCAGAGACACATTTTGGAAGGTATGGAAGACTAAGGGGTGGAGCCATGTCCCCCCAAGATCCCCCCACTCTGACCTCACATGTATGGGGCCCACACTGGTTCCTCGGAGTGGGGATGTTTCACTCCGCTTTCTTTCAGCCCAAGGACAAACAAGCCCCCTCCTGCCTTGGGTCCCACAGCTTAGCTGGCATTTCCAAAAGGAACATAACTGAAAGCTTCAAGGACCAGTGAGGAGACGGCTAGAGGCGGAAGAACCGCAGAAACAGCAGTTTCCAAAGCCCGTGTTTCAGGTCGTGCAGGCAGTTAGCTGGGCTGGCAGAAAGAACCCAGACTCTGGAGTCCCACGGACCTGGTTCAGCTCTTAGCGCTGTGAGCAACCTCAGGTAAGTCAGTTCATCTCTCTGAGCCTCAACTTTCTTTTCTGGAAATGGGGCCACCAGGACTTAACTTTCTGCGTTGTTGTAAGGACACCCCTGGCATAGCAAGGCACTCAGTGAGCTTCTCTCCTCTTCCTCACGACCTTCTTATCCCTCACTGTGCTGAGCACAGGGCCAGCACACAGGAAAGAAGGAGCTGCAGTGGCTGACTCAGAACTACTCCCCCCTCCTGCCCTCGGGGGCTGAGGCCCTGCTCAGCTCCCATTGGTATCTCCTGTACTGCTCTCGGGGCCGGGTACCTTTTTGGTGCCTAGGACAGACTTGCTAAAGGAATGAGGAGATTCCAGATGGTGGGAATAACAGGAGGGCAGACTAAGCAGAGTGTTAGGGTAGACCAGGGAGGAGCCGAATCTCTCTAGAACAAACTGTCAGGAAGTGGATAAGATGCCTTTGCATAAACTGTGCCCCCAACTTGGAATGCCCTTTCTCCTCAATGTCTGACATGCCTACTTGTCTCTTAAATCCCAACTCAATTGTCACCTCCTCACCAGCTTTGTTCAACCCTCTGGGACGAATCAGTTGCCCCTGCCTTTGTGCAGAATCCTTCAGGAACTCTGTTCATGCCTCCTGTAGGCACTTTTAACCCCTTGTCATAGTTCTTGGTTTACCTGCCTGACCTCTTGCCAGGCAGTGGGTTCCTTGAGAGCAGGGACCATGGCCAGCCTCTCTGGGTTCTCCGTGGGCCTAGGGCTCGGCAGCCAGCAGGTTCGGCCTTGACTCTTCCCCCACAGCAAAGGTGCATTGAACTACTGAATGTTCTAGCCAGAGGCCAGAGCAGCTGCACTCGTGTCCAGACACCTTCTCCTTCTTGGCAGCCAATTCAAAGCCCAGGCAGGATGCTGGGCCTCGCTGGCCTCACTTGCATGGAGGCAGGAAGGGAGCCACTGCCAGCCTTGGAAATGCAGCTTGTACGGGCTGACTGGGTAGACGGACTTTGACAGCCCAAAAGCAAACTGGGGTCCAGTCCTCTCTGCTGCTGGCTGAGCTTGGGCCAGTCCCTTCCCCTCTCTAAGCCGCAATTTCCCCTCTGTGACTTGAGGAGTAGGGGAAAAGGGACCGAGCTCCAGAGAAAGCTAATGCTCCTCCTACTTCTAAAATGCTATACATTTGTTTTCTGGGCTTCTTAGAGACTGACAGATGCACATAAACATTCATGTGTACACACACCTACACACAGGAACAAACAGACGCAGCTGACCCAGATGGACAGACAGACACACACACACACAAACTGACATCAACATGCTGACTTTCAGAGACACAGAGACACATGTGCCTAAATGTCACACTTGCACACGATATGGAGACAATCAGGCTGCCACAAACGTCCTTCCCCCCGCCCCCCGCCCCGATACACAAGACTCGACTTTACAACTCACAAAGATACTCAGCCTCATTGGCACCCACATTCTCTTTGAGAACCTAAGACCCCTTCCAGCTGGCAGAGTGGGGGTGACTGGAAGCAGTCACTCATCTCTTCCCCAGCAGGTGACACGTCCCCCTGCTCTCTCTCCCAGACCTGGGCCGGCAGAGGAGATGGCGGCCTCTTGGTGGAGCGGTGAGCAGGGTGAATGCCGGCCTCAGCCCACAGAGGTGAGGGTTGGCTGGGGACTCATCTCCCAGGTTACTGCCTACGGATGCAGCTTTTAAAAATAGCTTCCTGCTGCTTCCAGGAACGCTCTAGGGAATGAGGACTCCAGAGATTGGATTTTGCTGGTCCCTGGCCTCCCTGTGGAGCTATGTGCAAGGGTCCTTGCAAGAGACCACTCACGTGTGCCCAGACTCTCCGGACGTGCCCTGTGGCCGGTGGCAAAGAGGAAGAGGCTGAGTGTGGCTGGATGGCTGGGGGGTCCTTCACTGCCAAACCTCATCCTGGAGGAAGGCTGCTGGCTCCACAGTCCTGGGTGGGGGCATCACGACCTCCTGGGGGCAGCACGATAGAGTGGTTTATACCGGGCTCTGCCACTCCCTGGCTTTGGGACCTGGGACAAGTTCTGAGCATGAGTGTTTTCTGTTGAAAAATGGGGCTAGTCACCTCTCCCTGTCTCATGAGTTGTGAAAATTGAGCCACAAAAGGTAGGTCCAGTCATCTTTCTCCCTCTTGGCTGTGCAGCCCACCCATGCCCCCCTCCCCACCAGGGTGGGGGCAGGTCTGGTTCACGGGGCATCCCCAGGCCTGCTCTGCCTTCTCGTCCCTCTTCCTCAGCCTCCTCTGCCCACACTGCCTCTCTTCTGGACCATCAGCACCGCATATTTCTGCTTTCAGAAACTTAGATTGCACAGAGGGAGATATACCCTGGAGGTTGGGGTCAGAGGGACCACCAGGCAGTGACCTGGGACTGGCTCAGCAGCTTTGATGGTTCAGGAATCAGACTTCAGCCACTGTTAGGAAGGGGGAGCTGGCAGCTGGTGGGGCCCGGGGCTGACAAGCGTGTCACCAGCTGAACCTCACATTTGTGAAGCCTGCAGCCTCAGGTCCTAGGCTAAGAGTCCCTGAGTTCTGGGCAGGTGCCATCAGAAAGCTAAGGGTCTGGGCCCTGTCCCTGGCTCTGTGCCTTCTTGACTGTGTGCCCTTGGGCACAAGACGCGGCTTCTCCTCTCTTCATCTGTACAATGGGACCTCTATCGCCCACTTCTCAGGCTCGTCTCAGGGTGGACAGGCCGTGGAAGATGCTTTGTCAGCCTGTGTCTGGCCAGAAAGCGTCATCCCTGCCCAGATGGAGACCTGGGAGTGAAGAGACTGAGGATGAAGGAATGCTAGAATGTCAGTGCCGGGGAGACCAAGTCTCTCCACTTACGGGTAGGGAGGTGGAGGCCCAGAGAGGGCAAGGAGACTCTCCGAAAGCAGAGTTCAGAGGGCAGGTGGAAATCCAAGCTCGCCTCATCCTCTCTGTCCTTTGTCAAACACCGACAGAGAGACTTGAGGGTCTGGTCTGGCTCTTCCTAGGAGGGGGTGGTGCCTCCTTCTGGAAAGTGAGCTTCTGAGCACCCTCAGGGAATAAGTGTGGTGTGGGCAGGGGGCCTGGTCCAACACCCTCTCCGCTGCTTATTTCCTGGCTGGCCTCTGACAATCATCAGCCTCTCTAAGCTTCAGATCTCCAACAAGCTGGGGATGGTAATGCCTCCCTTGCAGGGCTGTTGTAAAAATCACATGAGAGAAGCCTTAAGGCTGCTCACTAAGAGACCTGCAGGAACCGAACTTCACCTGCACGGTGCTGGCGTCTGCGTCGGCCTCTGCCGTGCTTTGCCTGACCTGCTAAGGTGAGGCCAAGCCCCAGACTGGCTGTGTGTTGCGGGCCAGTCATGGGGCAGGGAGATGATGTAGCGCGAGGAGCCCGATCAGGTGTGTGGGGTGCATTCTGCCCCAGTGGTTGGTTTCCTCCCCCAGACTTCACTGTCTCCACCTGTTAGATGGGGGAGGCATCCCCATGGCTATGAGTCACAGTGTCTCTAGGAACAGAAGGTGCCTCACACCTGTGGGTTTGCTGGGTTGCTTTGCTCAGGCACTGGGAGCCTCAGAATGTGCATGGGACAAAAATCGCCAGAGTGTGCAGAGGCAGGTGTGAATGCCTGAGGCGAAGCACATAGAGGAGGAAGAAGCTACTGGGGTATCTAGGTCACTGAGGCTCAGAGTGGGGCAGGGCTTCACCCAAGGCCACACAGCAAGATGGTGACTGAGCTAGAACTACAACCCATGGTCCAGGAATCTCCTGGTTGGAAAAGGCTGAGATCATTTGTCCAACTCCCCATCCTAGGGGGAACAATTATACACCTCCAGGGGTGAGGAGCTCACTACCTTATAGGGCAGCTTACTCGTTTTGTAATAGCTCTGGTCCTTAGATATTTCTCGTTCATATTGAGCTAAAAATCTATTTCCAGTTACTCCAACCTCTGCCCTCAGGATCAACATGCGTTGCATCGTCCACAGCTGGACGCTTGACGATAGGATCAGACGCCTCAAGTCTTCTCCAGTTTTGCAGTTTCCTATCCTAACAGGATGGACTCTCACCCTCTTAGTCAGTGAGGGAACTGCCACACCTTCCAGCACTCGGATCCAGATTGCTAAAGAATAAATCATGGAAACGCCAGAGGCTGCCCCAATGAGGATGTTCAATAAATATAATAACAATTAGGTATTTTTATTAGTGAAGACAAAATTGACTCAGAAGTAAAGGGAATTTTAAAGGCCTTTTCAATTTGTGCTTTTCATGTGAAGCAGTTAATCAAAAAGCAAATAAAAGCATCCAAGTGCCAGGAAAAATATGCAGTGAAATGTATTTTTTGGAGGGTAAGTCTGACTCTACTAAATTATCAGAGAATTGTACCTAAAATAGACTCTACTGGCTGTGGACTCCTTGGAGCAGAGGCTGGGTCTTTCTATCACTCATGGCAGCCAGAGCTGACGAGGGCACACAGGAGACCAGCGAGTACATGAATGAGTAGTTTCAGTTGTTATTTTGAATGTGCAAAAGGTCAAGTGGAACTCCCTGCTCATTTATGTCTTGGACCTCGGAGGTGTGTTGAGCAGGCCTGGGTATAAGACCAAGACATGGATGCCAAATGCTGGAAGGTATACTGGGCTCTGGGTAGCCCCAGGCTGCTGTGGAGAGAGATCAAGAGGATAGCTGGTAGTTTTGCATTCCAAACATCTATTTCCCTTTCTTTTAGTAAACACCTCCATTTCCCTTGGGGTAACTGCTCCTCCCCCAGTCTCCTTCCATTGGGTTGAGGTGGGGCTGAACCCCCAGCCTGAGGCTCCAGTAGAGGGCACATGACCAGGGTTTGACCAATCAGTGTGTTCCATTCCTCTGGCTACAGTGATTGGCTCAGGGATGGGCATGTGACTCAAAGAGGCCAATGAGATTCAGTTCTGGAACTCTTGCTGGAGCTGTTGGGGAGCCTCATTTTGTGATGGGGTGCTGAGCTAGCAGGATCTAAGTCTGTAGGGGCCACCAGGAGAAGAGAAACCAACATCGAGGAAGTCAGAGCTGAGACATGGAGAGAAACTGAGATCTGCTCTCATCATTTGAGCTGCCTGATCCAGCCGTGGTGGAAACTAACCGTTCCTTGAGCTTCTCATCACATACGCCAGTAAATTCCTCCTTTTTCTAAAGTCGTTCGCAGTGAGCTTCTTTCACTTGCAACTGGAAGTGTGTTGGCCAGTACGGTAGTACGAGAGGTAAACTTCCTCTCCAGTTTTGAGGCAGATGGCTGATAGAAAGCCCTCCTTCTCCAAGCTCTCCTGGGGCCCTGCTTTGTCCTGGACATTGGTGGATCCCCTCTCCCACCCTGAGCAGAATAGAGGGGCTGGTAGGGTCCAACAAGCAGGCTGCCATCCTGGGAGATCCCTTCCTCGCTCTCATCCCTACATCCAGTCAGCCACCAAATTCAATCCGCTCTCCATACAACCTCTCCAGCCTGGTCAGGGCCCCTCTGATTCTTGCATGGACTGTTACTCCTGCTTTGGAATGTTTGCCTCCAGTTTTGTCCTTGTGAATCTTTTTTCTACAGAGAGATCTTTCTCAAAAGCTAGTCTGACCACGGACACTCTTGTTTCATGGCTCTCCATGGCCAACAGCTGGAGTCTATTCCCTTTGGCAATGGCCTTCAAGACCTTTCACCATGTGACCCAACCTAGCCTTTCCTTTTGTCCATCCCTTGCATTCGGACAGCCTAGAGTCCTCCTTAAAATGCTCTCACGTGGTCCTATCTTTCCATCTGTCCCACTATCTGAAATTGCCTTTTCTTATCAGGCGCTGTGTAAAGGCTCATCTTCTATGAAGCCTCCCCATGCTTCTCCCCCCACCCAGTTAGCCCCAGCGTCCCCTGGGCTCCTGCAGCAGGCTGCACATCCTTCTATCACAGTCCCCGAACTGTCTGTTGTCCTAGTCTGTCTTCATGTCTGTCTCTCCCCCCAGGCTGGGAGCTCCTGGAGGGCGGGGCCAGCCCCATCCCTGAGTCCTCAGCACCCAGCTCACGCCTGGCACAGGGAGGTGCCTTACAACCCTCTGATACATTGCATCTGCCCACAGAATTGCTTAGTGCTGCTGCCCAGTTACCAAGTTCCTTGTACTTATTCATTTAAAACCACTTCCGGGGAGGAAGTGCGGACCAGAAAGTCAATTATTCAACCTCCACATTGTCCAGAGGAGCAACTGTGGCAGGTCCAGAAGGGTCATCCACCCCAGGTGCTGGGAGCTGAGATTTCCATTGCACCTTCATTAGGCTGCCTTGGGGAAATAAATGGGGTTCCCAGAAGAGTGGTGGGAATTTTCAAGTCGTCCTCGACCCAGTGCCAACAGAAGCAGACGTGGAAGCAGATGGCGATGACCAGGAGAGCATTCACGCTGGAGAGAGCCTAGTCTCACTCTCAGCTCTCGTCTCAGAGTTACTGAACCAGAGGAGGACAGGCCATTTAATTGATAAACGGAGGGAGAACAGGGCAACGCTTTCCTAATTTACAGCCCAGGAGATCCCCCAAAGACATAAGCAATCAGATCTCTCACCCTGGCTTCTGCCGACATGGAGGGTTTTTAAGCAGGAAAGGGGAGAAGGGAGAGAGAGGATGCCATCTCTAAACACTGTGCCCCGAGCTCTGTGCTGGGGGCTTGAAACTCATTGTCTCTTCTCATCCTCCAAGGAATAAGATGCTATCCTAGTTCCCCATGTGAGGGAACGGAGGCTCAGAGAAGGTGAGATCATGAGCCAAATTCACACAGCTTGGAAGTGGTGAGCAGAACTTCAGATCTGGTCTGAATGACTGTCTCACCTTCAGCCCAGCCAGGCCAGTGAGGTAGAAAGAGTGAGAGTTTCACAGTCAGTTGGCAAACCTGCGGGAATCCAGGTCCTTCACTTTCCAGCCCAGTGGATTATGTAACCCATGGAGCCTCTTTGATGCTCAATTTCCTCCTATGCTCAAAGGGGATGATAATCCCACCTCTCAGGGCCGGTGTATGAGAACAAAGTGGGAGAATATATCTACTGGGTCTAGCGCATAGTAGGGGCACAATGGAGGCGCTGGCTATGATCACTTTTCTTCCTGCCCTGCTCTTGACTTTCGGATCCCTTGGATGACCTATCTCATCGCCAAGTTCTAAGTCAGTTGAAATTGGAGAAGTCAGGTCTCAGCCTTCAGATCCCACCGATCCTGTGACATCAGGCAAGTCCCTTCATCCTTCAGCATCTCACCTTTTTCCTCTATGAAATGAGAGTGCTGGGCAGGATTCTTGTCCCCCAACCCGGAGTTTGGTATCAGTGGGGTTTTCCAAAGACAGTGATGGGTGGGAGATAGGGAGAGAGGGCGTCTTTCAGCAGCAAGGAGGGCCAGTTCGCAATGTTGTCATATTTCTTAGCTTTGGGTTGGAGTGATATCACCTTGTGGCTTATCTCTTGCTGATCAGAGCTCTGACTGGCAGTTAAGTGTCTTTGATTAATAAAAAATGGGGGAAATGAATTAATCATGACTTAAATGCAGTATGTTTGGGAAACAGAATCCTTAAAAATTCAAATCCACTGGGGCCAGGAGGGAAAAAAGATGTCCTTGATGGCGAAAGGTTGAGAGCCCCTCGTGTGGGTGTCCATGGAAGCCTCCAGTTGTGGACAGAGGACCCGTGTGGCTGGGGGCCTGGTGGGTGCTGCCACTAGGTCCTGTAGGCCTGGTCCCTTTAAGGCTCCTCTCCCCCCACCAAGCCCCAGGCCTCTGCGGAGGAGGACATGCATTATTGAAAGCGCATTTCAATACCTATTCACGCTCCTCCTCCTCCTGTGGGTGGCAATCACAGTTTACATAATCTGTCTCTCTGTCCTCCCCTGGCAGCTGCTCCCTCCTGGCTGAGCGGTTTGAGGAGGGGAAGGGAGGGGAGAAGGGAGAGATGTTAACTCTGTGCTGCCGCCTCAAATAGTGGCCAATAGGCTGCAGAATGAGGGAATGAGAGCAGACTTTGACATGACACAGCCCTGGGCTCAAGGGTCACTTATGTGATGTGTGACCTTGAGTGTACCACTTTGCCCTCTCCCCGGTGATCTTGATTCACTCCCGTGGCTTCCCTTACAGTCTCCATGCTAATAGCTCCTGAACTTCTGTTTCCAGCTCAGACTTCTGTCCTGAACTCCAGGTCCATCTGTCAACAGCTTGAGGGACAGATCTGTTTGTCTGTTCACAGGCAGCCTAGGCTTAGCACATCCTAAACTGATGTCACCAGTTTCTCCCAAACCATCCAGCCATCCATTTAAACGTCCATCTATCCATCAAACCATCCATCCATCCATCCATCGATTTAAACATCTATCCATCCATCCATTCATTCCTTTATCCACCCATCTATCTATTATTCATCCATCTAAACATCCAATCATCCATCCATGATCTCTACATTCAATCACTCATCCATCCATTCTTCATAAATCCATCCATCCGTCCATCCACCCACCATTTACTAAGTGTCTAGCATTTGTCAACATTGGGGGTAGGGCAAAATGCAAGACAGCATTGCCTTTGCCCTCCCAATATGTAGAGTGCTGTGAAGGAGACAGACAATAACTAGAAAGTTATAATAAATGTGATGAGTATGATGATAAGGGAAGATTAAGGTGCTGCAGGAGTGCAGAGTGGGGTACCCAACACAGCCTTGGGGTACCAACGAAGACTTTTTTGGAGGAGATGACAGCTAGGCTAAGAGATAAGAAGGAGTGAAACTTCTTTTCCCCTATGGAGGAAAAGAAGGGATTGCCCTCCACTGCCTAAGGGGATTAACACCCAGCACCCATTCCCCCGACTTCTTGTAACTTCTTGTAACAGCACCTCTTTGAGAGGACCTACTCCTTTCCCTCTCGTGGTCCTTATGGATTGGGTGGGAGGATCACGTCATTACCAGTTCCAGGGGTGAGCATGTGACCCAGGCCTGGCATAGGTTAGGGATCAGTCCCCTGAGATTCAACCCCAGAACTTTGCTGAGGCCATTGAGAATGGGGTATCCTATCTCCATTAGGGTTGCTTAGCTGTTGGAAAGGTGGCTGCTGTGTTGACCCTCTGAGGGGAGAGCCTGCATGAGGGCGGCGCCAGTGTAGAGGGGAGTGGGAGTGGGAGGTGCAGAGTCTTGGGGCCATCCTTGGACCCCTGGATCCAGGTATGCCTGAGGCCTGCAATGTCAGACTTTCCTTTTTTACTTTAAGCCATTTTGAATTGAGTTTCTGTCACTTGAAGTCAAAAGAGCCCTCATTAACAGTAAAGAGGCTCATTAACAGGAGGAAAGCATTTTCACATCCTTTGTCTTATTTGATTTTCACAACAGCCCTGGGAGGCTGTTTACAGATGATGAAATGAAAGCTCAGAGAGTTGCATCAGTGGGACTCGGCCTGGGGTCTGTCAGACACCGAAGTCCAACGCCGACATCTGTGCTTTTTATTCAGGATATCTCGGGGGTTAAATAAGCAGGATGCTGGAGAGTGGGATTTAGATTGGAGAAGAGAAGGCACTGAGCAACTGGTCCCCAGGAGAGGACCTTCGTCCTCACAGTCAGCCCACATGCTGCCGGATGACCACGTTTCAAGGTCTGACTAAAAAGTCACCTCCACCATGAAGCCCCAGGAACCCCCCTCCTTGATGCTCTTCGGTCCCCCTCAGTGTCTCCTTTATCACCTCGGTCACTTTCAGCCTCCTTGTCTTGCTCATTTAAGTGCCTGACTCATCTTCCTTTCAGGAAGGGCCAGGCTTTACTCATCTTCCATTGGGCCGAGGCTCCTTGCCCCACGCCTGTCACCCAGTAGGGGGGCTCAATGCATTTTTTTAAAAAATAAGTATTTGAAGTAAATTGATGCCCAGATAAGAAGTACATTTAGGATGTGAATTAAAGTGACAGGAGAAAACAGAGAGGGGAAAATTGAGATGAGACACAGAGACGGAGACGTGCAGAGAAAGAGAGGATGAGTCAGTGAGGGGTAGAGCAGAGGGAGGGGAGGCTGAGAAGGAGAGATGGAGACAGAGGCCTGGCTGCAGGTATTGGGGAGGCCCTGCCGGCCGGCTGTGCCTGGGGTTGACCTTGCCCCTGGCGCTTTGTGGGGGAAATGTCTGGAAAGGACTCTGTCTGCTCAGAATCCGGTAGAGCTGGAGGGGTAAACCCTACGACGCGGGTGGGGAGAAGCTGGTGGACCAAAGAAGACTTCCTGCGGCCCCCTCCCTGTGGCTGGGGGCAGAAGAGGCACGACAACTGAGAGGAGCCAGCAGACCTGAAAGAGCTGGTGGGACTCCACGACGAGGGAAGGGAGGGGACAAAAGAGCTGGGGGTCAGCAGCACCAGGACCTCCTGCTGCCACGTCCTGGGACCTCTCGGCCAGTGCTGGCTGTGGCGCCACCCTTCGTTCCAGGAGCTGACTTCGGAGCCCAAACCAGAGGACACACCCTCGCAGGCAGCAGGCCTGTGCGTGTCCCCACTCTGCTCCGTGACCAGGTGGTCGACCAGCTGCCTCTCTCCGTCACAGCTTCACCCTTCACCCTCTCCATGGCCCTGAGCACCCTCCAAAGTGATCCTATCTGTTGTACCCATTTGCTTGTATCTTATCCATCTCTCCCCCTGCAGGGAAAACAACACAGGGACTGGGACCTTGTGGGTCTCCCAGTGCCCAGCACAGTAGGTGCCTGGCGTGCTCACCGAACACTGAGTGGATTAATGAATGGAAGGACCGGCAGGATGGCAGTGCCTGGCGTGTGTGTGATGGGGGTGGCGGCATTGCTTGGAGGTGGCATTGACAGAGCGCTTCACCAAGCAAGGCTCCAAAAATAAAGGCGTCTGGGCTCTGAGATGAGAGCCCTCGAGAAGCGAAAGGCCCTTCTGGGGCTAATTGTGTGGCTGTCAGCCTGAGTGCGGCAGCTGCGGGGATGGAGTGCCGGGGGAGAGCACTCCTCCTGCCCCCAACACCCGCTCTCTGGCAGGGAGGAAACCCCGCTAGGGGCCTGCCCTGGCTGCAGGAGACAAAAAGATGCTGGCCCTGATGCTCAGGGAAGAGGGAGCTGGAAGACCAGGCCCTGGGCAGGACAGGGAGCCCTGCCAGTCTTAGAAGGGTCAGCGGAAGGAATGAGCACATGCCGGCTAAACTAGGGGCTATGTGGTACCAGGCACGGTGCCAGCTCACTGGCTCCTCTCCACGAGGCTCTGAGGAAGGGATTATTGAAAACGACAAAGAGTGTAAGGCCCAGAGAGGTAAAGTGACTGGTCTGGAGCTACACAGCCAGTGGTGGCAGGCCAGGATCTGACTCAGGTTGGCCCAACTCCTCCCTTCACATCGCTGGGCAGCCAGCACGATATCAGAGTTGGTGGGCACTAGGCCTCTGATGGCCGCTCACCTCGGCTAGGAGTTTTGGTGAGATGTGGGGAGAGGGGACGGAAGAGGCAGGAAAAGAGAAAAGGAGGGAGAATTTCCTCTTGGGTAAAGTAAGGAGTGAGAGAAATGCCCTCGAAGCTGCTCTTTATCTTCCCGTCTGTTCCCCTCTGTTCTGTTCCATCCCAGCCCTCGCGCTCTGGCCCGAGATTGTTGAGGAAATGAATCCACAGTCTGAGGCCTCCACTCTTGGGCTCCACTCCCAGCTCCAACCGTGAGGTCTTGGGGGAGTCATTCCCCATCTCTAAGCCCCATCCCCTCACCTGTGAAATGTTGATAACAATCTTGACCTTTCAAAGAGGCTGTGAGGTTTAAATGGGCAGAAGATCAAATGAAGCCCAGCACCTAAGTGAGGTGCTGTTGGGATCAGCCAGAGATTCCAGAGAATCCGCTTGTGCTCTCACAGGCACCCCACTTGGCTGCCCGAGAAGATTTTCTAAAATGAAATGGAGACCTTGTCCCTCCTCTTCCAGGGACATGAATAAGCAATTCAGGAAAGAGGATGTCCAATGGACCGGTCAGCATAGGCAAAGGTGTTCAACCTCATTAGTCATCAGGGAAACATAAATTACAACAGTAACCACTACATGCTCGCCAGAATGGCTAAAATGGAAATGACAGAAGATGCCAAATGTTGGAGAGGACGTGGAGCTGCTGGAACTTTCATACAGTACCTAGGGAACATAAATCAGGACTACCATCTTGGAAAAAACATTTGACAGTATCTGCTAAGGCTAACCCTGTAACCCCTATGACTCATTGGTTCTACTCCTCTGCATAAACCCAACAGGAATGTGTACATGTGTTCATCCAAAGACACATCCAGGAATCTTCATGGCGGTGCTTTTCATGAGAACCCCAAGCTGAACACAGCCAACCCAAGTGTCCGTAAACACCAGAAAGGATGAGTACAGAAGGGATGAATACCTTTTGGTGTAGTCACACAATGGAATATAATTTAGCAATGAGAATGCACAACATGAAAAAACGTAACAACGTGATGCAACATGAAAGAATCTAAACATAATCTTGAGTGAAAGAAGACAAACACTAAAGAGCATGACACTGCATGACATCATTGACGTGAAGTTCAGGAACAAGCCAACTCATGGATGGTGTTACAGGTTGAGACACTGGTTCCTTCCTCGGGGAGTGGTGACTGGGAGCGGGAGCAGAGAGGGCTTTGCGTGACGTTGGTGAATTTCTGTTTCCGGATTTGGGGCTGGTTACATGGATATGTTCACTTTGTAAAAATTCATTGGGCTGTAAACTTATGACGTGAGCCCTTTTATGAAGCAGGTTATATTTCAATACGATTTTTCTGCAAAACTCCCACCCTTCTATGGCTCCCTCCTACCTGAGACTGGGTCCCAGCTCTGTGGCTGTCATTCAAGGCCCTCTGCTGCCTGCTCTGTTCCCCCTGTCAACACAGCCTGCCTTAAGCAACAGAGGACAGTGGGTAGGTCTTCCCACACAGCAGGCTGTTTCTCACCTCTCTGCCTGGCATCCTTTTCTCATCCCACTTTTGTCCACCTCCTCATCCTTTCCTGAACACCCCATCCCTAGCTGGGCCAGGTACCCCTCTTCTGAGCTCCCAGGCCCCATTCCACACTTCCCTCTATCTCAACAATCCCCATGTGGCTTTAACATTATCATCACACGCTGCCCCACTCCACCAGGTCCTGTGGCTGATTCATCTCTCTGTCCGTAGGGCTCAGCATGGGACCTGGCATGGTGGACCAACAGTGAGTGTCTGTGGAATGAGTGAGGAAACACTCATTCTTACTTTGGGCTCTTATTTACCCCTCTGTAGCTTCCCTCATTTCATCCCAGGCTGGACCTCCATCATTGTCTTATGAAGTCTTCCGAAGATTTCTCCTCTCTGGGATGAATGTCTCCGGTTCTGATCCTGTCTCCCATGTGATGGGTTTCTCTGGCTCTTCTGTATGAACCAGAAATAGACACATGTTCCCCGACCCTGAACCCCTCACCTCCTCCATTCTCACCACTCTCAGTTCCCCCAGATAGCACCTGGGGCCAAGGCAGTGACTGGTCAGCCAGTGGGGAGAGCCAGGCCAGGTGACTTTCCCTCAGACCCAAGTCCCTAGAGACCTCAGGTCCTCTCACCACAAACACCATAGGAGTGGTTCTAAAACGGAGCAGGATGCTTGGGAGGTGGGTAGTGAGCTTCTTGTCACCAGAGGCATGCAATTGGGAATTTGCTGACTACAGTCATGGGTGTCAGTCCCTCCAGCCCAATGGCAAAGAGGAAGAGAAATGACATCAACTGAGGTCCTACTGTGCGCCAGGCCCTTTAAATGTGTAATCTCATAGACTTTTCATGATTGTTCTGGGAGGAAGGCGTTATTATTTTCCCCACTTTAGAGATGAAGAAACTGAGGCTCAGAGAAATGAAGGGTCTTGCTAGGAACTTGACTTATTAGAAAAGAGCTGGAATTTGAGCCCAGGTCTTCTGGCTCTTAATCTTGCCCTCTTTCTAGAGCACATCTAAGATCCTGTGATTCTATTCCAAGGAAATTTCTGCTGTTGCACTGCGCCCAGCTTAAGGAAGGCATGGCGAGTCCCCTTGGAGGTGCCCATTGACTCGCTGTTGGCCAAGTTCCTGGCTAAGGCTGACAGCGAGGGTCAGGACCCCTGAGCGCCCTGGCATTTGATCACCCAAGAGAGGCCCTTTGAGCAGCTGCAGTCACTCGCAGGTCACTGGGGGCCTCGACTGAGGGGCCGAGGGTCTAGGCGCTCCTTTCACTCTAAGCGGTTTGCTCATTAGCATTTGACCTCTATTTTCTGCAACTTGATTTTCATTTCCTAGTGTTTACTGATTGGAAAAATAAAGAAAGGTGGAAAGTTCAAGCTAATGAAATTCTCTCCCCCCTCCTTGCCCACTTTTCTGGATGTCTTGAGTTAAATGTACAAATGAAGAGGTGCTTCCACGCGCTGACCATGAAGAGTCCCATGGCTACCTGTAGACGCCGCGTCCTGGCTGCCTGTGCCCTACCAGCAGCCCGAGTGCACCTCTTGGACCCTGGGGCTCCCAGCACTGCCAGCTGCAGCTCAGGGGCTGTGCTGCAGAGACGTGGACTCAGTGAATGCCATGAGCTCCCCCCAAGTTTCCAGCCCTTTATAGTGAGATGGGTCATGGGACTAGTTCTGGCCAATGGGCTGAACAGAGAGCCGACAAATGTCACTTCTAGACTGAGGTACTTAAGAGTGGGAGTGAGTTCTCCACTCGCTCTCTTCCCCTGCTGCCTAATGGCAGAGCCAGCCTGGATCCCTGAGTCAGCACTTGGAAGGAAGCTGCCTGGAGAGCCGCCAGCCCCACAGCGGACCTCACACGAGGGAGAAACAGACCTTAGTTGTATCAAGCCAATGAGATTTCAGGATTAATTTGTGACCATTGTATAACCTAGCCGTCTTGACAAGTGCAGTCTCTCTAACCCCCTTTCATCGATGTCACAGTGCCTCGTGTACGTCAGGCACCGTGTGGGGCAGACGTAAGATGCAGTGGGGGCCCCTGAGGAGGCACAAAGAGCAGCAGACGAAAACATGAGCTTTTGTAATGCAGAGTGTCAGTGCTGTGATAAGGGGAAAAACACTGGGCCTGTGGGAGTCCAATGAAAGGGTAACAAGGCAGAGAGAGGGGCAAGCCACAGAAGGCTTCCTGGAGGAAGTGATTCCACAGCTGAGTTGTAGCGGGTGAATAGAAGTCAGTCTAGCGACCACGAACTCGTGGTATCTATTGTTTGGTCAGCCACAATATTTAAAATGTTTCCTGGTAGTTCATGTTTGAAAGCAAGGAGTCTCATATAAAAATCTGGATGTGGGGCTTCACTTAAAAAACCAGGGATGTTGATCAACCCTGGGGCCATATGCCTGTGTGGCAACAATTGGCTGGAGCTGGCAGTGGCATGCATATTCCAGGTCATCGCAGTTCCCTTCCCCGCCAGCCCAGCAGACAGATGGGTTTGTAACCCCTGAGTGAGTAATCCTCATTAGGCCTCCTCATCTCTGCGGGTCCTTTTCAGCTATGGGGCCGAGGATCAGGTTTGTCCAGCCATCTCCCTTCCCCAGCTGATCAGAGGCCTGAGGGGACCCTGCTCAGCTGGCTGCTGGGCCCAGCCTGGGACGGAGACCCTGGTCCAGCCAGGGTGGGAGAAAGGAAGCCCCAGGGACGGTCCCAGGGAGTCAGGCCCAGGGGACCACATCGCCTGGTCCTGCCTTGGCTCCTCTTAGCAGACATTTGCTGGTCCTGGCTGCCTGGAACTCACTCCTCCTCCTTTTAGTAACATCCCCCTGGCTTTCTTCGTGGGAACCACCCCTTCCTCAGTGTTCAAGCTGGGAGGGAGTCTCATCAAGACTGCATGCTTTCTGCTGGCCAAGAGGAGGACACGGGACCCAAGCCAGGCCCACTGGTGTCCCTCCCAGGGCTTTGAATCACAACCAGAGTGATGCAACGAGGGATAAACAGTTGTGGCTGATGCATCCTGAAGAGACACCTAGGAAAAACTGGCCTCAGACCCTGCTCCCAGACCCCTGGTCTGGTTCCTGTTCTTCCCTGAGTCTGATTGCCAGCCTGCCCTTTAATTCTGGGTGCCCTCTGATGAGCTCTCAGTAACCCCCGCTTCTGTTTGAGTGGGCAGATTTGGTTTCTTTTGCTGGCTGCCAACACACCCTAACTCACACACAACCCCTCTCGAAGGCTGGTGTGAACTGTGGATTCACACCAGATTCCCCTGAATTCCAAGCAGGCACAGGCTGCAGAGTGGGGGCTTGCCTGTTCCCACCCCTTAGCTCCTTCCTCTCCCTCTGCTGGAGCCCCCTCTACCAGGTCATCCTCTGCAGGCCCAGCCTTGCCGGAAACCAGAGGCCTGAGATCTCTTCCAGACCCACCCTCTAGGGGCAGCCCTGATCAGACTCACTGCCACCGGCCTCTGTCCTGGTCCCTGGGTTCCTGGCTCAGTATGGAGGCTCTGGGTCACCTGCCCATCAATCTGGCTCCTTTTCAGGATGCGGCCTCCTGTGCCCTCCCAAGGACAAGGCTTGCCCCACAGCCTGTGGCCGGGCCTGCAGACGTCCTGCTTGTGGGCCCAGCCGGGACTCTGGAGCCACGGGACACCTTGCGGTGCCTCTGCCAGGCTGGCTTTTCCCTCAGTCAAGGACCACCTTTATCTTTTCCCATGTGTACCCCTCACTTGTACTATTATTCACTTTGTACTGAACAAAAGTAACATACTTGCTTTTTAACTTTTAATACATATATTTGAAAAGGGAACATGAGATCATTCTCATAAACAGAAAATCTGTATTATGTTCTATAAATGGTAGGTAATGGTAAAAATAAATACATGGAAAATACAACATTGTTATTCAGTTTCAGCTAGATACTGTCGCCAGCTGAAGGCTGGGCATCTTTGTTGAAAAGGAAGATCAACAAGTGCTGTAGAGGGGTTAAGCAGATGCTAACCTCTGATCGAGACTTTCTCCTTGATGAATTCAAGGGGGAATTCTCTCCCCATGGTATTAATTTGCCTGAGCAACTCTTCAAATGGTCTCATGGACCACTGATGGTTGTTGCCCACTTTGTGGAAAATGCTGCCTTAGCAGCCTCTGCCTGCTCCAAGATCCTGTGGCCAGCTGCCCGCCTGGACTTGATCACTGTTGCCCAGGCTTGACCACTGCTGCCCTCCCCACGCCCACCATACACTGTATTCCAGACCGACCAGGCCTGGGCAGCTACTTCAGCTCAGTGGATGAGCTTGGTTCTAGGTCCAGGCATCTCAGGGAGTTAAAATAGAGAGAAAGATGCAAGAACTCACCTTCTGAGCCCTTCCTGAGTGACAGACACTGCAAAAGATGTTTTACGTAGATTCTCTCAATTTTCCCCATATTTCAGTCATTCATGTACCACCTTCTTGATTTCTGCTATATGAGTACTATTCATTTACTTACTCTTTTTCTTTAAATTGATTTGCTTTTAAAAAAGCATAGAATTTTATTTTAAAGTGAAATGCTATATTATTTTCATAAATCACAGAGTTTTGTGTGCCAGTTATAGTTTTCTAACATGCATCAACTGTGAGCTATTAAAATAATAATGTTCATCCATGTACCACAGAAAATCATCGTGCACACCATCAATCACACACGTGCCAGCCTTGGGGAAATACTGGAGCATCTTAGGGAATGTTTACACGTCCCTGGGAGGATGGTTTATAGGTAAGAATGCGGCGGCTCAGAAGGCTCCCTGCCCGAAGTCCCACAGGTAGAAAGGCCTGGGGCTGAGATTTCGGTCAGACAGCCTCACTCTAAACGCCTAGGCTCTTTCAACACTAGTGCTCTCCAAATGCATTTTTTTAAACTGAAAAAATCCTTTAAAAATGAAAATGTGTGTGAAAATCCAATACATAAAATACATAAAACTGGAACTTTTAAAATTTCAATGGTGTTGTTGGGTTCAGAGCTTCTTTTTGGGGGGACTTCTCTTGTCCAAACCCATTGTGTAACAGCCCTTGAGAACTCATCTCAGAAACCTGAGACTCTGAGGAACATTATTTTAAACCCACACGGCACCACCCTGTCTCTTGACTCCATTTAGTCCAATTTTTCCTGTGAGCCAAACTCCTGAGGGCCAACTTCTGGGTCTGTTATCCTTTCTGGTTGGGCTTCTCCATCTTGGACCTTTGCCATCTTGAAATCTTCAAATTTTCCATCTTGCCGTCTTGAAATCTTCCACTGGCATTGTAAGCCTTACTCTGACCTAATTATTCGTTCATTGAACACTGAGGTCTAACCTATACCCAGATTTTTAGAGGGCACCAGGGGGTACTGAAAGGAACAGATACAGTGCCTTTGAAGGATTCCCAAGCCAACACAGGAGACACACACACAAACGCAGCCAAATACAACGAGGGTTTGAGCAGCCACTGCCCCCTGAATCTCTCAGTCCCTGCCTCTCTCAGGGGCCTGGTTGTATCCTGTGACAGGCAGGCCTGACACAGGGGCAGCTGAGGGACCCTGGTGATACTGGTCACCCTCCATTTTGTGGGGCCAGGTGTCCTGTCTGATTTCCCACTCTGGTTCCTGGGTCACTGTTTTCTTCAGCAACCACTGCCTGATGAAAGTCTGGAGTTAGAGTCATACCTCACTCAGAACCCCCAACCTTCACTCCAATAAAAGGACCAATCTACAACTGTGCCGGCATCTGCAGTATGAAGTTCTTCCTGACTCCTGGCCTCAGCTTGCCTTCTCCCCTCATGGCGGAGTCTACTTGACCCCTCAAATCTAGAGATCATCTTCCACTGAAATGAGCACCCCCAAAGGACTCTTCTCTGTCAGGAAGAGAAGAATATGTTGCCCTAAAAGTATGGCAAGATCCTGGCTGAGTTCCAAGAAGTCTTAAAGATTCTTAAAGGACGTGCCCAAAACTTTGTGGTGCCTCTGACTAAGCCAACACTGCTACCCTTTTCTCTCAGTCCTGGCTATGGCCCTGGTCCCCCCTGAGATGCCTCCATCTTTGGAAGGCACTGAGTGTCTGCAGAACGTCACTCTTGGGGTCTCCCCTGTGCTGTGGGACCTTAGTTTGGGGCTAAGCTCAAGTTCCAGGAAGCTTCTCCCTCGGTAGGCCCTGGAGTTGGGTCTATTAGCAAATTCTAAATAACTCAAGTCAGTTCAAGCCAAGTCAAGTCAACTCAACTCGACATATACTTTCTGTGTCTCTCTTTGCTGATTCCATACTAGCCTGAGCCAGGCTCTGGCCGGGGAAAGTGAAACTCTAACAGTTAACAAGCCACAATCTTTACTCTCAAGGAGTTTTCTGTTTTGCACTTAGATTCCAGACTCAAAGTTTTCCTTGAGCTGAGGGAATCCCTTGCACAAGGGGCTGGAGAAAGTGCTTCCCTTTCTGACCTGAGACATCCCCACCAGCAGCCTAACCCCAGGGGTCTGCTCGCTAAGACTTCTCAAACTACCCTCCCGGGACGGGACGACTCCAAGACCAGACCGCAGAGCCTGTTGGGCCCTCACTCTTCAGGATCCGGTTCCTGTGGGTCCCGAGTCATTCATTCATTCACAAATGGACATTGAGCACTTACTTTGTGCCAGACACCTTACAGACTTTATGCCATTTAATTCTCACAGCAGTCAGGATGGACGCAGAACCAGTGCGCGGCCAGCTAGAATTTCGCCCAGCCCTGATTCCAAGGCCCGTGCTCTTTCTGTCTCATCCCACCAACTCTTAGAACAATTGAACAGAATCCATAATAAGGGATAGAGATCACCAAATGCTTCAACACGTCCTATGTGGAGGGAAAGAGTGAATTAATGAATATTTTATGTAAGGCGTAATCCCACCTGACCAGTTTATTGGAATTCTTTGAAGAGTGAACCACACAGGGAGATAAAGGGTGATGGCACAAAAAGCCTTTGTCAAGTTTTTATCCCAAAGCCTATTAATAAAATCGATTCATTATAGGATTGGGCAGGGGTGGGTGGGGAGTGGGAGGGAGTCTATTTTTGCCTGGATAGAAAACTCTCTTAGAGACAAGAAAGAGAGGGTGGAGAGAAATGGGTGCTTTTTCAAATGAAGAACTAGGGTTCCCCAGGAATTGGTACTGGGTCAGGTCTCCTGTGACACCCAGTGCACATGCATTGAGCGCCCAGTGTGTGCAGGCCTGCGGTAAGCATGAGGGATACCCGAACAATCCAGACTCAGCTCCCCTCCTGGAGGAGGCCAAGGAAGGAAGAGCTCAGGGACATCTCCAAGTTTTCAGAGGACGGGAAGCTCCTGAGGGGCTGAAAGCCCAAGACATTGGAGGTAAGACGGAAAAAGGTGGCTGCGGGATTGGAAAGAGCCCCAGACAGCAATCAGAAGATTGGAGCTTTAGGACCAGCTCTGTCACTGACTTGCTGTGAGACACTGGGCAAGTCGCTTCCCTCTCTGGGCTCCAGTTTTCTGTCCTATACAATGAAGGGATTGGACTACATGATCTGTAAGGGTGCGGTGCTCTGGATGGAGGAAAGTGACTTGAAACAGGACCTGGTTATGAGAAAGTCTCCATTTCCTGTGGCCAATATGTCCCCTTCTGTCCCTGCACTGCGACGGGGGACATCTCTGTCTCTCTCATTTGTGAACGGTGAGGATGAGGCAGAGAGCCATGAGGTCTGTGATGCTGGGGCTCCGAGCCCAGCCTGGAATCCCTCAGTGGCATTCGCTGTGGGTGACTCAGCATCATAAATAGCTCCCATCTGGATGAGCAATGATATCTATAGCGATCGAGCGATCTCTATGTTCACACACACTCTCTCTGTGCAAATATGTGGCTCACTGTATGCTAAATACGAGGTGGCCTGGAGACGTTCCTCCTCTTAAAAGACTATTTGGTATGAAACTCAAGACTATTTATTTAAAGAAACAAGTTTACAACTATGCACGTCGGATTACTGGAAGTGGGTGCTGGGGAAGAGGCCATGTGGATGAAGGGATGCTGGGTCTGATCTGAGCTTGGGGGCGCCCTGGAAGAGCTACCCCTTCTTCCTTCTGTTTGTAGCAGGAGGGGGCAATGGACACCACACACCTGAGATGCTTGAGATCCTGGGGTGGGAGAATGCTTATCAGCACAGAAAGCCACAGTTTGCAGAAAGAGCATAGGAACTGGGAGTCACAAGAGAGCCAGGTTCCAGCCCTGCTCTGCCCTGCCATTGACCTTGAGCAGTTCATTAATTTACTCATTCATTCATCAAACATGCACCAAGCACCTACAAGATTCCTAGGCCACTTGAGGATACAGACAAGAAAAAGGAGGTTGGAATTCAGGCTTAGCCACCTACCAGCCATTTGTTTTCAGGCAAATCCGTTCCCCTCTCTGAGCTTCAGTTTTCTCATCTGTTAGCTGGGAACAATAATACCCACCTAAGGTTTCTGGGGGGAGTATGAATGAATAAGATAACACACAGGAAAGTCCTTCTCTGTTGTCAATGGCTCTGAAAACGCAAGCTAACACCCTTCCACCATATTGCCCAGTCGATCCATCTCATTCCCACTTAGGAGCATCCTTGGCAATCATGGGAGGGGAAATGTCATCATGACCCCCCAGGAGTGAGGGGGAACTCTGAACACCACCCATGGGTGTGATCCTGGGCGTAACCTTACCTTTGCTTCCTGGCCGAGCTGGGATGTAGGGGCCTTCAGTCAATGAGCAGAGCAGACGGTGTGCCAGAGACGCACAGCTTCCTGGAGGAGGGGAGAAGGTGTTGAGGAGTGAGAGGAGAGAGCTTCTAGAGGAGCTGGCTTCCTGAGCGGGCACTGAACCCCAGACCCCACTGAAGGCTGAGGTCACCACTGATCCTCTGGGTCCCAGCAAAGGGCCTGGCATCTGGCCCAACCCCTGGCCCCACCTCACTTACTCTCCTGACAGCAGCTGCCCATCACGGTCCCTGGTTCAGGCAACATTCTTTTGGTACCACTGACCACACTGCTTTTTGGCTTAAATGTGCTTTCTGACCTGTGTCAATGAACAGGATTTACTGTCAGTCATATCTGGGTTTGAATTCCGGGTTTGGGGAAATCCATTACACCGCTCTGAGCCTCAGTTTCCTCATGTGCACAATGGGGCCGCTAATAGCACCAGCCTCACCTATTAAGTACCGTGTAAGTGCTCGTTATTATTATTGTTATGGTGTTAAAGAAGATCATGTCTGTGAAGATATCTGTCACATTGTAGCCCCTCAAATTTTAGTTACCTTCTCTGCTTTCTCCCAGGAGGCACCAGCATTCCTTAAAAGGCAAAGGTTGGGTCTGACATGGCTGTTTCCGGAGTCTTGCACAAGGCCTGGTAGAAGGTGGGTACCCAGGAAATATTTATTGACTGAGCAAGGCTTGGAGAATTTGCTAGATTTGCATTCACATAGTCATGATTAGTGAGGTTGCTGTTCCACTCCCGTTTCATAGATGAGAGCACGTGCAGAGAGGGGAAATGATCTGCTCAGCGTCCCACAGAGGTGAGAGTGGAGCCGGATCAGAGCCCACAGTCCTCAACCTGCCTACCCCGCTGACTGCAGGGCCCTCCTGGTTGGATGCCAAGGCCTCGGCCACAGCAGGGCCTGTCGCCTCCTCGATCATCTTCTCTTCCTTCGACAACCATAGTCTTGCTCACCGTGCCTCAAGGAAGCTGAGATTATTGTGTCATTTAGAGAGGGGGGTGCTGAGGATTTGGCCCAGATCACAGAGATGGTTTAGGGAAAGCAGGGATTCCAACAGATCAGCCGACTCAGGGTCCTTTACGTGACCCAGTCTTCTGGGACCCCCTGGGTAGCGCCTAACCCTGGCTCTTGGCTGCTCCATGGCACTATTCGCTCCTGACACAATCTCCTCCCCCTGGTCCCTCCGCTACAACAGGAGCTCAGCGAGGCAGGGCCCCACCGATTCCCCAGAGCCTGGTGCTTAGCAGAACATGACAAATATCTGCTGAGTGAGTGAATGAGTGAGTAAATAAGTGGCTGAGTGACCGTGTCAGGCCATGTTCTATGCTGGTGACAGTGAAAAGGGCAGGCAGGCTCCCTGTGCTCAGGGAGCCAACAATATTTGAATTTAAAACTAGAAACTGGACTGGAAACAGGGCAGATGTGATTGTTTCCTGACTGGCTGGGTGGGCACCTGGGGGAGGGTGTGCATGCGGGTGGAGCCTGTGGACCACCGGGGAGTGGGCATCTAGAGCAAATGTGCCCGCTACCACCCCGGCCTCAGGCAGGGCCACCTGGGAGCGGGGTCGGGAGGCTGACCTTTAAGAAGGCAAGGAAAGAAAAGAGTGGTGCGAGGAAGTCTTTAACGTCTACCTTCTGCTGAGCCCCAAGAGCCAGTGCATCGCCTGGCACATGGTAGGTACTTAATAGATTTTGTTCAGGGAATGCAGGTGGGCAGTGAACATGGCAGACTCAAGTCTAGAGGCTTGTGGGAATCAGGGTGTTAACATCAGAGTGATGACAACATGCACCCGAATGGAGCCCACTGTTTGCAGAGCCCTTGCTCACACCGGTTCTCATTCTCACCGTGCAGGTGAGGGACATTCTGCACACATGTACTGGGGAACACCCTGGGTTGGGCACTGGTGGCCTCAACAGAAACGATGGCACGGCAGTGCTTTCAGTGCCTCTGCAGTGCGCCGAGCCCTTCACACCTACAGTCTCTAGTACCCAACTAGCCTGGCAGGGCCAAGGTCATGGTCCTCGCCACACAGAGGAGCATGGAGGCTCGGAGATGTCTTGATCTGGCACACATGGAACCAGGTCTTACTCGAGGAGTGAAATGTAAAAATCTCACAGCCTAATGGGGCCACAAACGTGAAGGCAGATAGTGAAAACATGATGTGGCATCCACGAGAATGTGGGTCTCTCCAGGGTGTCTCACTGCCAGGAGGCAGCAGGGAGGGCTTCCCTGAAGAGAGCAGGTGAGTCTCAGGTGGGGGCTGAGAGGGCAGTGGAGCGGGAAGGGCTTTCCAGGTAGAAGGAACAGCATCTGCAAAGGTGTGGAGGGAGGGAGCGCGTCTATGCAGGAACTTGGAGGAATTTGGTTCGGCCGGAGCCTTGGGGACAAAGATGAGGCTGGGAGGTTGTCGGGGCTGTTATGAGGGGCTTTAGCAGAGTGTGGGCTTCCCCCTGAGAGTGATGGGGGGCACTGCAGGGCTTGGCTTCGTGCCCTGGAGAGCCCCTTCTGGAGGCAGGGATGGGGGAGGCAGGAGGAGGACTAGGAGCTGTGCTTGGTGAGGTGTAGGGTAGAGGGTGGGCTGGTTTGGGTGGAGTATGGAGATGCGGGGTCTGTGAGAGTCAACCCTCCATTGGCTGACCCCCTAGTGGAGTTGGAGGCCCTCCCCCAGGCCCTAAGAAGATCACTGTGGCAGGTCCCTGTCTCTGCCCAGTCCTGGCCCCAGCCAAGGCCTCCTCTGCCACCTGGCTGCTCCCAAACTGTGTCCTAGCAACCTCACAGCCCGCACCTTGGCGACGCCGGCTCTGCAGGCTCCTCCTCTGCTTGGGCTGCAAGGGAAGGTGGAGCTGGGATGCATCCTGTCTGTAGACCCGCCCTGAGAGCCAGCCTGGGCTCCCGCAGCCTGTGCCCCTGGGCTCATCTGGTAAAGGCTGGCCAATCAGATGAGGGAGGTGGGTCTGGCCTGGGAGCCTGGGAGCCGACACTCTGTCTGAATGAGCTTGGATGAGTCTCTTCCCCTCCATGGGCCTCAGTTTTCCCTTCTGTGAAATATGGAGGTGGGACAGCACCCTCTCTGGAGTCTAACATTGTCTTATTCCATTCTTGATCTTTTCCAGAGTTATTGGTTGGATGCTCTGTTGCTGACACAGATTTTAGTGTCAGACTCCAGGGGTTTAAATCCTGGTTTGCTTAGACAAGTCACTCCACCTCTCTGAGCCTACATTTGTTTCTCTGTAAAATGAGTGTATCTTGTGCTGTCTCACCCAAAGAGTTATGGGAGTCAGGTGAAATGGTATAAATGGAAGTGCTTTATGAAGGGCAAAGAGCTATACAAATGCTACCTATTTTGTCCCATGGGCTGTGCTCACTGACAATTTATCAACCCTCCTGCGGCCACCCCCGCCAGCAGCTACAGCCAGCACCCCAACACTTACTGGGCGGAAGCATTGTGCTGAGAGTTTTACTCATATTATCTCATCTTATCTTCACAACAACCCCACTTGCTAATATTATTTCCATTTTCCAGATGAGCACAATGGAGGGCCTGTATGGCTATGAATAGAAAAAGCTCAGCTAGGGCCCCTGGCTTCAAAACTTGAGCATTTAAAATGCAACGCAGTGGTCACCTCAGATGTCTTCTCTCCATCCTGGGTTTTTCCTTTGGCCTAAAGTTTTCTCCAACTCGGGTTTGGTGGCACAGGGGCAGCACTATCGTTTATTGAGTATCTTCTGTGTGCCAAGTGTTACCAGCTCCTCAGACTCTCACGTGCACGCCACTCCCCGGGGGGTCTTGTTAAAATGCAGGTTCTGATTCAGTGGGCCTGGGAGGCAGCTGAGAGTCTGCATGTCTAATCACCTTCCAGAAGGTGCTGATGTTGCTGGCCTGTGGACCACATTTTGAGTAGCTAGGTGCTAAAGGACTTCAAGCATCATCTTACTGAATCCTGGGGACTAGGTCTTATTAGCCCCAGGGTCACAGATGGGGAAACTGAGGCTTGAGAGGCAGTACACCTCACTCAGGGTCCCACAGCATACAAGAGGTGTTTGAACCTAGGCCCGCTGACATGACACAGCGCCCAGGTTGCAGGCCAAGCACCCCTCCTGGCTGTGTGGTCCCTGCTGGGTGTCTGTCTCCACTTCCGAGGCTGGCAGTGGTCTCAGAGGCCCCGACTAGAAACTCGTCTGTACTTTCAGTTTGTCATGAGCAGACTGGCTCCGGCTGCTGGTTCCCAGCGGGACCAGGGCCCTGGCGCAGGAGGTGTCCCACAGTTGAGTGAACGTCTCAGCGCCAGGATTAGATCCTGCATGTGTAAAACACCCCATTTGCTTCACCCTCAACCTGGCTGTTTTGGAATCTTGTGTTTATCCGAAAATTTTGATATTTTGTTCATCATGGATTTTTTTGCATTGCTTTCATTTCATAAAAAAGTACTGCATAAAATGTTGTATACCTTGATGGCTGAGTTTTTTAGTGCCCTGTTACATTTTGCACCGGAGGCAGGTGCCTCCCTTCCCCCCTCACCCCAGCCCCGCTGGCCCTCCCCCTCCCACCTCAGGGCGTTAGAATGCTGCCCACAAGGCGCTGTGGTGCCCACCCGGCAGCCAGCCAGCCAATGGATTTATTTCCCAGCAGGGGAACGTATCACCTGGCTTGCCCTTTGGCTGACCTGCTCTAGAGATGGCAGCAGCAACTACGGGCCTGAAGGTGGGTTCAGGGGATCACTCTGACATGGGCTTTGCCCTATCAGGCTCCTTACTGGTGGGTGATGAAGGGAAGAGACCCAACCGCAGTGTAGATTATGCCACCCCCTGCTTCACCCAGTCTTCAGGGTTCTGCCTGCTCTGGCCCCTGTCAACCTCTCTGCCCTCATCTCTGCCACCCTCCCCTTCGCTCACTCGGTTTCTGTCCTGTGACTTTGCCAGGCTTCTTCCTACCCCAGGACCTTTGCGCTTTCTGTCTGGACACTTACCCAGGGCCAGCTGCTTCTCCCCATCCAGATATCAGCTCCAGTGCCTCTTCCTTCAAGTCTCCCCTGCCTGCCTTACGTAAGCAGCCCCTGCCCTCCTTAGCAACCCCTCTTTTGTCTCCCTCCTAGCACTTGTATACTGGGTGGGATTATTTTGTTTGTTTACTCGCTTCTTTTCTGTCTCCCACTGAATGCGAGCTCTGCGAGAGCACAGACCATGTCTCGCCTGTTTTATTCTTCATCGTCTCTCCAGCTCCTGAAACAGTTACTGGCCCATCCTAGGTACTTAGTGAGTACTGAGGAATCAATAAGCCATACCCTGGGCTTCAGTATCCACATTTGTGAGATGGGATGAGCACCCTAACCCTGCACTGCCAGAATCAAAAGCAAAATGACCCAGTGGGGCTGGCAGCATTATCCGCATTTTATAGATGATGACCTTGAAGCTCAGAGAATTGATGGGACTTGCCCAAGGTCACCCAGCCAGGAAGTTCCGGGTTGGGATTCTCTCCAGTTTGGAGAAGCGCCTGGCCCCACGCCCTGCTCGGAGTAGGCGTTCAGCAGTGGGAGAGCTGGATCTGAGTTCCTCTGGGTCTCTTGCCATCTGCTGCCTGAACTCCAAGACCCCACTTGCCTGCCTGGCTGTCACAGCTTCTGGACAGTCAGAGACAGGGACTCTGATGGCTGGCTTTCGTTGGGCATAAAGGCCTGCCTCTTGCAAATGTGGAGGTACATTTTCTCCGCATCGGCAGTTACCACGCTCTCTGTCTAGGGAACAGTTTCCATCTTCCAGGCGCTTTACCAAGATTAACTTCTGAACCCTCTGCAGCAATGTTGTTGCAGCACGAGGTGGTGTCTGGGGGAGTGTGGGCGTCAGTGTCTTCTGTCATAGGAGAAGCTGAGGTTCGGAAGGGCTTGAGGCCCCCAGGTCAACATCGCTAGGAGTTTGGTCAATTTTCCTGAGATCCATTTCTCCATTGTCCAAAATGCGCTGACCTCAAGGATTCAAGGTTTCTGACTTTTCCTGCCCTGTCTGGTCATTGATTCAGCAATGTATCCACAAATATTTACTGAGAATATCCTAGGCATTCTTCTAGCCCTGAGGATGCAACGGGGGAACAAAATATATCCTGCCCTTGTCCTCCTACAATATTGTATCAGTAGGGAAGACAGACAAGAGTGTCCGTCCAGGAACTGACTGTGTGATGGTGGGTAAGTCCCTTTCCCTCTCTGGTCCTTTGCGTTTTGGCTTACTCTCCATCCCTTATCCCCCTGCTTAAAAGCCTTTGATGGCCCCTCTTTGCTTACAGAGCATGATGGGCATCTTTGGTGGCCTGATCTTCAAGGCCCCTCAGAGTTGGGCTCTAGTCCACCTTCTCAGCACATGCTTCCTGCTCTCCCATCCCAGTTTTGCTCCATTTTTATTTAACCAACATTCGTGTGTCACTTTCTAAGTGCCAGGCACTGTCTGAGTGCTTCACAAATTGTCACTTGTTTAATTCTCACAGAAACCCCTTGAACTAAGTACTGTGACTCTCATCGCCTCTATTTTAAAGATTTTATTTTTTTCCTTTTTCTCCCCAAAGCCCCCCAGTACATAGTTGTGTATTCTTCATTGTGGGTCCTTTTAGTTGTGGCATGTGGGACGCCGCCTCAGCGTGGTTTGATGAGCAGTGCCATGTCCGCGCCCAGGATTCGGACCAACGAAACACTGGGCCGCCTGCAGCGGAGCGCGCGAACTTAACCACTTGGCCACGGGGCCAGCCCCTCAACGCCTCTATTTTAAAGATGAGGACATTGAGACAGAGAAGTAAGTAACTTGCCTAAGTCCACACAGATGCTAAATGGCACGGCTGGGATTTGAACCCAGGCCGCCTGGCTCCCAGTGCACGCACTCCACTGCTGCTGTCTTGCCTCTCTGTCTGTTCTGGGCACTGGCCCTACTAAGTTCCTTTTCCAGGTACAATTCAACAGCCATTGCCCACTTCCATGAAGCCCTCCCTGATGCTTCCCAGGCTGAATGAATTCTTCTTGTCTCTGTGTTCCAGCAATGCCTTGCATGTCCCTCCCCCTGGCAGCCCTTCCCACGAGGTGCTATTGTTCTGGTTTGTGTATCGTCTCCTCTGCCGGATGCTGAGCACCTCAGGTTGGGGGAGGAGGAGGCTGAGTCTGACCCTTTCTGTCTCCTCTGTGTCCAGCCCAGCATCCTCATATCATCCACTCTCCACACAGCAACCAGAGACATCTTTTAAAAGCAAAACCAGTTTTTATCACTCCCCTTCTTAAAATCATCCATCGACAATCCATTTCATTTAGAATAAAATCCCAAATCCTGAACGTGACCTAGCCTTCTAGGCATGACCCAGCTCTGCACCCTCTCTGCCCTCATCTGCTGCCACTGTTCCCCTCGCTCACTCTGCTCCAGTCACACTGGCCTCCTGTCTGTTCCCAAACAGTCCAGGCTCACATTAGGGCCTCTGCCAGAGCTATTTTCTCTCTAGAATGTTCTGCCTCACATGACTGACTTCTTGTTATTCAGGCCTCAGTTCCATGTCGCCATTTCAGACAGACCACCCTATTGTTTGTTTGTATCCTTAAATGTTTTCATATTGGCTTTTTACTTGTTATTAATGACTGTTTCCGTTGCAAGTCTGTAAGCCCCACGGGAGCAGGGATCTGGGATGTCTTGTTCAGCACCTGGAACAGTGCCTGACACAGAATAGCCACTCAATGAGTTAGTGTTGGAGGAAGAGTAGATACTCACCAAGGTCCCTTTGGGATCCTACGTGTTACAATTCAACTAGGCCAGATAATATAATAGAATATATCTAAATCGGTCTCATCTCAGGCTAAAAGCTGGAATAATTTCACAAGCTGAAATTCACTATCTTTATCACGCTCCTATGTCCTGCCTGCAATCATACTCCCAAAAGTAAGGCAATTTTGTTGACCACTCTCTGCTGACTCCCCTTCACCAGGGATGCTTAGAACTCCTTACATGTGTTTTACTTTGTCCACCTAAGTCTCAGGGACACTTGTGAGATACAGCCCTCCCCATCTTTCAGGCAGGGACATCCCTGAAAAGCGAAAATGCTGACTTATGAGTGTCCAGAGCCTGATGGGAGCACACACAGCAGTCACGGCCATCACATTTCATCAGTAACAGGAGAAACTTCATTGCTCCAGAAAGGCACAAGAGCTGAGTCCTGCCAGAGCCTGGGCCAAACACTACTCATTTAACACCTCAAAAGAATGGCGGTCTGTAGCCGAGAGGGATATGCAGCCAAATTCAGGGCAAATGGGAATAGAGAGGCTTCACATGAAGGCAACCAGAAGGGCAAACGTGCAGAAATAAGGTCTGGGTGTCCAACTGCAGAGCCTTTGCTAAAGAGAACCAAGGGGCCAGCCAGGAGATGCATGCAGAGGCCAGAATATAGGTACTACCAGCATCGACTTTCTTCAAAAGGACATGGAAGGGAAATGTGTCAAAGCATCTCAAAGACCAACTGCCATACACGGTCATCCTCTTGAGAACCAGAAAGGATGTTCCTTGCCCCACTTCCCCCTCCTCCTTCCAGCCACTTTGAGCAGAGAAGGAAATCGCTTGCTAAGTTCATGAGCTGAGAAGCTCTAAGGCCTGATCTTCCAGGCAAAGTGGCAAACTGAAAAGGACTCTGGATTATGGGTGCAAAGGTCTTGGCTCTGGTCTCAGCCTGTGGAGCTTTGGATACATCCCTCTCCATCTCTGACTCTTGCCTTCCTCACCTGTTGGATGTGCCTCTTGGGTTTGTTGATTTCCAATCAATGATTTCCATGACTTCAAGTCTTCTAGCCTCTGAGCTCATGGTTCAGACTACTTTGAAAGGGAAGCTCTCACTGTTTTCTTTTTCTTCACCGGGCTCATTTTGTCTTTTGGTTAGCCTTGCAAATAGTCGCTGGCCTCTGGCCGCAGTGTAGGTAGTGGAGATAAATAATTCTAGCTTGGTAAAACCTGTTGAGGGTTGATGTACCCCTTGTTTTTTTCTGAAATAGTGTCTCTGATGCATGTGGCTCATCACCGTAGTGCGGCCTCTCTCAAAACTTTCTGCTAAAGACAGGAATGTTCAGAACAGACTGAGGAGTGAAAGCATCACTGAGTTAGTGACTTCCAAGGTGGAACAACATTTGAATGGCAGAAGTTGTTATTGATGTTAAAATCCTTCTGCACTGAGTGGTATGATGTCTTGGGTTTGCTTCAAAATAAATTTGTGTGTGTGTGTGTGTGAGATGAGTGTGGGTGTGGGTATAGATGAAACAAAATTGGCCAACTGTTGAAGCTGTTTGATGGGTACGTGGGGGTTTATTATACTATTCTTTCTATTTTAAAAAAATGTGTTTGAAATATTTCATCACAAAAGCCTCTTTGGAGACTGGCTCCAGCCTTTCTCTGCAGTCTCATTTCACAGTCCTCATCTCGAGGACCCTCTGGCACAGTGACATCACCCTAGTGGCTGTGATTTCACACCTCCAGTTCCATCTGTCTGAGGTACTCTTCCTCTGCTTTCCCCACAGTTCATCACTCCTGTCTCTGAGACCCCACAGCCTTGCATACGCACCTTGATCATAGCACTTATCACATCATGTTGCAACTGTTTTCTTGTCTGCTTCCTCTGCTAGTCTGTGTCCTCCTCAGGACACTTCTCTGTCTCCCCAGGGCACAGCCAGTACACATGTGTGGTCCTCAGTGCATGTTTACAGAGGGAATAATAGCAGGAACGACAGCTACCATTGTTTGAGCGCTTATTAGGTGCCAGGCACTGCACTAAGCTCATTGTACAGGTATTTCATTAAACCCTCACCACCACGGGTACTACTAACCTGCCTTCTCAGAAGGTTGCTCGCCCAAGGTCACGTGCTAGTAAGTGACAGAGCTGAGGTTTGGACTCAGAACAGTAACCACTCTGCTCTTCTCCCTGCATCTGGGATTTTAAAAGACTTTTCTGTGAATGTTATGCAACAGGCCCAGGAGTTTGGGAGCTTGGGCTTTTAGATCCAATCTACTACTAAACTGCTGAGTGACCTTGGGCAAATCACCTCTGCCCCTTAGGCCCCATCTCCTGGTGAGACTGTCATTGAGTGAGAGTATCACATGATGCAAGGGCCCTCCCAGCTTCAGCTCCAAGAGAAAAGGTTTCCTCTTCCACATTTGGTTTCCTGCCGTTAAACTAGCTTCCCCGTTTGGGAACCTGTCAGCTTCTTATATTCATTCAACCTCTTTTCTTGTTAACTGTAACCTCCCAGAGCCAAACCTGTTCACAACCTGCTACCCAGTTCCCCCTCACCTGCTTCTCCCCTTTCGGGCTTCATCCCGGAGGTGGGGGCGGAACCCTGGACACGAGGGAGGGGGAACATGGAGCTGCCCCGTTCGTGCCGCTTCCCTGCGGTTTCTCGGCGCCCTCCCCTCTCGGAAACTCAGCCTCACACTTTCTAGAGATGTTCCGGGGACAGCCACAGTCAGTGATTGCAGCTACCAGCCTCGGGCATCTGTGTTAGGCTTTCCAAGGAAGCCCGTGGTCCTGAGCTAGGGTGGAGGTAGGGGTCTGGAGGGTAGAGGAGGAGGCTCATTCCTTCTTTCTAGCCTAGGCCCAGCCCGCCCAACTGGAGCCCGGGACCCTTCTGAGCCTGTCTCCTCTCCCACCCTCTTTCTGACTTCCAGCTGGGACCCGCCATTGCACGGCCAGGCCTTGCGAACTGCAGACCCAAGCCAGAGACGCGCGGTTGTGACTAGGCCCCCCTCCCCAGCTCGCCCCGACACCGCTCTGGGGGAAGCCGAAATCCCCCATGGATGCAACCACCCACTCCCGAGCAACGCGGAAGGCCCCAGCCCCTCGGCTTTGTTCGCGGCTCGCGGGGAAGCCGGTTGCCGGCAAGAGCTGTCCGCCGCCGCGGTGCTGACGCGGGGAGCGGAGCCCGCGGCGGAGAGGGACTGTCCTCGGCTGCCGGGCCGTGGTACTGAACCCGGACCCAACGAGGAGAGGAGCCGGCCGGGCGGCCGCTGTCCGCCTGTGCAGTGCTGACCGGGGAGAGGACCCCGCCGGGAGCGGGAGCTGTCCCCACGGCGGTGCTGAAGCGAGAAGGAGCCCCGGCGCCCTTCGCCTCGCCCCGGAAGAGCCGGCGGCGGCTGAGAGCTACCGGGAGAAGGAAGGAGGGAGGAAGCCGCCCTCAGGGAGCTCCGCAGCGCGGGGCCTATGGCTAGGGTCTCTCCGGCGAACCTGCTCCAGCGGAGGAGGTGCCGGCTCAGCAACAGAGAGCGAGCGCGCGTTCTACGAACCTGTTGGAGGCTGCAGCTCCTCCGCGGCCGACCAGGGCGCCCGGGACCGAGATTCTGGCGCGCCTCTCCCTCCCCCTCTTCCTGGACTCCTCCGCGGAGGCGCTCCCTCCCGCCTGGGCTAGCACATGTGCGCGCGGGGGGTGCCGAGCCCCTCTTAGGTCCGCCTCGAATGTCAGCCGAGCGGTAGGGCACAGAGCCGAGAGCCCTCCCCCAAGGGCAGACCCGCTCCCAGGGAGACCCAAGCTTCCTGAGAAAGAAGGCGGGGGCTAGCGACGGGGACGAGAGAGGGCGCCAGCAGAGGTGTCTCTGAAACCAAGAGGGAGACATGGGGGAGTTCCCTATACAGTGAATTCTGCCCTGAAGTTTGAAGACTTAAGAGTCCTGCTACTTAGGGGGCAAAGGGCTTCCTGCCTTGGAGATATCTCTCGCTCTCTCTCCATTTCTGTGACCAATAACCAAATACAGGTCTGGTACCTGCTCTGTTGCAAACTCCACTCACTGCCTGTAGTACCCCATTCCAGTCCGTCATCTACCATGCCCTAGAGACAGCTTTCTAAACCTTCCATATATATAGTGCATCTATAAAATGCAAACTCTTTGGTGTGGCATTTAATTTCCTTCACCAGAAAGATTCAGGGCCTCCTGTCAAGCTGTGTTCTCACTAGGACAGATGGCCACTCATTCCGAACAGGTTCACCCCAGTACCTTAGCACCTGCTGCTCTCTTTGGCTGGAACATTCTTCTCCCTTAGTACTTATGCTTTTTATGCAAGTGTCCTAATTCTCAATGAAAATTTCCCTGATCCTTAAGGCATAATCACTTCCTCCTTTAGGCTCCTTCAGTCTTTATATCCCTCTACTAGACTTCTTATCACATTGTATTATGATTACTTATGCATCTATGTCTTCAGTTACCAGGCTCAGAAAAACTGGTTCCATATTTTATGTTTCTCTGTATCTCCACCTCCTAGCATAATGACTGGCACACTTTAGATATTGAATTATATCTGCTGAATGAATGTACAAGTGAGAAGCAGAGGTCAAAGTAACTTCCTTTTCTTTGTGTGTTTGTTCATTTGATTTATATATATACACATACATATACATACATACAAATATATATATATATATGTATATATATATGTATACATGTATATATATGCTTATCACATCCTGCAAGCCCCACATGGCAGCAACCCTGCCCAACCCTCCTGCCTCATCACTACCAACTCTGTCCTGACTCAGTTGTTCCATCCATGGTGACCTCCATTTTATACCAAGTTGCTCTTTAAAATTCTAAGGGTTTTTTTTTTTTTTCTGTTTTCTCTACCTGGGCCCTCATAACCTTGAGCTTCACATGGCTGAGTCCTTCTTGTCCTTTCAGCTCAAGTATCTCCTAAAGAGACATTCTCTGGCCCCCCTATCTAATTTTTGCTTCCTCTATGACATTGCCTATTTCATTTTTCTTAGTAATTACTACTCTCTGAAATGAATTTATTTGTGTGTTTACTTGTTTGTCACTGGCTTTTCCTCAACTAGAAGTGAAACTCTTCTGGGACAGGGGTCATGTCTGTCCTGCTCATTGCGGCATTCTCACTGCTTAGCATTCTGAAAGGAACTTCCCTTGCACTGGTGCATCCATGGTCCCTTTTTTCCCTGGAAAGGCTTGAGCTATTGTGCAGGTCACTGTGGAATCTTCCTCTGGGTATAAATCAACTAAGAATGTTTCAGGAAAGAGGGTCACAGAGATATTCCACGTGACTGTGAGGTGACAGGCCTGAATCCCAGCCCTTTTAACCCTGGATGGCAAAAACACAACAACACACTTCTGCACACCATACAAAGCACTTTCATGTCCACGATCTCATTTGATATTCATAACAACCTTATCTGGTAGATGTTATTCTCCCCAAGACGGAAAACATCTGAGGCTGAAAGAGGCAGACTGACTTTACAGAGGACTCATGGCTTGTAAGTGGTGACGCTGCTCCCAGAACTGTGCTACATGCTGGGAATCTAGAACCAAGAACATGACTCCTGCCCTCCAGGATTTCGTATTAGTAAGAGACACAGGCACAGAGACAATGGACCGTAATACAATTTGCTGAATAGTCAGCAGTGATTCTCAACCTGAAGATAGGTGGGGTGGGGAAGAAATGGACAGGCTTCCAGGGTCAGAATAAACTGAAATTCTTTTCAAAAACAATTACAATTTGTTCAGCACTTCCCGGGTGTCTAGTACTCTACTAAGTGTTTTGTACACTTTGGCTCAACTAACCATTCTTGCCTCTTTCTATTCCCATTTACAGGGTTAACAGAACTTTGGGTAGGTTAAGTAACTTGGCCAAGGTCATGAGGCTGGTAAACAGCTGAGTTGGGGCTTAACCTGAGTTCGTGAGACTCAATGCCTGAACTCTTAACTGCTTTGTACCCCAGACCTGCTGAATCTAAATGTCTGGTGATCAGGGATGAGCCTGGGATTTGAAGGTGATTCTTAGGTCATTCTCTTATATCTTAACCCCTATTGAGAAATACTTAGGTGGAGAGTACTGCTAAAGGAGAGGAAGGAGAGAGGAATGAACGCTACCTGTCGGGGGAAGTTACAGGAGATTGAAACCAGATCTTGAAGGATTAAGTGGGAGTTTCCAGGCAGACAAAAGGTGGAGAGTATTTCAGTCAGAGGAAACAGAATATTCAAGGACGTTGGGGTGTGGAAATGAAGGGACTGTTAGCGGTTTGGTGTGGATGGAGTGCAAGGCTGATGTAAGGGGAAGGGGATGGGAAATGAGGCTGGGATTCAGTTTGGACTTGGCTGTATTCTACAGGCGTAGAGAGCCAGGGAAAGTCCAGAGCTCTGCTTTCACAACTGCTGTCATCACCTGGATCCCCCACGGCAGCAACACTGGGTCCATCATTGACAATTGGGAGGGTGCTTTCTAATAACAGAAATACCGCTCTGGAGTGACGTGGACCTGAACCTCCATGAAGCTATCACGACTGCGGCTTGTTCTTACTGTTCCCTAGCACCCAGCAGAGAACCTGGAGCAATGTAGGTGCCTGGTAAGTATTTGTTGAAGAGGAAGAAACTGGAGGAATCTAGTTCAGAGGCTGCTGCAATAATTCAAGTAAGAGAGCAGTGAGGAGAAGCATCGCTCAGTCCAAGAGTGCAGAATTCTTTAAACTGCTGACTCTGGGAAGTAAAAACCTATGCCCCCTAACTCTGAGCACCTTGAGGAGACTGGATCTTAGCTGGTCCCCAAATAAGGGCAACAATTTCCCCCTCCAACATACAGAAAAGCATATTGGTACACAGGCGGTCAACACCCAGCTAAGCCAGGATTTCTTCCGTTTTATGCACAGTATGTCTTTTGGCTCCTGGATTTTGGTCCTGATGGTCTCCATTACGGAGCAATAGCGTTACATGCCATTTTTGTTTCATTTCAGTGTTTTAAAGGGTAATCATCATGCTAATGAAACTCAGTCTTGGCTCAAGAACTAAAATCTACCTTCTGTTTTTCCACCTCTCTGGGAAGTCCACATGGGCCCTGGTAATGGCTGATTCCAGAGGGCTGATTTGTATCAGGCCCCTTTAAAGCCCTTGATATATATTACCCCTATGAGGTGGGTATGACTCTTATACCCACTTTACAGAGAAAGAAAAAAGAAATCGAGAGGCCTGCCCACCCTTATACTCTGCCAGTGGCAGGCTCGAGCCCTGGGTGTTTGGCTTGAGTCTGCAGACTCCAACACCACATGCGACTGCCTCCCAGATGACATCTTTCCATTCTGTTTCCTTCCAGACCTGTGTAACCCTGGGCAAATCATTTCATCTCTGAGAACCTCAGTTTCCTTTTCCATATGTGGGGATCAAATGAGCCTCGAAGGAAAGTTGCTGGGGGATAAATGAGGTGATGTATGAAGGCATCTAAATGGTGCTGTTTCCTTTTCTGGTCTTCCTCATCTGGACCACTGGCTCCACATCTGCCCAGCCGCTTGGGCCACAGATCCAGGGGCCACTGTTGAGTTCTTCCTTTCCCTAAGCATCCAATCCATCAGCAAGTCATTTAAGCTCTTCCACAAAAATTCATCCACAATTTGTCTACATCTCCTCCTCTCTACCACCTTCTCTCTCATCCACACCACCATTCTCTCTTGCCTGGAGTACTACAACAGCTTCTTAACTAGTCCCTCTAGTTCCATTCTTGCTCCCTAAAGTGATTTTTAAAATATATATCCCATATAGCAAAGGACACAAATCATGTGAACGGCTTAATTAATTATCACAAAGTGAGCACAACTGTGTAACCAGCACTCAGATAGTGAAATAAGGCAATCATGACACCCTGGTTATTACCCTCTTACTCCTCCTCAAAGGTAACCACAATTCTGACTTCTGACGTTAGATTAATGTTACTGATCTATGAAATCATGCAGTGTGTACTCTTTTGTGTTTGACTTCTTTGGCTTAATGTCATGTTTGTGAGATTCATCCATGTTGTTGCTTGTGTCAACAATATGCTACTTTTTATTGCTGTATGGTATTCCACCATATGAATATATCTCAATTTGTTAATGGATTTTAGAGTTGTTTCCAAGTTTTGTAAAGATCTTTTGATACATATAGTAAGCGTTTTTGTTGGGTATATTCCCCGGAGCGTAATAAATGGGTAAGCTTTAGTAGATACTCTGAAACAGTTCTGTAAAGCAGAGATACCAATTTGCACTCTTATAAGCTGTGTTTGAGAGTTCTAGTTGCTCCATATCTTCGCCAACACTTGGTATTGCCAATTTTTACTTTTAGTCATTCTGTGTATGTAGTGAGTACGTAGTGGTTTTCATTTAAGTTTACCTCATGACTAATGAAATACTTTTCCACATGCTCACTGGCTACCTGCAAAACTTCTTTTGTGAGGTGCTTGTTCATGTCTTCTGTCAATTTCCCTATTGCGAGGTCTGTCTTTTTCTTACTGATTTACAAGGATTCTTTATATATTCTGGATAGAAATCCTTTGAGGTTATAAGTATCATAAAGTTCTTCGCCTAGCCTGCGGCTTGCCCTTTCCCCCTGTTAATGGTGTATTTTGATGAATAAAACTTGCTATTTTTATTGTAGTTTAATTTATCATTTTTTTCTTTATCGTTAGTAGTTTTTGTGGTCTATTTAAGAAATTTTTGTCCAACCAAGGTCATGAAAACATTCTCCTTGTTATCTTTGAGAATCTTTATTGTTTTGCCTTTTATATTTAGATTTATAATCCAAATAGAATTGATTTTCTGTATGGTGTGAAGTTGATTAAGATTAATATTTTTTTTGATCATATGGCTGGCTGTCCTATGGACACAGCACAATTTATTGAAAGAAAGACACCCCCCCCCAACACACACACACACACTGTTCTGCATGCTATCTTTGTCATAAATGAAGTGTCCACATTTGTTTGGGTCCAATAAGGCTTTTAAAAGTATAAAACAGATCAAAGCTTCCTGCTAAAAACCCTTAATGGCATCTTTCCTGTTGAGCTCAGAGTAAAACCCAAACTTCCCATTGTGGCCTTCAAGGTCTTATAGGATCCAGCCCCACTTACCTTCCTGATCCTACTATTCTACCACTTCTCCTCTTGCTCATTCCACACCAGCCACAGAGTTTCTTTTCATTCCTTGAATATACACTCCTCATTCCAGCTCGGGGCTTCAGCTCTTTCTTCAGCTAAGTATTTTTCAACATTCAGGCTTTGTACTAATGTCTTCCTGGAGAAGGCTCACCTGCCCACATTCTCTAAAACAGCCCCTTCTCATGCCAAGTTACACTCTATCTGATTACCTTGTTTTATTTTTGATACCACTTGCCGCTCTTTGAAACACCGTATTTGTTTCTTTGTTATTTTCCATTTCTCTCACCAGAATGTCATCTCCATGAGAGCAAGGACTATGTCGGTTGTGTTTATCTCTGAACCCACAGCACAGGGAAAGGGGCTCAACAAATGTTGAATCAGTGAGAATGACGCCTTCTCCACTTGATTTTCCACATCTTCTAGTTCTAGTGTCAGTGCAATGCACGGCACCGCAAAATTTGTAGCATTGTGTGACACACAGAGTAGGCAGGTAGACAATTTCCAACATTATCAATTTCACACCTGACTTATTTTTCTATTTTTGTTGATGTTCTTAAATCCCAGTAGTCATCATTTCAGCACATCAATTTATATTAATTTTGGAGAGTAAAAGAAGGAAAACTGATATTTCTTGAACACTTATTATATCTCATTCAATCCTCAAAACAGCCATTGAAGGGCAGCGTTGTCATCCCCAGTTTACAGATGAAGAAACAGGGACTCCGAGAGGCTGGTACAGTAAGTGCTCATAAAAGGAGTTCAAGCCGGTTGCACAGAGATCCTTCTAATGAGGCCAGTTCAAATCCACTTCAGAACATTCTACAGAAATCATGCAATTGAGGCATTTAGCAGTGGGTTTAAATATTGGCTTTGGGGAATAGAACCTGGGTTCTAGGTCTGGCCTTACGCCTCAGCAACTTTGCGACATTGGGCGAGCCATACACAACCAAATTTCCTCCTATGTAAAATGAGGATAAAATGGACTCTACTTTTTAGAATTATTGAGAGGATTAAATGGTAATATGCCTGTGAAGTGCTTGTGTAAAAGAAGAGCTTAGCAAAGATTGGCTTCTATTATTCTTGCTGTTGCTGTTGTTTATATAGTAATTCGGTTTGCTCTTTCAAGATGTTGCTGAGAAGTTGCAATAGGAGATAAGATGCTTAGAGGTAATTAATGTAGAACTTCAGGATTGTATGTGAAATGCTTCAAATCAGAACTTTGGAAAGTGATCCTCTTCTGATGGGGAAGAACATTCTTAGCATGTCTCTACTTCCTTGTACAGAGCAATGTAACATGCTCAGAGAGACTTGTCCAGGGTCACAGAGCTTCACTCCAAACCCAAACCCATTTGACTCTCAAGCTTTGGTGCAATTCAAGCCACAAAGGTACATGGTCCCCTCCTCTGGGTTCAGAAATTATGGCCCCTTTCCTCTCCGTTGTGTCTGCCACAAGGATATGGAAAATCCACAGATAATCCCTAAACCTCATTTGAAGCTTATAATCACATCCATTTATCTCCCCTCCAAGCTGCTTATCCCAGCGGTGGACAAGAGGTCCAACTGATCGGAGCCAGCAGACTCTCTGGGTGCTGCCTGGTTGGGGGTAGAGTATGTCCTAATGACTGGGTGGGAGGCAGAGTCCCACAGAGGAAAGAGTGGATGACCAGATCCTGACTCACTGTCTTGGAGTGGCATGCAGGGGCTGAGGGCAGAAATATCCATAGCTCTCTGGGGCAAGAGAGACAAGTACTTCATGAGCACTTACCTAGTCTCAGACCAGAGAGGAGGGACTCTCTGAGCCTCAGTTTCCCTATCTGCAAAATGAAGATGAAGACATCTGTGTTGCAGGGTCCTTGTGAATATTCATTGATAGGGCGTATGTGTAACAGGGTGTTAAAATGGACTGTTTTTCTGTCTCAGTGTCAGCTGAGGCCACAGAGGCCAGAAATAAAATATAGGTGCCAGTCACCCTCAGGCAAAGTGAGGTGCCGGCTCCCTGATGAAGGGTATATTAATTGATTCTGAAGCAAGTTTGACCAGCCCTGAAGGCATAGAATGTTGAAGTTAAAGAGGGAAGGAGAGGGGGTTTCTTTGGAAATCCTCAGTGGTTTTTTGGAAATGCTCAGTGGCGTTCTGGGTGTTTCCTTACTCACCACTGTCATGGGGTAGGGAGGGGAGCAGCTTGAGAGAGACGGACTCCAAGGAGATTCCACTGGAGAATCCCATCTGGGCCTCCTAACCCTGGGGTGCACTGAGGCTGGTGTCACCCATGTCTGGAAATCCCTAAAGGCAAGAGAGTATGGCTAGCTGGCTGCGTTGATAGCATTCATTGGTTCAACAGATATTTATTGAACACCTACTATGTGCCAAGAACAGTTCCAGATACTTAGAACTCATCAGTGAACAAAACAGACAAAGATCCTTGCCTTTGAGGCATGTGCTTTCTTGTAGGCAGGGAGACACACAACAAACACATAAATGTGTACAACATTTGTTGTGATAATTGTTAGGGAAAAAATTAAAACAGAGTTGGGGCTGGAGATGTTGGTATTTTTTTCTGAAGGATCAGAGGAGACCTCACTCATAAGGGGATGTTTAGGCAGAAGCTTGAAGGAAGCGAGGGAACAAGCCATGTGGGTAGAGAACAGGGTCTGTAGAGGCTGAGGTGGGAGGGTGCCTGGCATATTTGAGGAGCTGGGAAGAGGCCAGTTGGCTGGAGTGAGTGAAGGAAGGGAAAGTGCTTGGAGGGAAGCTCTGGGAAACAGAGGCGGGGGCTTGATTGCTAAGGTGAGGACACTGGGTTTTAGCAGACATTTGATAAACATTGGACGGAGAAAGGCAGGAACAGAGGGAAGCACTCGCAGTCCAATGGAGCTGGTTTGGATAGCAGGGAACCCGCCCAGTGAGAAATAGCAGTATGTCCGGGGCCTGTGGGTGGGCATGTCCTCCCCTAGACTCACAGATGGTGGAACTCAGAGTTTCCAGAACCATGAACATCATACAACAGGCTGTCCAGGTGGGCATATTTGTGTGCTGAATGAAGGACAAAGACCTTGGGCTCAGTCCATGATCTGCCATTTGGTGGCAGCTTTGAGTTTGGTTTTCTAGGAACTCATCTGCTAGGAAGTCAGTGGCAGTGTCATGAAAAAATATAGAATTTAGGAGCTCAAGTCCCATCCCCGCCACTGACCAGTTACATGTTCTTGGCCTGAAACTCATTTGCTCATCTGGACATTGGGGTTACTGGTCTCTACATTTCAGAGAAAGTGTGAGGCTCCAAGGAGGTCATGGATGAAAAGGAACTCGGTAAAGAGTGGAAAGGGGTGTAGACACACATTGTTGTCACCATCTTGGGGACAGTTAACTATCTCACGTGCCCTCCATCCTGAAAGCATGTGGGACTTGTGGTCTGGAGTCAGTTTCTAGCCTTCCAGCATCCATTTCTCCCTTTTGAAGAGGAGCTCGCGTTTGTCATCCCTGTGGTTTGGTTGGAGTTGACTCCACCCACAGAAAACGGGCTCAATTAGCTTAAACCAACCAGTGTCTCTCATCTCCCTGGTCACAGAGATGACATGAGGACCAGCCGATGACTTAATCCAAGTCAGCCACCAGGGCCAATGAGACCCAATTCTTTTTTTTTCTTGTCTAGCAATCCCCAACCTCTGCTCCCTGCTTTTAGTTGTTCCTGGAATATTTTAAAGCAAACCTCAGACATCTTATCATTTGACTTCTCAGCACATACCTCTTAACCAATAAGGACTTTTTCTTCCTTTTCAATATAACCATAATTCCATTATCACAAGAAAGAAAATTAACAGTAATTTTATAAAGCTTTTTTTGACAATAGCAAACTGAAGCATGGGCTAGCAATTCCGAATAAAAACGCTGGCCGTTAGGACATCTGCAAAGAAATGCTGATAAAGGGGACAGGATTAGGTAGTTCATAGATGGTACCATGAAAAATTATGTTGTAAAAGAATATTAATTAACGTGGAGAAAAGGTCATGATGAATGTATAGGGTAAACATTTTTTAAGTATAAACTATGTATAATATTTTTATTATGTATAAACATATATACATAGAACCTCTCTCTCTCTGAATCTAGCATATATAGATATAAATATATAGATATCTAAAGAAAGGCTGAAAAAACATATATTAATATGTCCAAGATAATCTGAGGGGTGGGACAAGTGTTTATTTTTTGCTTTTCATCGCTTTATGCTTTTCAGGGTGTGTGTGTGCGTGTGCTGGAGGGTAGGGAGGGTGTTGGGGGAAGGACTGTGGCCTCTCAAATGGAGCTGAACTACTGTATCGATAAAGACTCATTTCTGAGACTGATATTGACCTGTTGGTGAGTGGACTTTACTAGTCTTTGGAGATACTGACAGATGTCCTGCGACCAAGAGAGGAGGCAGCTTCAGAATGAGGCCTTTAGGATGAGGGTATTGTTGAGAAAGCAGAGAGGAGAGATGGAATGAAACTGGATGTTTGGCGGCATCGCTGAGTGTCTGGACCAAGCTTTCCTGAAGCCAGGTCTATCTCTGCCCTGTTCAGTCTTATGAGGCAACAAATTCCCTTTATTGCTTAAACCAGTTTGAGTTGGGTTTTCTGATATTTTCAACATAAAGAATTCTAACCACCATATAGCGGGTTCTGAGCCTCCAAAGTTTGATGAAAAAAAGGTTGGATTTGAAATTTCCTGATGTGAAGTCCCATCCACATGCTTCCTGCTCCAAGACCCAGCCCCAAGGCAGGCAGCGCAAGGTTGGTCAATCTCAGTCTCCTTGAGTATGAGTTCATCGCTGCTTGTTTATAATTGAAGCCAGTCTCGCAGAAATGTCAGCATGGTCAGCTGGCGTTGGGGACTGGAAGGCATTGGTCTGGGGTATTTCCTGGAAGAGGCTGATATAATTCAAGTATGCATCTGGAATGAAGAGGAGAGCCAAAGACAGTGCAGGGAAGAGGATGAAGAAAGGTGAAGTACCAAGGAGGTGGAGACAAGTGGAAAAGCAGAGTGGAAGCAAGATGAGGCGGCACAGGGCACGGTGGGGCTGTGGAAAGAGGCAGCTGTCTCTGGTGCCCTTTGTAGGTGCAAGGGGGGGCTGGGTGTTTACTGAAGGATGGGCAGGCTGGGGGTGGGTGGAGATCCTGGGAGGTCGACGAGCATCCTCTTCTCTTGGCACTAAAGAAAAAGCAAGTCTGGCAGTCATGGGGCACAACAATGACACAGTACGGTCCAGGCAAAAATAAGAGGATCTTGGTGTCCTAAGCATAATTGGGGACAAGAAAAAAAACCCCTTTCAATATGAACCACTTCAAGTAGGGACCAAAGTTTGGTAGTAAACACAAGTTAGCAAATTTTATTTGGACTTTGTCAAGAGTGAAAATATGAATAAAATTAATGATATCCTGAATTTAACAAAACATAGATCATAATTGAAACTAAGTGCTGATTTTGAGGAAAAATAAGAATTAAATCAAGTATTGAATTTTTTGAGGGTGCATATTTTTTCAGTAAAATTGGACAGCTCATTATGACATTCTTTATTTTTTATTTGATTTTGCAGTACATTTATCAAGAGGCTCATTTTTGCACAAACATTTATGGATTTGAAAAACTTTCCCAAGGGTGTCTCTTAATACTTTAATACTAAAATTGCTCTCTTTGGAATGCCTTTGCAACCATTTGCATGCTGTTCCAGTTACTTTTGCTACACGGTAAGCCACTCCAAAACTTAGTGGCTTGAAAAAACAGCAATCATCTATTTAAGTCACAAATCTGCGATTTGGGCAGGGTTGGTGGGGAAGACTGGTCTCTGCTCCATGTGGCAGCAGCTGGGGATGCTGCTTGACTGGGCTGGAGGCTTCACCCCCAAGATTGCTCACTCGCACAGCTGGTAAGTTGGTGCCGACGGTCAGTCGGGAGCTGAGCTGGGACTGGGAACTCAGGGTGCCTCCGTTTCTCTCCACTTGAGCCCCTCCAGGGGCTGGTCATCCTTCCTCTTGTCTGGATTCTGAAAGTGAGCATTTCAAGAGAGAAGGCAGAAGCTGTGTGGCTTCTTCTAGTTCAGCTTCAAAAATCAAATAGCGTCACTTTTGCCATACTCTGTTGGTCAACCCATCAGTATATTTAGCCCTAATTCAAGAGGCATGGACATAGAGCCAACCTCTCGAAGCTAAGAATGTCAAAGAATTTTGGGGCCAGGGCCATGTTTTAAAACCACCACGGTCCTCCCTCTGGTCAGAAATTATTTATGTTTTTCTCCTATGCAAAATACACTCACTCCTACTAGAAATTCCTCCAAATCGCATCTATTACGTCATCAGGTGTAGGCTCAAGGTGTAGGCTCAAGGTGTAGGGTCGTGTTATTTAACCAGGTTCAGGTGTGGATGAGGCTTCTCATCTGCAGAGTCTTCATAGAGTTCCAGGAGCGCCCTCCCTCTTGACTGAAAGACCAGGGACTAAACTGATGTGTTGTATGCTCCCTGCCTCCCAACCCAAATGCTGAGGCAAGCACAGGATAATTGCTACAAACACTTCCGGTCCAAAAGGGAGAAAACAAGTCAGCCCATGTTAAGCAATGGGGTAATTGAGACAAGAGATGTGATCCTGATGAATAACATTTGGCTCCAGTGAGCGGTGTTTATTTTCGAGGTCCTGTGCCTTAATCTTTGTTTGGAAAGCTTTGACATTTTTTGTTACTTTATGCACATCCAGACAACCAAAGCTCAAAAGTTCCTTTCCAGACAGATATTCTCAACATTTTGAACCAGTTGGTTAAATTCTCCCCTTTTCCATCATCCCTGCAGCAAAAATAAGGCAACTATCAAGATAACATGAATCTGATCTATGGGGGCAAAGGATGGAGACCATGCACTACAGATTATTTTTAATGTTTTATTTGGAAATCGTTTCAATCTTGCAGAAAAATAGCAAAAATAGTACAAAAACCCCAAAAAACTCTTTACCCAGACCCAAGATGAAGAACTTCAACTAATCATCTCCCAATTCTAAAAGAGAGTTTAAGTGAAAGGAGGGCAGGATGCCTCTGAGAACATGGACTCATCTCCTGTGCCCCTCACATTGGGCTCACCTCCGGGGACAATCTCAGCGTGACCCCCCTGGATAGTCAATAGTGGACATCTCTGACTGCTGGCCAGGAACCCTCATCCTTCCTCAATGGTAATAGGATCCCATATTTTCCTTGGAGAACCATCTCTCCCCCATTTTCAGACATGCAGTTTGCTTGAGATTGATCCCACTATGGTTCTCTTAAACCAACCAAGGAAGGGCTTGGTACCTAAGCTGGTCCAATCAGAATGCATCTGTTAGAATTATGCTAGGAATTCTGGGACAAGGAGCCATTTTTTCCTGCTGACCATAAAAGTGGAAATATAGCACTGGGAGCTACTTGAATCTATTGTGGGAACACTAGGGAAACAACCTTGGGATGAAGTCAACACTGCAGAAGACAGAGCTAACAGAGGGAAAGACACCAGATCCTTACGGACGTCATTGAGCTGCTGGATCTAGCTTTGCCTGAAGCCTGACCTACTTCTGGATTTTTTATGCCCATCTGCCAGAAAAAGTTCTTTTATTTTTAAAAGTCAGTTTGAGTGAGGCGAGGTTCTCTGTTATTTTCAACCAAAAGTTTGCTGATATGTTTACTTAATGCAGATAACCACATAAGGACTCAGGATATAAGGCCAAGGATACATTCCAGCGATGCAAACAGGTCCTAATGTCAGAAGCAGAAGTATGGTACTGTGTGTGATGTGCCTCACAGAACGGGGCTGGAGTTCTTTCAAACTTCCTGCTTTTGTCCAGAATTTGAGCAGAACTGAGTTCACGGCGTGGTGGTCAGGGGGCCTCAGCTATGTGGAGATGAGGAGTGTAAAGGCTGGGTCTGATGCTAGGTGAGGGCAGAGACCACATCTGGAGAGATCCACCTCAGAACACAGTGAAAGGGTGAAGGCAGGGGTTGGACTAAGCAAGAGGCAGGCAAGCAGGGGAGCCTTGGGCCCTCAGAAGCCCTGCCTGAGCGCCACGAGTCCCCTTCTTGGTGTGGAATGGTGTGGAAGAGGCCACACGGGAGCAGCGGCTCACAGGAATACACGGGCACCATTCAGCACTCACCTGTGACCAGGATGGTGATGACGATGGTGTTGATGATGACGATAGTGATAATAATGACGATGCTGATGAGACGACAGCATTTGTTGAAAATTAACCCCTACACGTGTCCATCAATGTGTGTTGTTTTGACACGTCTAGTAGCATCCTGATTTTCCTTTGGACACTTCTTTCTCCACAATCCGTCCTTGTTATCTGGATCGGGTCGAACTAACCTAGAATCCAGGGTTCCAAATGTGGACACATGACCCAAAATTGGCCAGTGGGAATATGGCATCTCCCTGGCCACAGTCAATGGTTGACGAGTGAACATTTAACCAGCAGGGGGCCAAGCAAAGCCCAGTAGGGCCAGTCTTACGACTATTGGTAAGGAAGCATCGTCTTTCTGCTGGTGGAGTATAAGCCTAAGGCTGCTTCACAGAAGGTTTATCAGGAAATAAACCAATTCTGGAGGGCAGTAGAACAGAGAGAAAGAAAGAAAGATATTTCTGATAACATAGTTTGAGCAGCAGATTTCTGCAGTTAGATCTGCTCCTGAACTTCTGGCACACCTTGAAGCAATAGATACTCTCTCTTTTTTCCCTTAAGTTGACATTCAATGAATGTCATTTCCAGTCAAAAGAGTCCTAATGGTTAATCTCCTGCACAATCCTTACAACAACCCTATGGAGTAGGCATTTATTTTCCCTTTTTTTGCAGATAAGGAAGCTGAAGCTCAGAGTGACAAGTGCCGGCCTCCACCCACACAGCTGGCGGAGGGCCAGGCTCACTGACAATCAAGCTTCTTCTGGCTCCGGGTTCAGTGAGTTGCACAGGCTGTGCCCTGGACGAGCTCCACGTTCCTTCCCAGCTCTCAGATTCCATCTCTCTGCTCGCTGCCCCGGAGTTGGACCGGTGCCGGGTCGGGGGCAGCAGGTAGAGGAGCAGCTGCTGCCTGGGTCAGGAGCCCAGCGTGTTCTCAAGGACACAGATGGGCTGGCAGCCTTGTGCATGGGCAGGGAGCCTGAGGCGGGGGTGGACACTGGTTCCTGGAGAAAAAGCTCATTCAAGACTCACTGATGCCCAGCACTGGGCTCGAAGCCCCCAGGGCGCGGGTTTGGCGCGACTCTTCTGCATGTGCCCAGTGCCCAGCGTGGAACGTCTGTTTGAGAGCTGCTATGTGCGTGGGGAGAACCCCTCCTTGGTGACTTCGACTGTCTGCTTGGATGAGTGTGTGTATGGCAGGGGGACAGCAGAACAAACTCGGGAAGGTCCTCTTAAATTCCCAGCACCTCCCCCAGGCCTGGGCACCCGGGGAGCCCGGGAAAGTCTTGTTGAACTGAGATGAATAGATGTCTGTTTCTCAAATCCCTTGGAGTCACCAGACCTTCCACTCCAGAATCATAATTCTTTGATTTCTGTGGGGTTGATAAAATAGTGGATGGCATTTTACAGGTCACACATAGAATACTCCTGCTAACTGCTAGTGAGCACCACTCATTGAACACCTACTATGTGCCGAGCGCTAGCTTGGTGCTCTGCAGCCATTGTCTCAGTTGCTTCTCTGTACGGTCCATGAAGAACATATTTGTATTGACTTCCACTTCATAGATGAAGAATGGGGGCTTGGAGACACGAAATCACACAGCCAAAGTCCCCCAGGATGCTAGCAGCGGAGCTGGGAATTCCTACCCAGACTGGGCACATCTGAAGGCCGTGGCTTTTTCCATTGCACCTGTCCTGCTGCCAATTATTGAATCGAGCAAGAGCAATGAGACATCCTCAAGGCAGAGGGCAGTTTTCACCTGATTTAAGCAGCTGGAACAGCTCCCTTTCTAAGATGTCATCTCCTCAGTAGGTCTAATGTCTCTGGAGTTCTCCTTCTGGCTGCCTCTCAAGCACCACAAGCTTAAATGGCCAACACGGAAGGTTTCGCCATCCTGACGCCAAGCCTGTCTCTGCATCTCACCAGGCAGGCCAATGCATCAAGACAGAAACCTGGGGGTCACCAGAGACCTTTCCTCTTTCATTCCTCACGTCTAGTCCATTGTTAGATCAGGTGCCACCCCCACCTGTGTCCCCGTATTCGTTTCAGCCTCATCATCTCTGGCCCATGTGATGCAGCAGCCTCCTCGATGGTCCCCCTGCCTCTGTTCTCATGTCAACCACCCCAGGGACCTTTCTTCAGCACAGATGCAACCTCATCAGCCTCACTGCCTGTGGGACAAAGTCCCAGCGCCTTAGCCTGGTGTCCCAGATCCTCGCAACCTGGCACCTGCCCGCTTCCCGCCTCTTTCTCGGCCGGGTCCTTCTCTCTTGTCATCCCCTCGGGACGCCCTCTCTTACAACTTCCTGTCACCCCTATGAGACAGGAGACAAGAGCTGAGATCCCTGAGAGGGAGAGAGGAGAGAGCTGGCTGTGACAACGAGCTGTCCCTTTCTGGCACAGGGATCCTGCCCACCGGTAAAAAAAAAAAATCTGCCCAGTGTTGTGGGATCTTGCTGGTTAGTTCCTTCCCTCCTCCCAGGAGCACGAGGAGGGGGACGAGCAGCAGGCCAGGTCCCCGGCCGATATGGTGCCATGGGAGGGGGCTCAGAAATACGAAATAGTCTCTTTCTGAAGGCCCCTTAACTATCTGTCTGCAGAGACGATTCTTTCCCCAGTGCCTGGTGCCAGCCAGCAGTGTGCCGAAAATCAAGGCCGTCAGGGTACTCTCTGGTCAGGCCGACCTGCGTCTGTATTCTCCACCTTGAGCAGCTGTTCAGCAGGAATCAGCGGATTTATTCCCTTGCAATAGCTCATTCTTACAGAGTGTTTCCAGAGCGTTCAACCTAGCTTTCATCAGAGCGACCACCTCTCTTTTTTGCACTCATATTTCATCAGTCCACATCATATTTAACTAAATAATATAATTACAATAGCAAGGCCAATACAAGCAAAATATTGGAAAGAAAGCTCTATTTCTGTGACAGCTAAGTTGAATGCTTTGAAAACTCTCCATAAAGGTCAGTGCTGAAACACCTTCTGTCCAATTACGTGTGGGCGACAGACCTGTAAAGTGTAGGAAAATAAGCACGAAGATCCAGAAGGCTTCTGCACTCATGGTGCTTTTTCTTGTTCTGCTTTGAGGATGCCTGAAGCGTACATGCTAGACATATCATGGCTGGTTTATGGGGAAAAGAGAAGGCAGAATTCTGTCAACAGACCTGTTCTTACGGGCCTCAGAGGCCTCCATCTAAAGGTTGTTCGGGTACATGCACATCTCCATGCTTAAAGTTAAAATATGATGGTCAGGCAGTGTTCTAGACTGAATGTTTGTGTCCCCTCAAATTCATATGTTGAAATCCTAACCCCCAATGTGATGGTGTTAGGAGGTGGGTCCTTTGGTAGGTGACTAGGTCACGAGGGTGGAGCCCTCGTAAATGGCACCAATACTCTTAGAAAGAGACTCCAGAGACTTCTTTGCCCTTCTACCATGCAAGGACACGGCGGGAAGGTGCTGGCTGCCATCCAGGAGGAGGGCCCTCACCATGACGTGACCGTGCTGGCTCCCCGGTCTCAGCCTTCCATCCTCCGGAGCTGGAGGAATAAATTTCTGTCATTTACAAGCCACGCTTATATTATAGTCTGTTGTTTATAGCAACCTGCACAGACTAAGACGCAGCATATATTTCATTATTTAAATTATTTCCTACTTTGACTTTTTTGATTAACCAGTCAACTCCCAGCCCCAGTTGTGTGAATTCAGTTATAGCCACCATCACAGTGCAGAGCAGAGCGACGGTCTTGTTCAGGGACCTGGGAGCTGGGAGACTAGAGTACGGACACAGACAGAGAGACAGACGGAGAAGCAGAAACAGAGACAGAGCTGCAGATACAGCATGTGTAGTCCCCATCCTTCCACACCCAGCTCGTGGGAGCTCTCTGTGAGGTTTGCCTGCCCCTTCCCCAGGCAAAGCCAGTCCCTCTGTCGTCTGTGCGCTTTTATTTCACTGCTCATGGTGCACGGTGACTATTTCGTTTTTGTTTTGGACTTTCCTAAGAGAGAAACTTGATGAAGGGGAAGGAGCCAAGTTTTGAGACCAGACAGCCTTAGGTTTGAATCTCAGCTCTACGCCTTACCGACTGTGTGACCTCGGGCAATACTCAAGACCCCTCTGAACCTGAGCCGTGACCTTCGACAGGAGATAATGCGCCGAATAAATAAAGGGCAGCTGTTATAGTTCTTGTTTATTACAGGCCATCCTATTGTTTTGTACATTTCTGATGAGCATCACTTTTCTCTGGAGACCCTCCAGGGCAGGACTGTGTCTTATTCAACTTTGTGTTCTCAGTGCCCCACGCTCAGAGTAAAAATGCACTGAGCGTCTGTAAAATGAAATCCTCTTGTACTTTTTTGATGTTAACAATTTTTGGCTCACCGTCAGGGGCCTTGGGGCTGCTTCCTTGAAAGTTTCAGGGGAGCTGAGGGGAAGGAGAGAGAAGGAGGCAGAATTGGGAGAAGAACAGGGAAGGGAAAGAGAGAAAGGCAGGACCTGGAGGGTCTGGGGCTGGGCCCCCACGCCCCTTGCGGCCTCGTCAGCTCTCGGCATCGTGCAGATGGAAGGAGCTGCTGTGCAGGGGTCTGGGACGCCGGGGCGGGCTCGCAGGGACGAAGCTACCCTGTCGGCCAGAATGTCAGGCCCCATCAGTCAGTCAGCTCCCCCTGGCTGGGAACGAAGCTGGTGCCAGGAGCCCAGGGGAGGCAAGGACAGATGCGTTGCTGGGGGCAGGGGAGGGAAAGATGGCATTCTCCAAGCACTCGCTGTGTTTTGGCACAGTGCTGGGCACTGTTACACTTCCACCCTGAGGAGTAAGGCAGTAATTACACAGCCAAGTTAAATACACGAAACAGAAGCCCGGAGAGGCTAAATTTTCCAGCAAAGGTCGCACAGCTAGGAAGGGGGTTTAAAACCAGATTGGCCTGAAGCTGTGGACTAGGCTTTCTTCACAAGGTGTCCTCCAGTCCATTCTGTTTGCGCAGAGCTGACCAAGACCTCAGGGTCCCGTTGAATGAACAACCTTAGGACTCTTGTAACGGAAAAGGTACTGACTTAGTCAGGAGCCCCTGCGGAGGTCCCTGCTTCCTGGCTGTGTGACCTGGTCAAGCCATTTCACCTTCCAGAGCCTCGCTCCCATCATCTGTACAATGGGGCAATGATACGCATCCTGACGACCAAGTGGGCATGCTGGGAAGATGGGGAATATTAGTAACAGTTACAGAGCCCTTGCTGTGTCAGCTTCCGTGGTGGCCTCTGCACCTATTATCCTGTTTAAACTTCACCCTCACCTAGGGGCAGGCGGTATCGTTAGCCCATCTAAACGACGTGGAGAATGAGGCTGTAAATGTTACGTGACTTTCTCCCCAGGCACGCAGCAAGTCCGAGTCGGAGCTGTGCTGCACAGCAGACAGCCTGCTCCAGCGCCTGAATGCTCCCCCTACCCTAAAGGGCAGGTCAAAGGGCCCTTTAGAACATAGAGGAAGAACAGAGATCTACCGCTTATGACAGCTATAACGTTCCAGGTCTTCTGCTTGTGGCTTGATCTGCATCGTTCCACATGCTCTCCAACTGCCCCACGAACCACGGCCCAGCACAGCGCATCTCAGAGAGGTTAGTATACCCGTCCGAGATCACACAGCAGGAAGTGGCAGAACTGAATGTGCGCCAGATGTGCCTGACCCCGAAACGCGAGGGATGATGCTCCTACTGCTGATAATGAAGACGGCGAATGGCCTGGTCCTGGGGTGGAATCCAGAAGGAGGGCCCAGCTGGAGCAGTCCCTCCTGAGCCCGGGGATGAGGTCAGGGCCTCAACAGCACTCCTGTCCTTCCGCCTTGAGATGTCCCTGGGGATGCTGTTGTTGTGTTTTCCTTTTTGTATTTTCACTAATGTTTCAGCTCAGCTTTTCTGTCCCGAGGCGCTTTAATCACCAAGGGCCCTGTTCCAAACGTGCCGTGCATAAATAACGAAGGAAATAAATAATGCCTGCTGTTTCTACCACACAGCTCGCGGTGGGGGAAGCCAAAGCCGGGAAGTCGCAGAGATTTCCCGGGGTTTGAGCCCGCTCTGCCTGTGTCCTGCTGTGTGACCTCTCACAGGCCTCTTAAGCTCTCTGTGCTTCAATTTCCTAATTTGTCAAATGGGGAGAAAAGCTTTTTGGCAATGCCCCCAGAGATGGCCAGATCAGATAGTTCTGCAGAACTCTTTGGGAAAATGTGAGGCGGCGAACACGGCAGGCCGAGGGCGAGGCAGTGATGGCCCGTGCGGCTTAGTCACGGGACAGTCCATCTGCTCCTCGCCAGAATCCAGCAAGGAAGCACTAGGAGTCCCTGTTTGCGGAGACTCAGTGGAAGGGCGGTGTCCCAGAACTGGGCTCTCGGCCGGATCTTCTGCCTCCAAAGCCAGTGCTTCTGCGTCGCGGAGGAACCCAGGAGAGCAGGGGCCCGAGGCGTCCTTCGCAGGACCGCGGTCCTCCCTCCGGGCAGGAGGCGTTTGCCTTTGAGCAAAGGTTTGCCTTTGAGCAGAAGCCTGCGGACCCGCAAGCCCCCGCCTGCTGCAGACAGACAAGGGTCCCAGGATGTGGAGTGGGCGGGGCCTGGCGCCTCCCCGGGCCCCAAGCTGCAAACCAGACGTCCTCCCAGATACACGCGGGGGACAGGGGTGGGGCTGGCCGCGGAGGGAAACGAGCCGAAGCCAGGCCCGCTGAGAAAACAGCAAGGGCCGCCCAGGGCCTGGGGTGGGGGCGGCCGTGGGACAGGAGAGCGTCCTGCTGGCGGGGCTGGCCCTGGCCCTCTGAGCTGCTCTCTCCTCGTGCTAGTGCTCCTGCCTCCTAGGCTGGCTGTGGAGGTGGGGCGGGTATAGATCAAGGGCTTGGCGCTGTGCCTGACAAGCAGTGAGCACCAAGCAGTTTCAGCTGTTATTAATGTTTGCAAAGGTGGAGTCTCGAAGTCCACCCAGGCGTATACTCATCCATCTGTCCATCCGCCCATCTGTCCTTCCACCCGTCGGTAAGTCCATCCAGCCCTCTACTCTTCATTCATTCATCCATTTATTCTGTGAGCTTTCGCTGAGCCCTGTCTATGTTCTAGGTCTTATCAGTGCCGACCACTGGGGTTCTGAGATTTAAAACAAAACTAAAACTAAAGCACACGGCTGCTGTGCTCACGGAGCCCGTATCTGAGCGGCAGGGCGGATGTGCTATCAAGTCAGGAACCTGTCGGGAGCCGTTCAGACAGGGTCCCGCGAAGGGAGCCTTTAGAACTTGGGGACCAGGTTAAGGCACTAACAGGAGGTGGTGAAGCGCCAGGGAAGCCGTTACCGCCCTCAGGGGACAGAGGACAAGAGGAAGGAGCGGTTACTGAAGCTGATCTGTGGCTGAGGAGAGAGGCTGCCTGCAGAAGCTGGGCTTTGGCCGAGGAAGTCGGGCCCTGCCGAAGGGGACGGGCAGGGAGAGCCGGGACTCAACCACCTCGCTCTGCTCCCCACTCTATCCTTGGTGGTGCCCGACATTCACTGAGCCAAGCAGACTCAGAGGGCGAAGGGTCCAGCTGAGAGCAAGGTGGAGAGGGGTGGCTGGGGAGGGGCATCGATGTGGGCTGGCCGCCGTGCCCTGTAAACGGCCAGGTACGGTGTGCGCGGTTATGTGGAAGGACAACTCTGTGGGATCACAGCAGAGGGCCCTTTTTACTGGGGAGAGGTGATGAGGCCTTCCCGGAGGACAGGACGTCAGGGTCCAGGGGTGAGTGAGAGTTTTCCAGGCGGGGGGAGGCAGACAGTGTTCCTAACAGAGATGGTTTGGGCCTGAAGCATGAAGAATGGGGGGGATGGTGGAGGGTCGGAGGTGGGGGCGGTGGGTGCAAGAGAAGGGAACCTCAGAGGCCCTCTGAGTGGGGCCTGCTGGTGGTCCTGGAGCAGGCTGGGGAAGCGCTGGGATTAGACCCAGGTCCCAGGTCTCTTCCCCCTCCAGGACTGTGTTTCTCAGCTAGAGCAATTTTTGAAAAATTAATTTTTAATGACACAAGTAAGCCCCGAATATATTATTCTCGTCAAAAATGAAAGCACTTTGGAGCCATCATTCCCACAGTTGGGGCTTGGCGTGCGACTTCCAGTCCTTTGTCTGGTGGTTCTCAAGCGCTTTTTTCTTCCAGGGACATTTGGCAGTGTCTGGAGACATTGTTTCATTGTCACAACTGGGCGTTGGGGCTCTTGGCATGGCATGGACAGAGGCCAGGATGCTGCTCCTCACCCCCCAGCACACAGGACAGCCCACGCGGAAGGGTTATCCAGCCACAAATGTCAACAGCCTGAGGCTGAGAAATGTTGGTCTAGGCTAGGAGTTCTTGACCATTTTTCCCCAATATTTCCCTCCTAAAGAGTTTTTTTAGACATTTTTTTTTCCCTAAACACACTTCTTCCCACGGGAAGCATTCTAACGCTGTCGATAAATTATCTGCTTACGCCCTCTGTGTACATCTGTGCTTCACGCACAAGGACGGTAGATGCCTTAGCCCCACAAGAATCAACCTCAGATCCCTTGGGGACAATATCACCACCGCTGAGGCTGCAGGGCGCCGTGTTCACACGGGACCCACCCATGGGCATGTGCATTTTAGTGTAAGCGGCACCGCGCTGTGGGAAGAGATGGGCGACGTGGCTTTTCAGGGCAGAGGCACCTTTTCTTCTTTGGTTCTGCACAAGATTCCATTTTATGAAGCTGGCATTATAGTCAACCATTCCCCTACCTAAAAACATGTAGGCTGTTTCCAATTTTTCCCCACTGTGTACAAGCAATGCTGCAAACCGTTATATTATTTTTTAATTAAACTATTAATTTTGAGATAATTGTAGAGTCGCATGTGCTTGTGAGAACAATACAGAGAGGTTCCGCGTACCCTTTGCCCAGTTTCCCCAGCGGTAACGTCTTGCATAACTATAGTACCACATCAAAATCAGGATGCTGACATTGATGCAGTTGAGATGCAGAACGCTCCATCACCACAGGGTCCCTCACATGGTCCTTTTATAGTCACATCCGCTTCCTTCCTACCTCTGCCCTCCCATGACCCTCGGCAATCACTAAACTATTGACCATCTATAACATTTTGCCATTCCTAAGATGCTACGTTAAGTGGGATCACATACTATGCAATCTTTGGGGACTGAATTTTTGCACTCGGCAAAATTCTCTGGAGATTCATCCAGGTGGCTGTGTGTAGCAATACTGGCTCCTTTTTATCTCTGAGAAGGGTTCCATGGGGTGGATGTGCCACTGTTCTTTAAACCGTTCATCCATCGCGGGATGTCTGCTTGTTTGCAGTTTTGGGCTATTATGAACAAAACTGCTATAAACGTTCCTGTACAGATTCTTGTGTAAATATAAGTTTTAATTTCTCCGGGGTAAATGGGGTATGATTGCTGGGTCATATGGTAGTTGTATGCTTAGTTCTTAAAAAGAAATTGCCAGATTGTTTTCTAGAGTGGCTGTGCAATTTTCCGCTGCCGCCAGTGATGAGCGAGTGATCCCAGTTTCTCTGCATCCTCATCAGCACTTGGCATTGTCATCATTTTTTATTTTAGCTGTTCTGATGGGCGTGTAGTGCTATCTCCCTGTGGGTTTCATTTGCATTTCCTTCATGGCTAATGATGTTGAATGTTGTTTCAGGTGCTCATTTCCCATGTGTAAGTCCTCTTCATGTCCTCTGCCTGTTTTCTAATTGGATCGTTTGTTCTTTTACTATTAAATTCTGGGAGGTTTTGTTCCCAGCAAATCAGGGAAAGATGGAGATTTATTTAATTTAAAAGAATTTTTCTGAATGTGAGAGTAATGTTGCATTATGTAAAACTATTTATTGATAATAGCATTCTATGATGCTACTGGCAAGTTTTTGTTGTTAGGTTGATTGAGGTAGAATTTTCATGCAATAAAATACACTCCTTTTAAGGTGTACAGTTCTATGAATTTCACAAACGCCTACAGTCAGTGAGCCACCACTCCACAGTCGACATATAAAACGCTTCCGTCACCCCCAGATGCTCTCATGCCTCTTTTTAGTCAGCTGCACTCCCAGAAACCACTGCTCTGTTTTCTACCTGTATAGTTTTGCCTTTTCCAGAAAGTCATATAAATGGAATCATACAGCATGCAACCTTTTAAGTCTGGCTTCTTTTGCTCAACATTATGAATTTGAGAAGCTCTGCATATATAAATTATATATGTATATACATAGTATCTAGTATATAGTATACATACAAATAATATCTATATAGTATCAATATAGTATCTAGAATACATATATATTATGTATACACTCTCTCTATGTATACAGGTGTCCCCCACACTATTTGGAAGTAGAGCGTTCCTATGAAACCTTTTGTAAGCTGAAATGGGATAAGGTGAAGAAGCAATTACCATCAACTTATACGGGAAAAATTTTTGACCGTTCTCACACCCAGAAAATAACCTACCAAAATAACTAAAGATTAAAGCATGGATGCTCACAGACGCTGTTCAAAGCTGTGGCAGCTTGGCCCTGAGATGCTGGGTGTAGTTCCCGGGGACGCCGCTTGGTGGCGCCACTCTCGCTGCTCAGGGTGCGCGCTGCCTCTAGAACGGCTCATGCGCAACAAACTGAGTCTCCTGCACGCTATTTTCACTCTTCGCCTATTTTCGCAAGAGTGGAAATCGTCTTCAGATTTCTTTTGGTTAGCAGAAACAGGTACTAATGGAGGCCTTTTGTGAAAGCAGTGGCATAAAGCGAACTTTTGGGTAACAGGAGCAGCCTGTATCTATAATGTATGTGCTCAGAATTTCCAGATACTAGTCCTTTGTTGGATGATATATGGTTGACAATATTTCCTCCTAGTGTGTAGCTTGTCTTTTCATCCTATTAACAGAGTCTTTCACAGAGAAGAACTTTTAAAATTTTAATGAGATCCGCCTAATTAATCAATTTTTCTTTTTAGGGATTGCACTTTTGGCACTCAGTTTAAGAACTCCTTGCCTAGCTATAGACCCTGAAGATTTTCTCCTATGTTTTCTTCCAAAAAGTTTTACATTTAAGGCCATGATTCATTTTGAGTTAATTTTTGTATAAGATGTGAAGTTAAGGTTAAGATTCTTTTTCTTCTTCTTTTTTTTTTTGCCTAGCGATGTCCGATTGTGTCAGCCTCATCTGTTGAAATCCATTGGATTGCTTTTGCACCTTTGTCAAAAGTCCATTGGGTGTATTTGCGTGAGTCTAGTTTCGAATTCTCTATTCTGCTTCGTTGATCTGTGCGTCTATCCCTCCACCAGTACCACAGTCTGGATTACTGTAGCTATAGAGCAAGTCTTGAAATCAGGTGCAATGATTCCTCCCACTTTAGTTTTCTTTTTATTTTTTTTTTATTTTTTTTATTTTTTTTTAAAGATTTTATTTTTTCCTTTTTCTCCCCAAAGCCCCCCGGTACATAGTTGTGTATTCTTTGTTGTGGGTTCTTCTAGTTGTGGCATGTGGGACGCTGCCTCAGCATGGTCTGATGAGCAGTGCCATGTCCGCGCCCAGGATTCGAACTAACGAAACACTGGGCCGCCTGCAGCGTAGCGCGCGACCTTAACCACTCGGCCACGGGGCCAGCCCCTCCACTTTAGTTTTCTTTTTAAAACTTGCATTAGCTATTCGTTCCTTTGCTTTTCTACATAAATTTTAGAATAAACTAATCTATATCCACGAAAAACATTGCTTGGGTTTTGACAGTAAGTGTGTTAAGCCCGTATATTAATTTGGGGAAAAATTGACCTCTTTACTATGATGAGTCTTGCAGTCCACTAACAGAGTATGTCTTCCCATTTATTCAGATTTTCTTTGATGTCTTTCATCAGCGTTTTGTAGTTTTCAGCATGCAAGTCCCATATATGTTTTGTTAGATTTATACCTTAGTATTTCTCTTTTTTGAGTTCTGAAAAATGGTATTGTATTTTTAATTTTGGCACTCACGTGTACATTGCTAGTATATAGAATTACAATTGATTTTTGTATGTTTATCTTGTATCCTGTGATCTTGCTGAACTCACTGATTAAGTCTAGGGTTTTTTTTGTTTTTTGTTTTTTTTGTAGATTTCTAGGAATTTTTTTATGTATACAGTCATGTCATCTGCAAATACTGACAGTTTCGTTTATTGCTTTCTGATCTGTATGCCTTTTATTTCCTTTTCTTGCCTTACTCCACTGGCCAGAACTTCCAGCACTGTGTTGAATAAGAAGAGTGATGAGGTCAGACATCCTTGCCTTGTTCCTGATCTTAGGGGGCAAACGTATAATGGCCTTTAACCATTAAGCATAATGTTAGCCGTAGATTTTGTGTAGAAGCTTTTATCAAGTTGGAGAAGTTCTCCCCATTCCTATTTTTCTGGGAGTTTTGGTCATGAATGGGTGCTGAACTTTGTCAAATACTATTTTTGCATCAGCTGGTGTATTGTGTGGTTTTTCTTCTTTAGCTTGTTAATGTGGGTTATGTTAATTGTTTTTCAAATATTAACTGGCGTTTGGTTATGGTCTATAATTTTTTTCATATACCACAAATTCTATTTGCTAATATTTTATTAAGGTATTTTTTGTGTATATTCATGAGGGATACTGGTCTGTAGGGTTTTTATTTCCAACTGTCTTTATCTACTTTTGGTATCAGGATAATACTGGCTTTATAAAATGAATTAAGAAATCTTTCCTCCTTTTCTATTTTCTGGAAGAGATTGTGTAGAATTGGTGTTAATTCTTCTCTAAACATTTGGTAGAATTTTCCAGTGACACCATCTGGCCCTGGAGATTCCTTTTTTTGGAAGTTTTAAAATTATGAATTCAATGTCCTTAATACTTTTAGAGCTATTTAAATGATTTATTAAACATTTGGCGAGTTGGAGGTAGTTTATGTTCTTCAAGGAGATGACCCATTTTATCTAAGTTGTCAAATTCATGTGTGTAGAGTTGTAGTATCCTCTTTTTATCCCTTCGATGTCTGTAGTGATAGCCTTGTCTTCATTCCTGATATTAATAGTTTGTGTCTTCTCTCTTCTTTCCTTTGTTAGTCTTCCCAGTAGTTTGTCAATTTTGTTGATCTTTTCAAGGAACCAGCTCTTTGTTTCATTGATTTTTCTCTATTGTTTTACTGTTTTCAATTTCATTGACTTCTTCTCTTATCTTTATTGTTTCCTTTTCACTGCTTGCTTTGTGTTTATTTTTCTCTCTTCTAAGTTCTTGAGGTGGGAGTTTGATTATTGATTTGAGACTTTTCTTCTTTCCTAAGCTGCATTTAGTGTTATAAATTTCCTTCTTAGCCCTATTTCAGTTGTGCCCCAAATTTTGATATATTTTGTTTTCACTCAACTCAGTGTATTTTTTGATATCTTCGAGACTACCTTTTTGACTCATGGGTTATTTAGAAGTGTGCTGTTTAGTTTCCAAATGTTTAGAGATTTTTCGATCTTTCTGTTATCGATTTCTAGTTTTACTCCTTTGTGTTTGGAGAGCATCCTCTGTGTGATTTCAATTGTTTTAAATCTGTGGAAGTTGTTTTTTGTTTTGTTTTGTTTGTTTTTAATGGCCTAGGATATGGTTACTTTAGTATATGTCCTGTGGGCACTTGCAAAGAATGTGTTGAGTGGAGTGTTCCATAAATGTTGGTTAGATCTTGTTTGTTGTTGGTGGTAAGTTCTTTAACATCTTTGCTGATTTTCTCTCTCGTTGTTCTATCAGTTATTGATAGGATGTGTTAAAATCTCCAAATATATATCTGGATTTGTCTTTTTCTCCTTTCAGTTCTATCAGGTTTTGCTTCATATATTTCACAGCTGTGTTTTTTGGTGTATGCACATTTAAGATGGCTGTCTTCTTGATGGACTGGCTCTTTTATCGTTAGATAATGCCCTTCTCTGTCTCTGGTAATTTTCTTTGTTCTGAAGTCACTTTATCTGATGTTACTATCACCACTCCTGCATAATTTAGAAAACTCGAGAGGAGAAGGAAAATATGTTGTATTTACCCATATTTTGCTTACCCTGTTCTTTCTTGATATTTCAAGATTTCTTTTATCATTTCCTATCTGTTTAGAGAGGTACATTTAGACATTCTGTGTGGGTAGTTTTGTCGGTGCCAATTTCTTAGTTTTCCTCTATCTGAGAATATCTTGATTTCCCTTTCATTCCTGAAGAATATTTTCAATGCATACAGTTCTTTTCTTTCAGCTCTTGAAAACTGCGTGCCACTTCTTTCTGGCATTCGTAGTTTCTGATGAGAAATCTGCTATCATTAAGATTGTTTTTCCTCTCTAGGTAAAGTGATATCTCCAATTTCATTCCTGTGGCTTGTTTGGAGTTTGGTCATCTTCTTGAATCTGTAGGTTAATGTCTCTTGCCAGGTTTGGGAAGCTTTCAGCCACTGTTTCTTCTAGTACTTTTTTGCCCCGCCCTCTTTTTCTTCTCCTTCTGGGACTCCAGTGACCTGAGTGTTGGATCTTTGATATAGTTTCATATGTCCCTGCAGTTTTATTAATTATTTTTCAATCTATTTTCTCTGTATTGTTCAGATTAGGCAATTTTTATTATTCTCTATTCTAGTTCGCTGACTCCTCTGTCCTCCACATTCTATTGCTGAGCCCATTCATTGAGTTTTTGAAAAATTTCAGCTGTATGTTTTTAGTTCTAAAATTTCCATTTGATTCTCTTTCTATGCTTTTCTATCTCTTTGCTGAGGCCCTCTATTTTTTCATTTGTTTCAAGCACGTTCATGATTGCTTGTTGAGGCATTTTTAGGATGGTTGCTTTAAAATCCTTGTCATATAGGGGCTGGCCCCGTGGCCAAGTGGTTAAGTTCGCGCGCTCCGCTGCAGGCGGCCCAGTGTTTCGTTGGTTCGAATCCTGGGCGCGGACATGGCACTGCTCATCAAACCACGCTGAGGTGGCGTCCCACATGCCACAACTAGAAGAACCCACAACAAAGAATACACAACTATGTACCAGGGGGCTTTGGGGAGAAAAAGGAAAAAATAAAATCTTTGAAAAAAATAAAAAGTAAAAAAATAAAATCCTTGTCATATAGCTCTAATATCTATGTCACATTGGTGTTGGCATCTGTTGATGCTTTTTCTCATTCAGTTTGAGGTCCTCCTCATTCTTGGTATGACAATGACTTGATTAAAACCTGGGCATTTTGGGGTATTATGTTATGAGACTCTGCATCTTATTTAAGGTTTCTGTTTTAGCTGGATTCTTCTGAAACATCCCCGGGAAGGGAAAGTGGATGCTGCCTTATTATTGCCAGATGGGAGTGGAAGTCCAGATGGCCCATGGAGTCTTCTCTGACGCCCGAAGCGGGGGGAACTCCTCGTTACTGCTGGGTGGCTGTGGGGGTTCCAGCTCCCTGTGTGGCCTCCACTGACTTCATAGGGAGAGGAGGCAATCATTTCTGCTCCCTGATTGGCCTTCTTTGACGTCAACTGGTGGATGCTGTGGGGGTTGGGGCACCTTCTTATAGCCTAGTGAGGATGGAGTTCTGGGCTCCCCATTTGGTTTTTACTGGTGTGGGTGAGGGTGGGACTATGGTTTTTCTGGAGTAGGGTGGTAATTGTTTAAAAATTTTCTGCCTTTCTAGGTTACCCATTTCCTGGTCCTTTGGCTAGAGAAAGCAGGCTTTTGTTGGGCCTTTTTTTGTCCGTGCCTCTGGCGTTTCTTGGTTGCTGGCTTCTTTAGCTCCAAGTCTGGGATGTATGAGGCATAAAGAAAGCCCAGGGACTCACCATTGTGTTGTTCCTTAGGTCCTGATGTCCCCCCCCCCCCGAGTCTGCCTTCTTCTCTCTGCCTTTCAGAATCTTTTAATGTTTGTCTTGATATAACATCCAGGAGTTTTAGTTGTATTTGGCAGGAGGAACAGGGGAAAGTACGTCTGCTCCATCTTCCTGGGAGAGCAAGTCCTCTTACATTGATTTATTTCTTAACATCCCTCCTTGTGCAGACATGAGGATGCTTTTGTAGGGTAGACACTGAGAAGTGGAGCTGCTTGGTCATCAGCTGTGTGTGTTTTGAAACACCCTCCAGGATGCTGTGCCCACTTACACTGCCACCAGCAGGGCGTGAGCGTGCCTTTCCCCTCACACTCTTGAGTACACACCTTTGTCAACCCTGTAACATTTTACCCACGTGGGTGAGAAAATAGCATCTCATTATTTTACTCTGCAAGTTCTTTGATTACTAGCAAGGTAAATATCCTTTTTGTGGACTTCTTGACTGATTACATGGACCTTGCGTTCTAATGAGGGAGAGAGACAAAAAGCAAGCCAGGTAGCCAGGTGATTTCAGAGAGCGAGAAATATGATGAAGACAATAAAACGGCGTCATGAATAAGAGTCCTGGGGGCTCAAGGGGTTCTGGGGCTCGTCAAGGAAGAAGAGATGACCACAAGAGGCGGTACCACAGAAGCTTTATTGAGGGGTGCTTGGACAGGGTTGCGTGAGGGGGAAGTCCCTCACAGCAGAGTCTGTCCAGAGGCTTCTGGAGAAGGAGCCACATCCAGGAGGGGACTCCTGGGAGACGGGGCAGAACGAGGCTTCCACATCTGGCTGGTCTCGCTCAGCTGCACGGGGCGGTGGGGTGAGCCTCTGGGGCAGAGAACTCTGAAGAGCAGTAGCGGCTGGGGTTCTTATAACCACAGGCTCCGTCTCCTCAGGGGCCAGCAGAGGTTGGGTGTACTTTTGTGTCATAGGCAAAGTAGGCAGGCCCTCGGGGGCTAAAAATCAGCTTGTCTGGGCTGCTTTTAAAACAATTGAATGTGTAAAATCTGAGTGTGTCACTGGTGGGCTTTTGCACCAAGGGGTCTCAATCTGCTGTGAAGAAATGACCTAAGGGCCAAAATACAGGGGCCGTCCTTGGCTAATTTATATAACAAAGAGTTACGAGGGGGTGGTGGTAAGAGGACTACTTTACATGGGCCAGTCAGGGAGAGCATCTCTGAAGAGGTGACACTTGCGCTGACACCTGAGGAATGAGGGGGCAGCGGTGGGAAGATACAACAGTAGGAGGTAGGAAAGCGTATGTACTCAAGAGACAGAGAGAGAGAGCAGGGGAGCTGGAGCTGCATGAGCAAAGATGGGGCCATGATCAATGAGACGAGGGGAGAGGCAGGCCCCGGGCTGGATGATGCTGGTGTGCATGCTAGGAGAAGGAGCCAATTTCTGCTCTAAGCCCAGCACAAAGCCATTGAAGGATTTTGATTAATATTTTAAATATTATGCTTTAGATTTGGCACACTCAGGCTGTCATGTGGAGGGAGGAGGCGGAGGGCAATGGGCAGAAGCGAGACCCGTGAGGAAGCTCTCGATGATAGAAGATGGTGGCCTGAATTGGGAGGTGAGGTGGAAACGGGGACAAACGGGCAGGTGGTGGGGGCAGGGTGGAGCGCAGCCTCGGTGATGGGTGGGATGGGAGATGTGGGGAACGGAGACAATCGAGAAGGATTCCAGGGCGGCTGGGGTTCTGTTTCCTGAGATAGAGTAGACTAGGAGAGGAGCGAGTGTGGAGGAGATCAAGAGTTGTCAGTGCGAGTTTCATGCTTTCTGCAGCGTGGGGGCTGGAGGGCAGGAGGATCAGGAACTGGCTGTTGGCTCCGAGATGACCTATTTCTGTTTGTAGATTTAACTGAGGCCTCCTTGCTGTGTGCAGAAGACTCCAGGGCACTCTGTGTAGCCAAGCAAGAAAGTGAGAAACCAGACTTTAAACTGTCATTTAATCAAGGAACAAAAATAAATTCTTAATTAGGCTTTGCTGACTGCATATCAATTACAGTTCCATTTAAAGGACTTTTTCCTGAAAGTAGGGTGGTGGTGGGGGTGGAGAACAGAGAGAGAGAGGAAAGTGGAAAGTGCCACATAATGTGCAGGGCATTGCCCTCATCGTCCTCCTCCCAGCAAGCCCATCATGTAGGTTCTGTCATCCTCCTCTTACGATGGAGAAGCTGAATCTTGGGAGGTGAAATGACTTGCCCAGGGTCCCAAAACTTGTAACCAGCACAACCCAGATCAGAACCCTGTTCTTCAGACTCCAGAGCCTGCTGCTTATTTTTCCCATCCCTGTCATGTGCCCACCAGTATATAGTTCTTCATTTTCTTTAAATTGGCTTAAATTAAAATCCAAATCCCCATCCTGCCTGACAGATCAGAAGGTCAGGGTCAGCCATTATGGGAGCAGGCTACCCCCCAGTTTAAGGCAAAGGTCATGAATTCTTAGGCCTTGCCAAAGGCTCTGAGAGGTCCGATCTGTCATGGGGCGTTGGTGGGGCCCATTGACCACCATGGAGATGTTCCCTGTCTTGGTTCCAGCAGAACTGATGGTTCTGTGCTTTCTACGCTACTCTCAAGACTGAAGCAGCTTTGCCAAGGTGAGACCCTTTCCCATGTTGGGGGAGCCTCTCCCACCCCTCTCCTGCCACCTTCAGCGAACTTTTCCCTGCTCGTCACTGAAGACTCAAGCACCCTTGCCTTCCTGCCCTGCCTCAGCCCCCCTGCAAGTCAGGGAGCACAAAGCCGCCAACTTGTCTGAGATGCAGGAAGGGAGAAAACACAGGAAGCGCAAAGCTTGAATGATTGTCTCCGTCAATCATCCTGGACCGCTTCTCTGCACCTCCCTCCGGCTGGGCCTGTCCCAGGTTCTGGGTGCAGCATGTTGAATCGTGTCGGAGCAGCCCACGCTGATAGAAGGCCAGAGGTCTTATTTTTATTTTTTAATGTTTTATTATAGAAATATCAAACTTATACAGAAGTAGAGAAAGCAAACTTTTGTGCATCCATCACCCCAGTTTCAACAGCTCCTGGCTGATCTCGTTTAATCTATACCTCCACCCGACCCTCTCTTCCATAGGATCTTGAAGCAAATCCCAGATATTGTATCATTTCATCCATAAATATTTTAGTTTGTGTCTTTAAGAAGTAAGGAGAGATATATTTTTAAAGGAAGAAATGTTTCCCAATTGAAAACCTTGTGCTTATTTGGAATGGAAGACCCCACAGTGAGGGATGGGCGATTCCAAGCTCTGCCTGGCCCTTCCGCACTGCACGTCAATCAGGCCCGCCCCTCGCTGCTGCCCTCTTCTCACCAGCGGAATGCAAAGGAGAATCTTCACTTTGCAGATGGGAAAACTGAGACCAGAGAGGAAAGGAGATTTGTCCAAGATTCCCAGACTTCATAGACTTGGGCTAGCTGGAGACAAGTGGGCCACCTAAGGAGGCTAATGCTTCAGGTCCCTTCATTTTCTAAATACTTGGTGGACATCTGTTTAGAGGTGAGGTGGGAGCTGCACGGGGAAGGGTGGAGAAAGGGGACTCTGCTGGCAGTTCAGCCTGTCCTCCACTCTCGAAATTCCAGTCGGTTCCAACTTGCATAACACACCCAGCAGACCGAAACCTGCGGTCGCCTGCCCACTCTCCTCTGACGGCGGTTTAGCAAGCTCCTTTCATTATTCAGTTTGCCCTGGGAGTCTCATTCTTCCTCCACACTGCTGCTTCGGAGACTCATCCCGATCCCACAGGTTCTTTCCTGAGATGAGTTGGGATGAACCAACCAGGACTATTTCAGGTGCAAGTGACAGAAAACCCAGCTCACTTATCTCAGCAAAAAGGGAAAGTTATTGGTCCATGTAAGTCCAATACATTCTCCTTCAGGGTCGGTTGGATCCAGGGGAAATCTATGGTTCTCCCCTCCCTGGTCTTGCTTTCCCTGATGTTGGCTCCCTTCTTGGATGGGCTCTGCCCCTGTGGTGCAAGATGGAGACCTAGTTCTGGCCTGCATTGTCTCCTTTTATCAGGCCAGCAGAAGGGAGAGACTCTCTTTTCTGACTCTCATTGGCTCATTTTGGGTCATGTGCCTGTGCCTGAGCCAATCACCATGGCCCGGAGTTCAGATATACTGGTTGGATTAGCGCCAGGTCATCTGGGTGTGGGTCAGCCTCTCCCAAACCGCAGAGGAGTGAGACTAGAGGAGCTGGGCTCCCAGAGGAGAATCAGTAGGCTGTTACTGAAGAAGAGGGATGGCTGCTGAGTAGGCAGGTAACGGATTTCTACTCTCTGGTTCTATTGCCAAGGATATTCAGGTGTCTTAGTGGGCCCTGGGCAGCTGCCAGCTGCTCTGTCCCTTATTGCAGCATTGCTTATGTCAGAGCTGTAATTAGAACCCGGGACTCCCGGCCCTCAGCCCAGTGCTCTTCACGTCCTTTCCCTCCCTCTTTTCAAACTGGCTTGTGTGTCCCTGGGCAGGGCCTCCTGGGGCAGGCCTGCCTCTCCTCTTGGCAAAAGCAACTCCCAGCCTCTTAGGCTGAGGAGCAGGGGGCTGTTTCCTACTGGACCTGCTGTCGGGTTTGCTATGACCTCGAGCAGGCTCTTCCCATCTCTGAGCCTCAGTTTTCTATTTTGGAACATCTGTAAAATGGAGCTAATGGTGATGCTCACCTCTCAGGGCTGTGGGAGGCTGAAATGAGCTTGTGACCTGTAAGTGGTTGTGAATATGGAAAGAATAATACTAACCATTACTATTGCTCCCTGCTTCTTCCCTCAGGGTTGTTTTTCTCTCCACCCCCTTCCCCTCCGCTCCCCACAGGGGAGCAGCCACTTGCTCAGGGATTTGATCCAGATGAGTTTTGATGGCTTGGAAGCTTTCAGAGCCGCCCACTCTTCCTCCTCCCACCCTGCTGAGCTGACAATTTCGCATGACATCAATTCCTCTGACAGCCGTGTAAACAGATGGTGGTCCCCGCTGCCCGGGGTGCTGGGGAGCGATACCATGGTAACCCGCTAAACTGTGACAGGTGCCAGGACGGTGGGAAATCCAGGACCTTCAGATGTGAATGCACATGGCTCAGGTGGCAGGCCCTGGGTTGTGGGTTTATCTCAGCCACAGAGGGTCAGGGCTGGCTGGTTGGCAGCAAAGCATTGGGCTTGAGTACAGACCCTGCCCCTTCCTAGCCATGTGACCGTGGCTGGATTGTGTCCTCTCTCCAGGCCCATGGTGGGTAATTAGCACCATCCCAGAGTAGCAAGGGTACGTGGACCTGAAAGTGCTTGAGCTCCGGGATGGGTACATTGCTGGTGCCCAGTAAATGTTTGTTGAATGAAGAAACAATGGATGAAGGGACGTGGAGGATCAACTCCCTGGAAATGGGCTGGAAACTGGGCCCCTTGCAGGTCCTGGTTGGAAGAAGGCCAAGTGTGCAAATGGAATCTGAGTGTGCAAATGGGACCGAGACGGCAGCTTCCAAGGACCGCCACCTCCTGCTCTTAATCGTCGGGACCTAATACTTTGCAAGTGGTGGGATCTCCATTCCCAAATCCCCCAGGCAGGGAGGGTAGATTAACATTCCCAGCAGGGAAACTGGTGAGTGGGCCTGGGAGGTGCTGGGCTTACGGAATCGTGGGTTTTATAACTCTGCCTGATTGCCTCAGTTTCCCAAATTGTCCTCTCATCCCTGTCATCCAGAGCTTGGAGCTCTGCTTTAAACCACGGACTATCCCAAGCTCAGAGAGGGGCAATGACTTGACTAAGGCTACACAGCCAGCCATATAAACCACCTGAGCGTGGGCAGCCTACCCCGTTCTGCAGCCAGGCGCCATTGCTGGGGGTGCTCCCAGCCTCCCATCAGCGCTGTGAGCTCTGCTCTCTCACATGCTGCCCAGGCCATCCCCACTCCCTCCTCTTTTCCACGTGCCTTGGGCTGGGTTTGCCCCCTGCCTGCACAGGAGGTATCATAAAGAAACAAGGGGAGCCCAAGCCCACATATCTGCAATGTACGTAGAAGAGTGCCTGGCGTGTAGCACAATTTCAATAAATAGCAGTGATTTTCAGTATTGTGGAGACAAGATCCCCCAGCCTATGGGAAGATTGCTTTCCACAAATGGAATTGACTTCAAGCAGGATGCAGAGTGGCAAACCTACAGTGTGGGTGACAGCTGGATGCGGGCCAGGCTGTGTGACCTTGGACAAGCCACTTACCTTCTCTGAGCATCTGTGAATGGGGCTGATGGCCTCACCTGCGGAGGTGTTGGGATTGGACGGGCCCCTGGAGCAGGGCCTGGCAGAGCGGTGCTCGTGCCTGCTGACATGATGCTGCTTGTGGTAAGTTCTCTTGGAATGAGGGTCATCTCGATGCCATTGAGTACGGAGATGACCTGAGGCTGGTGTTCTTCATACTGTCTTCCTGGAAGGTGGGAGTTTAGCCTCTGCTTGCATACCTCTAGGGACAGGAGACTCACTCCTTCCTGGTTAGACAGCTCTGCTAGAAGCTGATCCTCTATGGAGCTCAGACTTGCCTCTGCGTGGGCTTCCTCTTTGAAGTGTCTAGCTGTGCCCTTGGGGCCACCAGGACCTGGACCGCGGTGGAGGACCAGAACGTGGCTGGGCCCCACGTGAAGAGCTGAGTAGGAGCCGCACAGGCTCTTGGGCCCGGGTGTGGGTCCAGCTCCCCTGGTTATAGCCGAGTTGGGGGTGTGACAGCAATTCCTGCCTCACAGGGTTCTTCTAAGATTTAAGCGGACAGAGATATTTTAATGTCTAACATGGTTTTTGGAATCTGCTAATAATCATCTTTTTGGAGCCAGTAACCACTGAATGGGTTAATCTGTTGCAGAGAGAAGCTTCAAACGAGCCAAGTTTTTAAACATTCATTACTCTTTCGGATTCAAGGTTTTTTTAAAAAAAATTATTTTATGCTTCTTTTAAAATTCATCATCTTGGGGCAAGCTGGCTCCCTTAATAACAGCACTAAGAAAATGTTGATAAGGCTCTGCCAATAACAGATAGTCCTCCGGCAGGGAGACCACATTGGTGCCGTCTCTGGACACTCCAGTCTTCCTACTTGGTCTTTTCAAGGGGCCAGACCCCTCTAGACCCTCGTCCATGGCTGTGTCCCCTGGTGTCATATGTCCCACTTTCCCTGCAGGGGACAGGGCCGTTGAAGGGAGGGCAAGCAAGGACCCCGAAGAAAGAAGGAAGTGAGCCATGCTCCCACCCTACTGTGTTCCAGGTTTGGATAAAATTTGGGTTTGCTTTCCCCACTTTTGTTCTCATTCCCATCATACATTATTATACTCACAGGCATCATGGAACTCCCAGGGACAGGGCACACGGGACTCCCAGTCCTTCCCTTTCATGCTGGTCCTGAACAAGTTATGGAATCCTGAACTTAGAAGAGACCTGAGAGATTGTTCAACTGGGCTGTCTGTCCAGGAGAAGGATGCTATGGCTTAAATGTTTGTGTGTTGCCCCCCGCAATAATCCCCTAGGTGACAGTATTGGGAGGTGATTAAATCATGAGGGTGGAGCCCTCGCTATGGGGATTAGCGCTCTTATGAAAGAGACCCAGGGAGCGCCCCCTTCTTCTGCCGTGTGAGGACACGACGAGAAGTCTGCAACCTGGGAGAGGGCCCTCGCCCACCACGCTGTGTCCCTGATCGTGGACTTCCAGCCTCCAGACTTGTGAGAAATAAATTTCTGTTGTTTATAAGCCACTCAGTCTGTGGTATTTTGTTATAGCAGCTCGAACGGACTAAGACAAGGTGTTACTGCCAACAGGGGTCCCTGGAGGGGGTGCGGCGGCCCAGGGCCCCCTGCCACTCCCTCAGTGGTGGAACTCCTCACCTTGCAGAAGGACCTAGGAGAGGGGAAGGGTCATTGAAGCAAGAAGAAATGGGAGTTCCTGTCCTGCCTGCACTGCTGAGTGGCTACATGACGTTGGACATGGTGCTGCCCTTCTCTGGGTCTCTATTTCTTCACTTGCCAGCTTGGTAGGTTGGCCCAGCTGCTGATAATAACCTAGAAGTCATCATTGCTTGGGTGCTTTGTATGCACTAGATTCTGAGTTAAGTGTATCAGGTAAGTGATGCATTTTCACTCTCCCAACAGCTCTAATTTTCTTTGGAGAATCCAAGTGTCAATAAAGATCATATTAAATTTTAGGTCTTTTGTGTGTCTGAAAGCTATTCCAGCCGCACGTTTACATATTTGCAGACATCACCCTCTTGATAAAGAGCAAGGAATTTCCAATTAGATACAGTATCAGTCAGGATTAGATATTGCTGTATGTAACAGAAATCCCAAAGTAACAAGGGCTTAAACACCTAAGGGTTTAGTTTATTGCACAAAAGTAGTCAGGAAGTTGGCAGCACAGCAGTGCAGGGCTGGTGTGGAAGCTCCAGGAATTCATCAAGGACCCAGGCTCCTTCCATCTTTATGCTCTGCTGCACAAAACTTCCATCCTCAAGGTCATCACATGATCCAAGAAGACTCCTAGAGCTCCAACCGTCAACAGCTGCCCTGGAGGCAGAAGGAGGAGGAAGAGAGGAAGGGCGGAAAGAATTGTACTTCCCCTGAGTCAGCTCCCTTTAGGCAGTCTTCCTGGAAAGTCCACACTTCACTTCCGCTTGCACGTCATTGGCCAGAGCTCAGTCCTATGGTCACATCCACCTGCAAGGGGAAGATGAGAATCGTAGTCTATTAACTGGGCACATTGCTACCCTGAATAAAATCTGGGTCCTGTTCCTAAGGAAGAAGGGAAGGAACCCTGGCTGGCAAATGGGAATCTGTTACAGATGCCTTTGTGCAAAGGACTGTATGTATAATCACAGGCCGAGTAGACCATTTTGTAGGTGTATTAATGTAGCTGTTGGAACCTGGAACATAAAATACCAATGCTTGTATCAGCCAGGATTCTTTTGGTTGCAAGTGGCAGAAATCCCATCTCTGTCTGGGTTAAACAATAAGGATGTTTACAAGCCCAGGAATTTCACTTCCAGAGGTAGGGTCAGTTTCAGGGCTGGTTGATTCACCAGCTCACCAACGTCGTGGAGCCTGGAGTCCATCCACCCATCTATTCTCTTGTGTTGGTGTTGGCTTAATCAGAGGCAACTGGCTACACTAGTTCCAAGAATTATGTCCAGACCCAATAATATCCAGGCAAAGACAAGACAACATTATTTCCAGGGAGTCTCTCTTAGGAGCTACAAAATGTTCTCGAAAGTCTCTCCTGCCTCAGTGGCCATTGGATCATAATCTACTCCTGGACGGATCATTGGCAAGGGGCAAGGGCAAAGAGACCATGTCTGGAGCTGAGATCAGCTTCTTTGAAGTCCTGGCTGCCTAGGGGAGTAGTAGATATCTGAAAAAAATTGGGATCCTGTGAGTAGGGGCCAAAACAGGAAGCATGCTGGTAGGTGGCCAACAGTGTGCATTATAGTCTGGAGGTGACTGTTATCATTTCCGTTTTGCAGCAAGGGGATTGAGGCTGAGAGAGGTAAAGTCACTTATTCGAAGTTGAACAGCCAATGGGCAGCAGAGATAGAGCCTGAACCAGAGAGGATTGTCACAGATCTAACACCAGGCCCTGCAATCAGAGGAGGGAGGGGTCTCAGAAGTCATCCCTAGTGCTTTCCAAGCTTCAGCCATTCATCCACCACCTTTGTGATTTTTTCCCTCATATTTGCTTATATCTGCATGGTAATTTACTCAATATTTTTACTTAAATAATGTCACCTTTATAATTTTTGTTCAAATAAACTCACAAGTTTTACATAAACAATTGCATTTAAAAAGGAAACACAAAGTGACATAAATGGAAAAATAGTATTGCTTTCCGGAAATAGAAGGTAAATCATGAAAAGAAATGCAATGAAAGCAAGCCCTCTTTTTCATTTTAGAGAGATGCCATTCCATGATAGAGGTGCTGAGCTCCAGGTCTGCTCTGTCCCTGTTATGAAGAATGACCAGGAGTGATGGAAGCACTAAGGACTCACCAGCACCAGGCCAAGACCACCTCCTGGATGAAACCAGGACTCCAGGGAAGGGAGCCCAGCGGCGCGTTCTTATGATGCAATTCAATACCATGTAAGGCTCCTCCACGTACGTCTGAAATCGTCCCACATACCATTCTTTTAGAAAACGGAACTTGGGTTGAAGCCTGACCGGTTAGGGACTGCCGCATTGCACGCGATAATGAGATCTCGGGGCACGCGGCAATGCGCATTCATTCTTGGAGCTCTGCCACGGAGCTGGCCCTCGGCCGATCCAGGCAGGACTTGATTAGGTGACTCTGTTGTCTAGCCAGGGACAGCGTTGGCAAGCTGTTTCTGTGAAAAGTCAGAGAGTAAACACTTTAGGCTTTGTGGACCACGCAGTCTCTGTCCCAAAGACGCGGCGCTGCCGTTGGGATGCAGAAGCAGCACAGACACCGCACGTGAATAGGCAGGCTGTGTTTCAATAAAACTTTATTTATGAACACTGACATTCGAATTTCAGATGATTTTGTCATGTGAAACAGTAGTCTTCTTCTTCTTCTTTTTTTTTTTTTCCAACCATTTAAAGTTGGGGAAACATTCTTAGCTCTAGGGCCAAACAGAGACAGGTGCAGGAATGGAGTTGACCTGAGGATCATAGTTTGCTCACCCCTGGTCCAAAACAAAAGCTGTCACTGTCTGCCTGGCTGGCTTCCTGGGTGTGTGTCTGTGGAACTGAACAGGGCCCCGCACATAGAAGCATCCACACCTGGTTGGATGCTCTGTTGTAGTCATCTTGAAACTATTAATACTTTTTGAATAAGGGACTCCATATTTTCATTTTGCAGTGGGACCTGCAAACTATGTAGCCAGTCCTGGCCCCTGCTCACGAGATGTGTGGAGCCCTGGAGAATCATCTCCCAACTGTGGTCTCACTGGTGCATGCCCCCTCATGGTGGTGGCAGAACTCAGGAAGCTAAGTGGAAACATCTAGATTTTCTTAAGGTCTAGCTCTGAAACAGGCCCACTGTCACTTCTGTCCACCTTCTGTTGGCCAAAGCAAGTCATATGGCCAAGGCCAAAGTCAAGGAAAGGGGAAACATATCCTGTTTTTTTAATGAGAGGGACTCTAACATCACATGACAAAGGACTTGGATAAGGGGAGAGGTGAAGAATTGAGGCCAATAATGCCATGTACCACCACCCCTGTCAGACTGTGTTAATCATTCTGGTTGTTTGCATACCTCCAGTACCAAAAAACTCATTACTTGGTCCTCTTGTCTGTAAGCTGTATTAGTCCCCTGTTCCATCAGCCCAGGCAGGCGCACGCAAAAGGCTTGTGTGCGTCCTGAGGCTGATTTTGGGGGCAGCCATCCTAAAGAGACTTTCCTTCCCCTCTAAGGGAGCAGGAAGACAAACAGCATGGGATTGATTTCATTCACCTAGAAGCAAGAGACTAGAACTAGCTGGCATTTCTAACGTATGAGCCAGCACGCCAATCTCCTCCCACAAGCTTTCAGCCGGCTCCCTTTCCTGGAAGAGGCCTCTTGGGGATCTCAGTACCTTGGATAGCACCTTTGTGCTGCAAAACAGGAGGAAAATATGTCTGGCGCACATTCTGCTTGCGGAATTCTTTCTAGGTTTTAAACACATTTGAATAAACAGAGTGAGTCCACAAACATATATCTGACTATACCACTTCCCCACTTAAAGCCCTTTTCTGGCTCCCACAGCCCACATTTGGCCTCATATCATGGCCCTCTGGGACCTGGCCACTGCCTGCCTGCACACTGCGTTTCCTGCCACAGTCTGTTCACTGTGAGCATCTGGACACAGCGGTCAGCTTCCACCTAACGGCCTTTGCACCCACTGTCATACTTTGGAGGTCACCAGTGTGATACGCCATCTCAAACACTTCTAAACCAAAAAGGGAAAAGCTATTGGCTCGTGTAATTGAATATCCAGTGCTGGAGGGAGCGTCAGGTGTGCAGAGGTGCCTTGAAGGATAGATATGCTTTCCTCTGGGTTGGCTCCATCCTCAGGCAGGCACTCCCCTCCTGGAGATCAGCATCAGCTCCAGGGGAGAAAGAAAGTCTCTTTTCCAAACTTTCCAGCGAAGGGCCCAGGGCTGACTCTCACTGGCTTATTGGGGTCATGTGTCCATTATTAAACTAAAACTGCGGGAACTGGAGTGTACCGACATCAGGCCTGAATCATAAACCCACTGCTGTATCTGGGAGGAAGCGGTTATCTTCACTTAAACCACGGGGACCTAGCGAGGAGATTCCCCAGAGGGAAATCAGGGGCTGGTTACTAAATGAAGAGCAGAGGCTGGGAAGCCCAGACAGCAGACGTCCCCGCCCTCTGGTTGCTCTGTCTGGAACGCTCCCCCCCCGGGCTTCTCTACCTGGCAAAATCCCGCTCATCTTCCTGGCCCCACCTCTAGTGTCGCCCCCTCTTCCAGACCCCTCACCACAATCTAGAGCAAGTCACTCCCTTCTCTGTGCCTCCATCCTATCACACCACCCTCTGCTGCCACGTGTCTCGTGGGGCTGCCTGCCTCTGGAAGAGGTTGATGAACTTGGCCAAACTCCTCAGTTTCACAGCCTGTGCCAGTTCATGCCCTCCCTGATTTCTGCACGTCCCTGGCTTTCCTCCCCTGTGGTCCTCAGCTCCTGCATTGTGTGTGTCGTCTCAGATTGGCTACTGCTGTGCACACCTTGGTGCCTTCCCCATCTCCACACGCTCACAAAAAAACCCTATCCCACTTGTGATTTTGTGGGTTTAATAGCTTGACTGAGGACCTGAGGGTGACAGAGGAGTCACAGGGCTCACAGCAGAGCCTTTTGCCATTAGGCTGGTCCCCCACTTGCCTCCTGCCCCCTTACACCCTTCTCCTCAGAGCAGCACCCCCCTGGGCCCAGCCTTGAAGGCACAGACCTGCCAGTCGCATCTCCACTTGCCTACCACTCTTCCCCCCTGCCTGCTCCTTTCCCCCCTAATTCTGGTGAATCATTTACATGGTGAAAATTCTAACGGGCTGTTGAGTCCCTCTCCTCTCAGCAGGCTCTGGGCTCCTTGCATCCAGGTCCTCTCTGCGTCTCCGGTGCCTGAGACAAGGCACGGCGCGGGCAGGTGCTCAGTTTAGGCTGAATTCAAAAACTAGTTTTGACAAAAAGCTGCATTTAAAAAAAAATCAGCGAGGATGTCTTTGGCTCTGCAGGGAGTGCAGAGAGTGTGGGTGACTGATGATTTCAGCAGAAATGCCACAGGACGCACAGGTGCTCAATTATTTATGGGGCGAGGAGATGTGTTCCCAGAGCATGGTGCTATATCCCGAGGATGCCAGGGCTGGGGGGTGACTCTGTTCCTCGGAGTCCCTGCAGTCCTGCTCTGCGGCTGCCAGGGAGGCGCCTTTCAGCTTCCGTTTGCAGCGATAAAGAACAGTCTGTTTCGGAGCTCAGGTCTGCTCCTGCCTGGTTACTGTCTCTCAGTGCGCTGGCAAGGGTGGCAAGGCGAGAGTAGGACAGGGGGCTCTGGGCTCAAGTCCTACTCTGCCCTGGGTCCCTCTGCGCTTCCCCCTCTCTGGGCTGCCATTTCTCATCTGTGCAGGGGAGACCAGCAGAACTTCCCTGCCAGGGGACCCGGGGCTTTCAGGCGAGCAGTAACCTGCCTGGGCTCACAGCCCGACACGGGGTGCACACAGCAGGTGCCTGTTCAATGTAGTCCCATGCTCTGTCCTGGCTGAGCTGGGTCCAGCTTGACCCCGTGAGGCTCTGGGTTCTTTCAGTCTCTCATCAGGTGCAGAGTTTCCGTATGGATTTTAAAAAAAGATTTATAGAAGATTTGCTTTTCATTTGAACCAGTGGGTAAAGGTTGTATAATTATCTGCAAGGGATTTCTTCTTGTTTGTGCAAGAAAGAGTCGAAGGGTTTCAGGCAAGACGGTTTGTGCTTTTCTCAATAGCAGAGGATAGGTCAGTTCCAAGGGCAGGAGTCGTGCTGGTCCTGGGGCCAGAGGGTGTGCTGGTCCTATAGGACAGTCAGGCAGTCCTGAACTCCCGCGTTGTACTTGGAGCCCCCAGAAGTGGTTGGGGATGGAGGCAGCCCCTGCAGCCTTGTCCCCATTGCTGCTGGCTCTGATTTTCCCCATGAATTTCCACGTTCGGGTACATTCTATGATGTTCATATGATGACCCCCAGACTGTGATCACAGAGCCATCCTAAGGTCTGGTCATAGGTGCTTAAGAAATGATTGTTGAGTGAATTATTCGATGAGGAAACAGCCTTGCACTTGAGGTGAGAGAGAGCCGGATGCAAATTTTGTGTGTGCTCGGCTAAGGGTCTGTTCCCTTTGAATGTCGATTTCTTTGTTTGTGAAAGTGGGTATAAAGCCATGCACTTTGCTGCGTGTTCGCGGACGCAACGCGATGGCGGTTGGAGAAGCAACGGCACGTGGTTAGCGCTCACCCAGTGGTGGTTTCTCCGGGGACTGCCTAGCTGCCTTCTTCAGAGTATTACAAGCCTCCGTTTTCCCTTTATTGTTCCCTAAATAAATAATTTTCTCCCTTAAGTACTGCCTTCTAGATAAACAAAACTCTCTTATTTAATTTGATTGTTTTCTTGTTTGTTTAATTACTACCATTAAAACCTTAATGCTTTCCTGTATTTTTCATGGCAGATGTGATATTTTAGCTCCACTTTGGGTTACCGTATTTGTCAAGTTTCTGCTGTTGCAAGTATCAGAAACCTGATTCGAAGTGGCTTACGGGAAAGGGGGCATCTCTGGGTTTCTGTGGTGAGATATTCTAGGGAGCTGCTTTACCCAAGATGGGCTGGGACGAGCTTCTGCTTCTGGCTCGGCTCTCCCTCACCCTTGGGAAGAGCAGCCTTTTGCTTCCATCCCTTCCTCTCAACAGCACCATTGAAAGAGCTTTCCCCGCGCACTAGAGACGCCAAGAGTCCTGGGGCTTGGGTCCAAACCCTGCGACTGGGGACTGGGACATGCTGGCCAGCCCTGCTGGGCTCCACGCAGGGAGCTGAGGGTGGAGGCTCGGCCCCATCTGAACCTCGTGGACTGCGGAGGCGGGGGTGGGTCCCCTGGGGAGCCGGGGTCGGGGTTCTGCTATCCGAGCCCGGGGAACAGCAGTAAGGATTATCACCATTTCTATTTTACAGGTGAAGAAGCAACTCTGCCCACTCTGTTCCATTAGCACCTAACTCGACCCCCTCTGATAAGCTTATTTCCTCCAAAAATGGCCCCTGGGAATCACACAGTCCACTTGTAAAGCCCCTTGGGACCCAGGCTGCTTGTGTCGACTTCAGAGTCTGTCGAGGGCCACAGATTGGGCCTGGTGGTGAGGGGCTGGGGTGGGATCGCTGAAGAAGGTCGAGGTCGGCCTTTGTCACAGCCCCTTGTCAAGGGCCCGCATGGCGATCTGGTGCGGGTCCATGTCCTGGGTCTTTATTCCCTCATCTGTGAGATAGAAACAAACAGCTTTGTCCTCCTAGAGAGGTTTGGAGGACTCGCCAAGGTGGTGAGCACTGAGCAAGCACTCGGTGATCGCAGAGTTGACCCTGAATCTGTGTGACCTTAGGCAAGTTCCTTCAGCTATTTGAGCTGTAGGGGAGATAAGGACAATCCCGCATCCAGGGTTGGGCATGCAGGAGGTGCTCAATAAGGGTTTGGAGGCTGAGAGGAGAGGGGACTTTGTAAACTATAAGTACCTACCCAGTGCCAGGTGTTTTCATCCACATGATCTCACTGTTACTTAGTCTCTGCTATTTAGATGAGGAAACTGAGGCTCAGAGAGGCACACTTACTTCTCCAAGATCACACAGCTCAGGGGCTTCAAGCTTACATCCTTGACACTGTTCCAGTTGCTTCCCCAGGGAGTTGGGAGGCCGCTTCTGTACCCCTCATCCCTCAGGGCCTGGCTCAGAGATCACCTCTGGGGAGGTCTCCCTGGGGTTCCTCAGCTGGGTTGGGACCCCAGCTCGGTTTTCCCTCAGCACCCTAGGCCCCCATCGCAGCTTTCACTCCCTGGGGTTGTAATTGTCCATGTGTCTGTCCTCCCCCATGGGACTGGGGTCAGGCCTCATGTGCCTCAGAGACCCTGGCCCATGGGGTGCTGCTGACAGCGAGGATGGAGCTCGCTAAATGCAGACACATGGTATGGTAAAGGGAGAGCTTCGGCGTCCCCCCCAGTTCTCCTGGTGGACCTTGAGCAGGGCCCCGAACCTCCTTGAGCCTCAGTTCTCATCTGGAATGGGAACAGCGGTGCCTTCTCGGCGGTGCTGTTGTCAGGACAGAAGTAGTGTGATAACAGCAGCCGACACTCTTTGACGCCTTACTCCTTCTATTGATTTTCTCCAACAATCTTTTAAGGCAGACACTCGAGTCGTGTGCATTTTATGGAGAAGAAGCAGACTGAGAGAGGGGAACCGATCTGCCCGAACTGCATGGCTGGAATCTCCACCATGGTGCTGGGCCGGCCCAAGTGGCATCTGTAACAGTGACATCTGACACAATGAGTGTGCACAGGATAAGGAATGGGGGTGCTCCACACACCTCCCCACCATGTGGGTCCCCTGGCCCTCGTTCAATACACACTTGGCCAAACGGCCTCGGGCAGGCTACTGGGCTGTAGCTGGCTGGGGGGCTTCTGGAAGGAGGGCATTTGGGTCAGAAGAGAGGTCTTACCCAGGCAGCCCTGAGAAGCAGCTGGGCTCGTCAAATCTGGTGTTCTGATCTGGAGAAATCGCTGCCCCCTCCCCCGTCTTCATTGCATCTTTCTCTTAGCAGAACCTCTTCCTTCTGGGGAAGAGCTGCAGCAGCCGCCACATTTCCCTCAGGAGCAGCCTCCGACATTGCCAGGACACTCCATCGAGGAAGGAAGGGCTGAGGGAGGTGCAGCACAGGGTGGCCCGGGCACAGGACAGCCTGGGCTCAAATCCTTGTTCTGACATTCACTGGCTGTGTGACCTTGGTTGCGTCACATTCCCTCTCAGAAGATGGGAGCAACCAGCTGTCTCGGGCGGGGAGTGAATGAGGCATCAGTAAAAGGCCCTGGCGCCCAGCAGGGGCTCAGAAATGCTTTCTCTGTCTTCCTCCCGCTCCGCTCTTTCCTGAGATGCCCTCCGAGAGCCTGCCAGGCCCAGATGTGGCAGAGGATCCCAGGTTCTTCGAAGCCCCGCGGTGTTTGGAGCTGGTTACACAAGTCAATGTGATTCCAGTATGAGGGCACCTCCCCTGGCTCAGTGTCCTTGTCCGGGCATAATAAGATGTCCCTCTGCCAGGGAGTGCACTGTCCTGGCCTCCTTCAGCCTGGAGGCCCCAGGTGAGAGACCCATGGTAGAGGGGTGGGTGCCTGCCTGACCCCGTGGGGATCTTGTAGGACTCAAGGAGAGGAGGAGGTCTGAGGGTGGGGACACTTTCTTAATCTCCCTCCTCAGGCTTGGCTGAGGTCACGCACTCAGCCAGAGGCAGGTTGGAAGCTGGGGGCTCTGGAACTTTGTTTTCTGCCCTCAGAGCTGGATGACCACGTCAGGGAGCCCTCAGGGAAGAGCTGGGGAGATTCAGAGTAAGAGGGAGGGGGCAGTGGGCACATGGGTGGGGGTGGCAGTGGTGGGGGACCTGAGAGACTGTCCCCCTGCACAGCCAGAGAGTGTTGGGGCTGAGGCGGGCACTGGGGAGGGGCAGGGAGCGGGGAGGAGAGGTGCCCAGCCAGCTTTTCCCAGAGGGCTAAAGGAAAGGTAAGTTTAGGAGACAGACTTGGACCCACTGTCAGCAAGAGAATGATTTGCCAGAGAAGTAAGCTCCCTTCTCTGGAGGCATTTAAGTAGATAGTCATGACCATCGGGCAGAGACATGGAAGGGCGAGGGCACCAGGACCCTCAAGGACCCTTCCTGATTCTCTGTGTCTGGGGCAGATGACAGATGATCTGACTGATCCTTTGTTCGGGGTGACCTTGGCCTTTCAAAGAAGACCCCAGGGAGAGAATCCCTGGGCTGGCTTTTGGGGCCCTGTGAAGGACAGGGCGCTGCAGCCCTTGTCGAGGAGTCAGTAATGCTTCTCTTTCCTCATCTCAAGGATGGCAGCTGTTGACTCTCCCGCAGCTCAGCATCTGGTTCCGACAGACTCATGGAGGGTCATGTTCCAGGAGCTGCAAGTGACTGAAGAGCAGACGGGGAGCTCATTACCTAAGACCGAAAGGACAAGGAAGGTTGGGGGGCTGTGGGAGGGCACCTGGGTGAGGTGGCCCCCTGAGAGGTTGGGATCCTATGGGAAGCATTCTAGGCACGACCAGGGGAGCCGGGAGTGTGGAGAAGCTTCCTCAGAAAGGTGGCGTGAAGCACAGTCTTGTAGGATGGGAAAAATCGGGGACGAGGGAGGAGACACATTGCAGGCAACTCCTAAGCCTGAGACCAGTGCCAGAGGCTGGATCTGTCGACACTTATTTGGTGGCAACCGCTAGAAATGGGATTAAGCTTAAATGGGATTTGTTGTTGTTTTTTTTCACATAATTGAGAAGTCCTGCATTGGCTTCAGGCATGGCTGGATCCAGATTCTCAAATAATGTCACCATCTCTTTCTGTTACTCAAGTCTGCTTTCCCTGCGTCTTGTCTCAAGAAATGGCCACCAGCAGCAATTTCTTCCCCAGGAGCTCCAGAATAAGTATCAAGGATGGTCTCCTTGCTTTAGCTGGGGCCATGCCCACCCTGATACCCCTTAGCATCTGACATCTCACCTCTGGTTGTCTTGCTCCACACTGGGCTCCCTCCATCACCCGAAGATGGACCACCTCCCTGGACGGCTCAGCCTGGTCTCTAGGGCTTGGTCCCCAGCAGAGCCTGGACTCAGACGGCTGCAGGATTCCCTAGAAGCCAGTCCACAAAATCCAGAGACAAAAGGGGCTTTTACCCCCAAATAAAAGGCCCTGGGCTTTTGCCACTGAAAACAAGAACCAGTTCCCGGGTCGCAAGAGGCACAAGAACAGTTAACAATTTGGAAAAAATATCTTGTATTTGCCTAGTTCTACAATTTACGAAATTCTCTCATTGTTCTCTCATTTGAGGCTTCTGCCAAACTCACTAGGAAGGTGTTACTCACATTTTTCAGATGCAGAAACTGAAGCTTAAAGATGAGTGACTTGCCCAGGGTCACACGGCTAACTAGTGAGGGAGCCAGCTTGAGGCCAGCTTCTCATCTCTAGAAACCTGCTGTTTAATGACTGCGATGTGGAGGGGCCTGGTGAGTGTGGATGTGAGTGTGACTGGATGTGTGTGTGTGTGGTAGATGACTATGAGGTCCTTGCATCTCTGTAGGCCTCAGTGACCCCACGTACTGGGATTCTGCTGGACAGAGGGACTACCGAGGGCAGGTATGCTCGCCCCAAAAAACCTTTACTGATGATACAGTTGAGGCCCAGAGAAGCCAGGGGCCCGCCTGAGGTTGCACAGCAAATGGCAGGTGAGCTGTGATGAACACCAGGGCTTCTGTCTGCACCGAGGGCCCCTCTCTCTGTCTCACTCACCCTGCCCTGTCCCCCACCGGCCTTGCCTCCTCAGCTGGCTCTCATACGCCCTGAAGGAGGACTCTCACCGGCTCCCCCTACATCCTCACCTTTCCATGCTCCTGGCTGCAGGGCTGGGCCCAAGGGCCCAGGGGGAGTTACGGGGCTGGAGTCCCGGCCCAGACTTACTGTATTGCATTGTGTCGTGGACCTTTGCTGGTCTTTGGACACCCACCCTCCCTGCCCTCTTCCTGTGCTGTGGGTGGAGTCGTCCTGGGGCTGTCCATCAAGGTGTCGTGGGTTCTCCAGGCCAGGCCATGGGGGTGGCCTTACTCCAGGGTCTGAATCACAGGGAGAGGCCACCAGAGGTCCTTCATCGCAGTGGTGGCACCTGGCAGAGAGTGGGAGAGCTCCCTCCCTCGGGGTCCCCAGCGCTGCGCTGGCATTCGCTGAACTCAATCCTCCAGCTTTCCCTTCGTTTTTCTGAGCTCCCTGACTTCCTTCCAGCAGATCCAGTTCCCTCGAGTCAGGGTTTAGGGCTCGCAGCCAAGGGCTCCTGATGGTGCAGACAGAATCCCAAGTGGGTAGTGGGAGAGAAAGCATTTCCCGAAGACTTCCCCAGAGCGATGCAGTGCACACTTATTGAGCACCGACTGTGTGCCGGCCCCTGGACACTGGTTCTAGAGAGGCATCAGTCTCCCTGGCAGCCTGGAGGAGCTCGTAGTCTGTGGGCAAAGGGACAGCAGAGGGACAGGGACCAGTGTCAGCTCCGCTGGGCCCGTGTCTCCCACATAATAAACTCCCAACTGCTCATTCAGCTGTCACCCGGAGGGTTTGCTCTGCTTCCTCTCATTGCCCCCAAAAACCCAATGAACTGCTCATGATGTCTTAATGAAGAATTAACCAATAGTCAATCTGCATTTGGCAGTTTACTATTTCCAGAGACTCCTGGGGGCACCACAGAAACCCTGCAGGTGCTCGGATTTGGGAAGGAACGTGCCTAATTCACACTGCCAGGAGGGAAGTGGCAGACCAGGGGTTCGATCCTGATCTGCCTGACTCCTCGGTGCTTTAACTCTTCTGTTAAACTGTGCAGATGAGGAGCTGCAGCTCCAGGAGCTGCAGGGCGGTGGGGCTGGGCCGCGGTGTCTTCTGCAGACGGAAGGCTTAGGGACCAGCAGTGACTTGCAGGTGGAGGAGCATCCATGTTCCCGCACTGCCCCCTGGTGGCCTCCCTGTGCCCGGCCTCGGGGTGTGCGAGCATGGAGCTGGGAGTTTCAGGCTGGTAGCCGTGGGTAGTTTCCGGGAGACCCTCTTGGTGGAAAATCCCCTGCTTTTGGACAGCTGAATGTTTAAGAACAGAAAACAGATGTCCATGTATTTGCTTATTTGTGGAAAACGTGTTGCTTCATTAATTCATTCAACCCATCTCCAGAGATCTCAGGCCCCAGGCTGCAATGCTGATGACTCAGCACAGCCCTCGCCCTCGGGGAGGGTCAGACCCACGGGTAGACGCCCATGATGCAGGGAGCTGTGTGCGCCGTGAGCCACGCCCAGGGCATCCTGGGAGCCCTAACCCAGGTGGGAACGGGGAGCAGGGGCAGGCAGGGAAAGGCTGGTTAAGGACCATGGTGATAGGTGGGGTGAGTGTGGGAGGGCGACTGGGTCAGATGGCACAGAAGGGAGAGGCTAGTCGGCTGTGAAGCCGATGGCCCGAAGCTCCAGGGGCCCTCACTTTTCAGGGCTCTGGGCTTCTTCCCCAGCCTGGCAATTAGAGCAGAACACCATTTTGTGCTCTTTTCCTTCAGGAGATCCACCCCAAATTGTGTAAGCATCAGGGGCTCCACCAAACTTGGCTCTGCCCCCGGACAAGGGGAGCCAAGGCCAGGTGCGCAAGAACGTGGAGCAGGCAGAGCGGAGGGTGGGGTGTCGTGGCTGCGGAGCAGCCGAGGATAGAATGATAGAGGCAGAGAGCGGCAGGTAGGCTCAGCTAAGAAGCACAGCCTCTGTCCTGAGGGCAATGGGCTCCCATGAAAACCTTTTGAGCAGAGGAGTGGCCAGGCCACTTCTGAGTTAGAAAGTTCCTACAGAACAAGGAGTTCTCCCACTGCAAGCCCAGACCCGGGCAGAGGGACCTGTGCCATGGTTCCCATGGTTTGGAAGACCCCACTCTGGTCCACTAGCCACGCTGCTCTCTATGGGCGGAGTCCATGGGCCCAGGAGGACGTGCCCACTTGGAGCCCTCGCCAACCCCCCTCTTCCAGATCACACCGTGATTCCAGGATCTGCACAGGCCTTGCCCCAGCTCCAGCCTCTGGAGCAAGGACAACACTGACCTGACAGTGTGTGCATGGCTAGGCCCAAGGACAGCTGTTTTGGGGGTGTAGAGAGGGAATTGGAGGGGGCCTTCTGGAGGGCGGCAGGCAGCTGGAGGTAGGGGAGGGTGGCTGCCTCTGTGGCTTCTCTTGGTGACCTTCCTTCTCTCCACAGTGACCTATGAACACCTGCGCCACACCGTGTGCTGGGCTCACCCAGGGCCAGGCCAGGCGGGGTCTCCTGGGCCAGCTGTGCTCTGCAGGCCTGGGTGCGACTGGCAGGAAGGGCCAGGAAGAGGTCCTGCAGGCGGTTGTGGAATCCAGAGGCACGAGGGGTGTTCTGCAAGGAGACAGGCTGAGGGTTGACCGTGCCTGGTCCAGAGACACATGGCAGAGGGAAGGGTGGGGGAGGGGGCTAGACCTGAGGCCACAGGAGGAGCCCGCTGCTCACATTTCTTGGCTCTGGGTGTGTAACACGGGAGTAGGTCAAGCGGCTTAAGAGTCCAGGGCCGCGGTAGAAAAACAAGAGGAGAAGCCACTCTCAGGGCTGGGGAGCTTCATCTGGGGGTGGTGGTGTGGCCCATCTCTGGCAGTCTGGTCTCTGGGACACAGGCCAGACTTCCTGTTCCCTCAAGCATGGGATTCCCAGTGTGTCTGCAGCCCTAGGAGGCAGCAGGAGGCTCCCCAAGGGCGGGAGGAGGCGCTCCTTGGGCCCAGCCTGGTAATTAGACCCTTCAATTGCAATTACTTTTGCAATTAGCTCAGCTGGTAATTGGAACTGGAGGTGGTAATTTCTGTCCTTCACGGAAGCTCCCACTGAATTGGCTTTGCTTATCTGTCCAGGGTGCAGGGTGGTGCTCTGGGGAGCACTGAGCTCTGGTGGGAGTGATGCACACACATCAGGGCTTGGCTCAGAGTGAAGATTTGGGTTCTGCTGGACCCTTGGGATGAAACATTCTGGGCACAGCAAGGGGGTCTTTTGTACTCTTGAGTGTGGGCTGGCCTAGTGACTTGCTTGTAACCCATAAAATATGACAAAGGTGATGGGTGTCACCTCCACGATAGATTACACAAGATCGTAACTTCTGGCTTGCTAGCAGACTCTCTTTATTGCCTCAGGCTTGCTTGCTGTGATGACGTCAGCTGCCATGTGGGAGAGGCCTGCGCAGCGTGGCACTGATCACAGCCAGCCAGGAAGAGAATGCTGCCAAGGACCACTGAGAGCCTGGCAGCCGCTCCTTCCCTGCTGAGGCTTCAGGTGAGACCGCAGACCCTGGCTGACGCCTTGACTGCAGCCTCCTGAGAGACTGAGAAGCAGAAAGCCCAGCAGAGCAGGTCCCAGATTCCTGACCCTACAAACTCTGAGACACCAAGTGTGTGTTGTTTTCAGCTGCTAGGTTTTGGGGTAACTCATTATACAGCAATAGGAAACCGGTGCCTACACAAACTATTAAATTAAATATGCTGTGTCCTTTGACTTTGACAAAGTGTACGCTAAAAACTGCCTAGGAGCTCAGGTTCAAATCTGGAATCTTTGAAATCCTTGGAGTTCTGCATCAGAACATGGTCAAGCGGGAGAGCTGGAGCTGGGCATGAGGCTTCCCCGCTACTCTTCCCCCCTTCGCTCCATCCCATACACCCCAGGTCTTCTGCACGCCTCAGGGTTAAAACTCCACACATAGCCCTCTGCACATTCCCACCCCTGGGCTGAGCCACGTGCACGCCATCAGCACGGTCTGCCCTCATAAGGCTGGATGAGGGGACGAGGCCCGCACAGGCCCTGGAGCTGGGCTTTAGCACAATTTGGCCCAGGAATCCAGGGTCCAAATTCCTCCGAGTGTGGTTTAGGAGGGAGGGATGGGCTCCCGGTGGGCACATCCTCTTCTCCTCTGGGACTCCTGACCCTGTGAGATGGAGCCTGAGGGCCAGGGCAGGATTTTCGAAAGCTCAGGGACCACAGCAGGGGCCCCTCGTGCCTCAGTCTGAGGGTGGTCCTGAGAGACCCCTTGTTCCAACCTTCTCAGACAGGGGTGAGGCAGCCCCAGGGACTTGCCAGAACCAAAGCAACCCTGGAAAGAGAGGGAGGATAGAAGGGATTAAATAGTACCAGTGCAGAGGTCATTGGGGCCCAGTCTGTGCCAAGCACTTGCCAGGCCCTGGCCATCATGGATTGGAAGGACACCGCCCCCGCTTCCCAGTTAGCAGGGGAAGATGACGCTCTAAGCGGACCTAGGCCGTCTCTCCAAGCTTGCGGGTTCTTGAATAGCAGAGGTTTTGGCTCGACGGTCTCTCATCAGTTAGAATCCACTGAGTACCTATTACATGCCAAGAGCTGGGGATGAAGCAGGAAGGGATTTATTAGCACAGGGGCTATTAGAAAGCTCACAGATTTGTGACAGAACTGGCTGGCCAGAGCTGTGGCTGCGTCCCGCCCACCAGCCTGATGCACGGCTGCCTGAGCCCATGGCTTTCTGCACGGAGCTTATTTTTAAATCAAAGGTGCTCACTGCCTTTGATCAGGAGCTTCTAATCCAACCACGTGTCTGAACATGAGGGGCGAAGGAGGCTGGGAAAGGCAGCTGTTTAGATTCTACATTGGGCAGGAGGAATTCACAATAGGGGAAACTATGAAAAAGTGAGCGAGGGCTCGCAGATTTGGGCAGCCATGATTGACAGCTGCCTGCCACAGCAAGAAGGACGTGGAATAGCAAGCTGAGCAGGAGTAAATCCAGCAGCCTTAACTCAGCAGCATGCAGAAGTGAAGTATTTACGTTTTCTTCTAATAACATGTCACTTTTGATTTTCAGAGGCCACTGATTTGAGGAAGAAGGATGGATCTGATCTTGCCAAATAAAGGATTTTCAATCCCTTCCAATTTTTTGAAAGTCACATTCTATTTCAATTCTGGATAAATATTTAAACAACCCCACGAATGAATGCTCACTCTGGCAGTTGCCGCAGTTTATAACCTCCAGCTCAGGACTTCCTCCCCCTTCTCACTGGTTTGTCACCCTCCCCCGTCTAGCTTTTGCCTGCATATTACCATAAAAAAAAAAATTGATTCCAGAATATAAAAATAAGACTGCAAAATCAAAACCAATCAATGTTTATATTTAAACATATTCTGCAAGCAGTAACATTATGCCAGCTGGTGAACTGCACTTGAATAAAGCACTAATAGAGTCATTTAAGGCTGCGTTCAAAAACATTTTAATATGTTGATGAGCTGTGGGGCAAGTCCTTCCCAATGAGTGTACCTGAACAGAAAGGACCTTCATCAGACGTCAAACTACAGGGTTTTTTAAACCTGGAAACCTTTACTATCTTGTTTGGTGACATGGGAAATAGTGATTTACTTTAAAATTGTGTGACTTTTAAAGCAAGTATTTACTAGGTACACAGAGGTGCTGGCACTTTGTATACATGACCTCATCCGATCCTGACTCGATCCTTAGACTAATGGTCCCTCCCATTTTACAGATGGGGAAACTGAGGTACAGATGAATAAGTAACAGCCCCCAAAGTTCCCTTAGAACTTGAACTGGAGCCAGAATTCAGCTCTTAGGGTTTTGAGGTCGAGAGAGGAGTGAGGGTCCTTCTTGGTAAAAACCTTGAGACCTGCAGTTTGCGTATTTGTGCTTTCTTCTTACCTTGCGTTGAAATAGAATTTGGTTTGTCAACAATGGGATGGTGGGCCTGGCCACACTTTCAGAGAAGTGAAGACAGGGGCCCTAATCTTCCCCCACAGCCTTAAGAGCGATTTTGGTCTGGTTCAGTTTCTTGAGCTTGAAACAGGTCGTGCTATTTTATATGTCACTTGCTGTCCATGGCAGACCAGAATTGATACTTCTAGGTAATCAAAATCAAAATTAGAATCTTTAAAAAAATGATTAGTGAGGCTGGCCCCGTGGCCTAGTGGTTAAGTTCAGCCTGCTCCACTCCCGCAGCTGGGGTGCGGCTCCCAGGTGCGGACATATAACACTTGTTAGCAGCCATGCTGTGGCGCCAACCCACTTACAAAGGAGAAGAAGAATGGTACAGATGTAGCTCAGGGCTAATCTCCCTTAAGCAAAAAGAGGAAGACTGGTAACAGATGTTAGCTCAGGGCGAATCTTCCTCAACCAAAAAAAAAAAATTAATTTGTGACCTTGTGGATATGGAGATATGAAATCCCTGTTGAGACATCTTCTTTGCCTCTAGGGGTTACCATGGATACCAACCTATGAATGGATTACCCAGAAGACAGCTCAAAAACAGAACATTCTTAGTATTTCTTAGTGCCAGGTCCTCACAGCCTGAAGCAAAGATTTGATGAAGCCAAATCAGTGGAATTGCTGTTGTCACCGGGCAGGACACTCCTACCGGTATGCTTTCCCATAAAGTTTGGTGGGCTGTGCAGAAGGGGAGCTGGATCTCTTGTTGCCCAGATGGACTGCTGACTAGTGTCAAGACCGGGGCCCACCTCTGTGTCCCTGAAGCGTGACAAGGACCACAGAGAGATGGCAGAGCGTCTTGGTGATACAGGAAGTCAGTGAGAGCATGCATGTGCCCGCCTTCTCCCAGCACGTCCTAGCGAGCCCAGGTGGGCTCAGCCAGTGTTTTCATAATGCGGAGTCAATCTCATCTCAGAAATAGGGTGGGTGGACCGGCTGCCCCTCCAAGAGAATGTCCCAAGTGCATAGGTATTTTTATTTCCGTCTTACATTTGGTGAAACGACACACACAACATGCCTTCCTCTTTTGTCTTGACAGATTGACGAGATCAGAAGTCGTGACCACTAAGAACATCCCTTATTAAAAGTACTTTTTATATAATCTTGAGTTGAGCTGAGCCATGGTTGACAGGTTATACTTGGTAGACATTGAAAGTATTGTATTTTGTAGATATTTAACTAAGCATTTATTAATTTTTTTAATTTACATTTTTCTTTTCATATTTTGGAGGCTCTGAAATTTTTTTTCAGGTCCCAAGTATCTTTGTAGTCTTGGAAAATCTTGTGCCTTTAGCGACTGATTGAAGGAGTGGCCCTGCCAGTAGGGGGCATTCCTGCCCACGGGCTGTGGTTAGAAACTCAAGATTTTGTCCAAGTGTAATTTTCAGAAGATTAAAAACATGACTCGTAAAAATGTATGGTCAACACGTGACAGAGATTAACTTAACCCATTAATGAGGGAACAAGCAGGATGCTGGAGCTGGCTCAAAGAAACATCTGAGGGACAGCTGTATATCTGGAAAGGAAGAATTTTGAAATAAGATTGATAAACTAGACACAAAACTGGGCAGTGTCCTACAGGACAATAAACCGTCCCCTTTGGTGTTCTTTTCTACTGGACAGAGATCATTTGCATTTCTACTGGGTCCAAAGAAGATCATTTGCAACTTATCGATCTTCCACAAGTTAACATGTAACTTCCTGGCCCCTAATCACAGAAAATAGTAAATCTACAGAGAGACTTTCCCCTGGAGAATCAGATAAGCCTGGTTGGGCCTGCTAGATACCCTCCTGGATGACACTCAGCGGACATGCTGTCTCCTGTTAGCCTTATTTCCAAATTTTGGATAAATTTTCCCAACAAGAGAAAAGGGCTTTTCTGGGGCAAGTCCTTGCAGGGGTCAGGGCTGGCCCCCGAGAGAGGGTGCCTGGCAGGTACACGGTTTGGCAGCCCTTCAGATCTACGCCTCTCACGATCTGGTCAACATTTATTCAGTGGAGTTGGGGAGAATGGATTTTCCTGTTAATAAAAACTATACATGGAAAGAAAGTCATTACTCCTTCCCATCATGGTCCCAGTGGAGTCAGTGCTGAAAATACTCAGTGAAACATTTCTCAACTTTTTGTGGTTATTCTTCCTTCTTTAGGCTGCCTTTGAGGAGTATCCAAATCAAATAACCTAGCTGGAGGCATAGTAGAGAGTTCCAATTTTAGGTAATACATGTTTTTGGGTAAGCAGCGTGATTTTCATTGACAAGCAGCAGGGACGTCACTGTGGATGCCCAGCTCACTCTGACTGCATGCGTCTATGGCAAAATGTCCAGAAAAGGGAATCTGTGGAGACAGAAGGCAGGTTAGTGGTTGTCAGCGGCTGGGAGAGTGACTGCCAGTGGGTATGAGGGTTCTTTTCAGAATGATGAAAGTGTTTTGGAATTAGAAGTCGTGATGGTTGCACAACTTTGTGACTATACTAGAAAGTTCTGAAGTGTATACTTTAAAAAGGTGCATTTTATAGTATGTAATTATATCTCATTTAAACAAACAAACAAACCCTGAGAGGGGATTTTAGGAACACCCCATCAGAGGGCACCATTTGCTTTGTCGTGAGTGTAGGGATCAACGAGTGTTTTGCCCACTAAGAGAGAGAAGGGCTCTGAAAGCCTCGTTAACATATTTGTGGTCTATTTCCACATTGTTTCAGGGCTCCCTACCCCACCTGGCAGGCTCAAACCACAGCTTGGCTTGGGCTGGCGTGTTTCAGCAGAGACAGTTTCCAAGAGCCGAGTGGACCCTCCCACCTCCTCTTCTCGTGGTGACATGAGTCTCAGCTATTTCAGACTGCTTGAAGCACCTGCTTAGATCTGCTCAGGGCTTTAGCATTCTATGCTGTGTGAGAGCTGATCTTCAAATTGGAGATTTCTATCATATTGTGTCTGGCATTGTGAGGCAGCCATTTTCTGGAGGATGTAACCATGAGGAAAACCCACCTCAAATAATTGTGTCTCTAGGTGTCCATCAGATGCTTTTATTCATCAGTTAATCCTCACAGCAACCTACAGGGTAGACTTTATGAACCCTGTGTGACCAAAATCACATCTGAGGGCTCCCGACCCCTTGAGAGATGGGCAAGGTTGGTTTGATCCCATCCATTCCCTACCCTCTTGGTAGTCCACAGTCTTCCCCGAGACTCTAGTGACTTCTCAAAGGGCTCGGATTCTTATGGTCTCCCCTGCCTCTTGGCACTTGCCTCCTCTAGGACACCTTCTGTTGTGTTCTATGTGGATACACATATGAAACTCTGTCTCCTTCCCAGATTCCCCACAAACGCCACTCACAAAAATATGCATGAGTGCAGTGAACTCTCCTGGAGATATTTTTGATGGAGGAGAGGTGGAGAAGGGTTTAGTGGATACAGTGCACACAACCATAAAGTGAACACTAGGCATTCCCTTTTCCTCAAATTGTTGTTTTGGGAATTTGCATAGTTAACTTCATCCTGTTCCCATCTTAGTGGCTCTTGTCTCTTTCCTCTTTTCCCATCCCTCCTCCTTACCATCTGCCACCCCAGACTGTGCCTTAGGAACTCCAAATTCTTCTCCCACCATTATGCAGATAAACGATTTTCAGATTCATCCAGGTGCTCAACAGAACAGGGGACCCAGTTACCAGTAAAGGGTCTTTCTCCTGAAAAGGCTGTTTAGGTTATAAATAGCATTAAGGAAAATGTGCCCAGTACCACTATTTCATGGGTGAGAAAATGAGAGTCAGAGAGGACTGCGTCTGTCACTCCCACTGTCCTGTCTGGCTCAGGCCCCTAGATCAGATGCACACTGGGTCCCTGGGAGAGAGCTCGGGGTAAACTCAGAATGAGCTCTGTCTTTAGATCTCTATGAGACGTTGGGTGCCCAGGGCAGCCGACTTGGTCTCACATCCTGGACTGAGTTTTGAGGATGGTGGGGGATCTTCCCACCTTTGGGAGGGGGGTCATCTGCCAGGTCTTGGCATTCAGAAGGCTCAGAACTGACAAAGCAGGAATGCACAGCCATTCAGAGCAGCGTGTGGACATCTCATGGCTGGAAACTACGCCCATGTGAGATCACGGGGGGAGGAAGTGGCCTAGGTCAGGCAGGGCTGGAAATGCCATGCGGAGGAGCATGTGCTCACAGTTGGTGAGAGCCACGTGGGTGTTTAAGCAGAAGAGTACTTAGAATGACTTGTATTGTCTCTGTGGCAATGGTTGACATTTACAGACCCTGTACTAGGACCCAAGTTCTTTTATCGCAGTGTTGTCCTAAGCACCTTGCAGGCATATCTCATTGAATCCTCCAACAACCCTGTGAGATGCTGTAGTTATCCCCATCTTATGGATGAGGAAACCGTGTGCAAGGATGTAAAGTAACTTTCCACACAGCCAATCAGGCACTGTGACCCACTCAACTCTAGGGTGCCTTTAGTGGTGCAATGAGATGGCCAGACATGTTAGAGGAGGAGAATGGGGACTGGAAAGCTGGTGAGGAGCTCAAGAAAGCCACGGCAAGGCCTGTCCCCCAGTGCTGACCATGGAGGTGGGAGGAGGACACACTGAAGACCCTCTCTGAGGATCTGGAGGCTCGTTAGATCTTTCTTGAGCACTGCAGAGAAACCTTGGTCGAGACAGAAGAATCCACATCCTCTCTGCACTTCTTCTCTGCTCTCCCCCCTCCCTCTCCAGCTCGCCCAGAGGGATGAGGGATGCACGGAGGGCTGGCAGTGTGGAGTCTGCTCTGGGTGGCAGGCCAAGTGCCACATCCCCACTCCTTCCTCCAAGGGCTCCCCCAGGTAACAGGGCACTTATCCTGTATCAGAGGCTAGGAACTGGCAGCCTTCTGGTCAAATGTGGCCTGTGAAAAGGCTTGGTTCGGTCTGTACAGTATTTTAAAAAAATTTCATCAACTTTTCAAAGATCGATCGATCTATCTGTCTATCTACCTATCTATCTATGTATCTATCTATCTGTCTCTATCATATCTATCTATCTATCTATCTATCTATCATCTATCTGTCATCTTTATCTATCATCTGTCATCTATCTATCATGTATATCTATCCATTCATCCATTTATTTTAACACTTCTACAGCATTTACTATGTGATGAGCGCTTTTCTGAGAGCTTTAGAAATATTAATTCATCTAATGTTACTAAAATAAATCCAGATTCATGGCTTCTCCTAAAGACGAGAACCTCAAACACATCCCCACGAGGCAACATCGTTGTGCAGCAGAGTTGCTGCTGCCCCTTTGGCCACCCCTTTTGGCCAGGTGATCCTCAGAATATTTACAGTAGTGTGGCAGGGGCATAGACAACAGCAGGGATGTGGGTTAGAAACCGCTGATGGTCTTTTCTGTTGTCTTTACCAGGGAACTTTGGTGGCCCCTGCAGGTGTCCAGGTCTGGGAGCCCCTGGGATGTGTGAGATGTGTCCGGTGACAGAGGCAAGCACCAGGAGGAGTGGTGAGCTATTATTAGGAAGCGGGACGGGGCAGTTTTGAAATGGAGGCGATGCCCAAGCTGGGATTTGAATGATGACTAAGGACAAACCAGGTTGGGAAGGCAATTCTGCTAGAGACACAGCCAGAGAGGGAGAGGACGTGAGAGAGCGTGGGCAGGGTGGGAGCATGGAGCAGAGGGAGAGACGTGTGAGACGAGCCGGGATCGTTCGGCAGAGCCACACCACGGGGCAGCACTGAATGCCCTGCCCCAGTGATTATAATTTAAGGGGGCCGTGGAAATGGCGGGGGTGGGAGCATTGAAGGGCCTTCAACCAGGCGGTGCCAAGGCCCAGGTTTGAGTGCTAAAGATATTGCTGCAGGCCAGGGCAGAGGATGAACATAGAGTGTGCAGGAGACTGGAAGCAACTGTAATACTGGGGAGTGGGGAGACTTCAAGAGCCCCAGGGAACTTCCAGTCGCTCTGGAGACCCAGGGCTCCTCCCCACGAGGGCCCCGCTCTGCAGAGCTCTGGAGCCAGGCAGCTTTCAGGTCCTCTCCAGGCTCCCCCTCTGTAGTGGACTAGATGGTCATGCGGGAACGTTCCCTCCCACTCCACCTCGATTCCATGGTAGGGAGATTTACTCACTCCAACCATGGCTTGGCCGTGGGATGCACTTTGGCTGATGGTGTGTTTGTAGGCCAGGTGCTCAGGAACTTGAGGTGCACTTCTGCTGCTGGGCTTGCCCTCGTGTGTCCCTGTCATTTCCACACAAAGCCTGCTGGTCCCAAGAGAGGATGAGAGGCTCGTGGAGTGAAGCCCAACCGCTCTAGCAGAGCCCATCCTGGATTCACTGGCCTACAGACTCGTGAGCTAAATGAATGTTTACTGTCATATGCTGAGAGATCTTTGTGGATGTTTGTTATGCAGCACTACTGTGGCCATCGCCAGCTGATACAGCTCTCACCAGCTGTGTGTCTTGGGCAGGCAGGGCTGGCTTCCTTCAGCGAGACCCCGAGGAGAAGGCAGGGCTTGGTAGAGCTCATGGAAAGCCTGGGGTGAGCCTAGGGAAGGCTCTGAGAATTCCTTCTGCCTCCATATCCTGTCCTGCACTCACTGGAGGTAGGACACCTCCAGGAGGAATATTCTCACTTCTAAGGGATAAAAGAAGCCACAGGCCATGGTAGAAAAGGCGCAGGTGGGATGGTGAGGCTGTGGGGAGCCAGCCCCCTCAGTATTGTTGGTGGGAGCTTGATTGAGCCACGCCTCTTGGGGGCCTATTGGACAGCACGTATGCCCCATGTCCAGAGGTACACTCGTAAGCATGCTAAACACATGTGCACACACACATAGCACCAACAAAGCCCACGTGCACATGTGTACAGGAAAACATTGTCAGATGATCAACGTATTGCTGTTTAAACAGCTAAAAATTAGAAAGGATTCAAATGCCCATGGGTGGGAGGACAGCTAAATGAACTGTGCGGTACCCGTCGCCTGGAACACTCTCTGGAGGTTACAAAGAGTGAAGGAGGCCTCTACGTCCTAATGTGGTTGAACCTTGAGACAAAAGATTGAGCTCAGTGCCTTAGGCGCAGTATAATTTTTATGTTTAAAACCAAACAAAACTAAACAGAACGTCGCACAGCAAACTGGGTACAGTGGGTGCCCCGGGGGAAATTGCTAGGGGAAAAGATGGGGAGAGGTGGCCAAGGAAAATCAGGCTTTCTCTGTAATGTCGCAATTTTGAAAAGAGGCTGTATCTATATATCACTTAATCTTTAAGAATTAATTTTATAGTATGAATGATAAAGAAAAGACCTGGATTTGGAGTGAAGCAGCTCTGGGTTGGAACCCCAGCTAGGTCACTTACTTGAGTTTTCAACTTTGGGTCGTCGTGTCCCTCTTCAGGCCCCAGTGTGGATGTCACGTTTACCTGGTAGGGCCGCCCAGGGGAAGAAATGAGCCAGTGCCCATGGAGAGGCCGACACAACGTCTGGGTGCACTGAGGGGCTCATAAATGTCAGTTGAAAGTGAAGGACAGGTTTATCTGGAGTCACACGGCCCAGGCAGCATGTCCCGCTGGGGCCCTATTTTCTTGGGAATCCAGCCAGGCCCCCTGGACTCTTGAGAGCCTTGGCAATGCCAAGTGAGGGCTGTAGTGCAGCCAGGCTGGAGCTCCGGCTGGCACGGGGGCATCTCGGGGTGTGGGAAGCATGTCCGCTGCGTGACCCTGAACTGGGAAGCCAGAGACATGGTGCCAACATCTGTAATGACCTCCAAAATCAGGAATTCTGAGCCCCTGAGGGCAGGGTGAAGGAGGACTTCTTCTAGTGACCCTGCAAGCTGTTGGTGATGGTTGAGAGCTTCTGAGTTATCACCGGAATGCTTGGAATTCTGGTGGGATTTTGGAAATCTGGTGGGAGATGTGTGTCCTCGGCTATCATTTCCTCCTTGAGTGACCTGGAAAGAGCCCCCTCAAATGGACACTGAAGATAAACTCTCCCAACACGCTCCAGATGGAGTTGAGTCAGCAAAGTGTGAACAGCTGGCTACTTGGCTGAGATGGCATTCCAATGGGATTTCCTCAATCCAGGCTACTGAGCACTCCCCACCACCCACCACACTTCTAACCTGAGTTTAAATGCAGCGTGGGCCAGCGTGCACCGGGTCCAGTGAATACCAGGAACGTTTCCCTTTAGAACTTGCAGGCTGCCATGGCACACGTCCTCCCACACTCCACACACTACCCCTTCCTCCTGGCCTTGGCGACCCCAGCACTTGTTCCCATGTCCCATCCCTTCCCTGATTCCCTGGTAATATTTAGGGACAAGGCCATCTCTTGGGCGAGGAAAGGAAGGACTGATTCCTTTGGGTTCCCAGCATGCAGCCCGACGTCTGCAGCAGAGTTCGGGTGGATCCTAATAAACTGTGACTGTGGGTCCCCCCGGGAGCAGGGCTGCTCACGCTCACTGTGCCTCCGCCCTGCTCCCCCAGTTCATCTTCCAAACTGGAGTCTGAATGATCTTTTCATAACACAGACTTCCTGATCCTGATGAAGACCGTCCAAAGCCTTCCCTTCATCACAGGTTGAGACAATGGTCCTTAATGCAGCTCTCTCTGGGGCCCACTCTGCTCCAGGACTCCCCGCGGCAGCCCCTTGCAGCCTCCCTGCCTCCTCTCTCTTCTCCCAGCCCTCCCCACCTTGCCTACGTAGCAATAATGGCTTTGCTTCTCTTCCGCTTCCCACGGGTGGAATCTAAACCTGTTGGAACGGGAGTCTGGAAATTGTGGCTCCCAGGCTTCCAGCCCTGGCTGGTTGCCTATAAAGCACCCCAATATTCATTGCACCCACGGTTATAGCCCAGGGGACATTTCCCTGTCATTTCTTTCCATCTACACAGAACTGCTGAACATCACCTACTGACTCAATCTTCCACTTCATCTTTCCCAAGTCTCCCTTAACACAGCTTTGTCTTTTCTGCCCTGAAATATATTTAAACCTGTTTCAGGCAGATCAGCTCCCATAAGCTCTGCTTGCGATGACTCACAGTCTCTTCTCCGCTTCCTGTGGAAATTCACCACATATGTTTTTACGGGTTCTGCAGCGAGGCCAGAAGTTCAGAACACCACAGTCTCCTACAGCCTCCTCCTCCCAGCCAGGGGACATACTGCGGTTATCAAAATGTGTCGTTGACTCCGGCCAGCTCCCTCCCTTCATTTTCCAAACCCTTTCCTTGGTGCCTTTGCGATCATTCCTTGTACGGAATCCATGAATGTTTTCTTGACCTGGTTTCTCACTTGTGCCTCACCCACCTACTCTCTATTGCAGAATTCCTTGATTGACGAGTTTTCCATTTTTAAGCTGTCTTTTTCCCCCATTTAAAAAAAGGCATGTCTGAACACGACACCTTCAGAAACATTCCATTCCGCAAACACGTGCTGAGCATCTGCCATGCACCTGGCTCGCCAGATGAGCAGGATGAAGGCCTGGTCCTTTTTGTCAGCCCATCCCTCATGTCTAACATGGTGTTTTAAGATGAAACTTAGTTTCCTGAAAACTCCTTTACTTTTTAAGGTAATTTCCAAGTTGTCCTTTACCCCAGCATTTTGTCATAACTTTTTCTAAATCAAGACGTACCGTATGATGAAGTTTGGGAAGTATTCCCTCACCAGGGAGTTAAAAATAAAACCGTGAGGCAGCATCTGTTTCGATAGCTTTATTGGAACATCATGAGAACATGGATTTGGGGGCCCACTGCAGATGCTCCTCTCTAGACAGCATGCACCCCACTTCTGCAGCCAGCAGAGGCTCAGGCCTCTGGAAGGGTGGGGGCAGCTCAGAGTCAGAGTTGAAGGAGCCCCATGCAGTGGCAGGTGGTGAGTGGGCACCTTGACCTCAGCCCTGATCAGCTGAGCCTGTGATCAGCCAGACCAGTCTTAGGGCTCCATGGCTTAGAGGCCCGCCTGGCTCAGACTCCTGGGAAAAATTCCCAAGATGGGATTCTGGGGCTTCCGGAAGAAAGCCAGCTGGGGGCCACTGGGGCAAATCATGCCTTCAGGGGCAGTGGCAGATAAACTGCTTAAAGCTCCTACTATGTGTCAAACACTCTTCTAGGGGCTAGACATACAATGATCAACAGAAACAGCCAAGACCCACGACCTCCTGAGTGGGGCAGACAGATAGGGCTCGGGGAATCACACGTACGATTGTAAATTACAACCACGCCAGTGGCTTCCAAGGTCACTTCTGGGATGAGTGTTGGGGGCCTGGTCTACTAGGAAGAGTCAAGGAAGATTCCTCAAGAAAGTGCTGTTTCAGCTTAAATCTCGTGGCTGAAAGGTCGGGAAGAGCATTTCAAGTCATGGAAACAGCTCTGGGCATGGCCTGGCGGCTGGAAGGAGCAGTGAGATAAACGAACCAAAAGGAGAAGGCCAGGAGGGCTGCGGTGAAGAGACAGAGGGCAGTGTGGGGCAGGCGGGACACGTCGGGTGAAAGATGTTTTCCTCCAAATGTGTGACATGATGGGGTTTGCATTCTGCACAGCCCACTGTGCCTGTGGGCTGGAGAGTGGACTGTAGGAAAGCAAGTGGGGAGTGCAGAGAGCTGTCAGGAAGCTGTCTCAATTATCCCCACAGTGGGGATGCCAGTGGGACCGCGTGATGACAGGGCAGGTGGAGAGCATCAAGCAGACAGTGGATACATGTGGGAGGACTCGAGAGGATTGACCATGAGGAGTCGGGAAAAGGGAGGTGCCAAGACCCTCAGCCTTTGAGGCCAATGGCAGGGCCTCTGTCTGAGAGGGGACCCCTGGGAGAGGAGCAGTGCAGGGACAAGATCAAGGTGCAGCTGTGGACATGCTGAAGGTGAGACGCCTTTGAAACACCCACTGGAGGGGCCATCTGGGCAGCAGTGGGTAGAAAGCTCCCAGAAGGAGCCGGGGCTGTAGGACGAATCTGAGAGGAATCTCCTCAGAGGTAAATTCCATGGTGACTTGAGTTACAAGGGTGCAGACGAGGCCATGGAGGGAGAAAAATCTCCACGAGAAGAGAAGGCTCAGGACTGAGCCTCAGGGAAGGACCACATCTGATGGCCAGGGAGAGGACAGTGAACTGCCAGGGGGACTGGAAAGGCATAGGTGGGCAGGGAGGGGACACCAGGAGGGGGTCTTGGAACCAAGGGAAGAGTGGGCTCATGGAGGAGCAATGGCCAGAGAGGACTGTCCCTTGACACTGTCATCACTCTGGGGCTGTCACCACCCCCACCTCCTTGGGTCTCTTCAACCACCCTGTCAATAGGAAAGGTAGCCTACCCACTTGGAAGAGAAATAAAGAGCTGCTCAGAGGGGTCCCCTGACATGCCCAAGGTCATGCATCCAGCAGAGGGCACTGTGGGGCCAACTCCCCCACTCAGGTCTGTTGTGCCCCCAACCTCCACCTCTCCTCCCTGTCACGGGGCACTTTCCCCAGCAAGTCCACGCCATGCCACTTGCTGCTGACAAAAAGCACCAGAGAGGGTCAGGACTGCAGCATGAAGGGCCCCGGGCTCCGGGCCTGAGCCTCGCTAGGAGGAGGGAAGGCTGAGTCAAGGAAGCATCTTGACTTCCCTCCTGAGAGGCAGTGAAGTGTCCTGTCAAGAGCGTGGGCTGGCGGCCTGGCTCCTCACCCATCCTCCCACCCGTTCATTTATTCATTCAACAACTATTTTCCGAGCATCTTCTATGAGCCTGGCACACGTTGTAGCGAGTGGCCTTGGGCAGGCCCCATACTTCTCTGAGCCTCAGCTTCCCCATCTGTGGAGTGGGGACAGTGACCCTTACTGCAAACGGTGTCATAAGGGTTCCGTGAGTCAGGCAGGTGAGGACCTCGCACAGGGCAGGTGCTCATTAAAGGCTTGTTTACTTCCTTCCCGTTCCCTTCTCTCTCCTGGCCGTCATCCTGCAGAGCCCACGGGGCAGTGAGAGGCTAACACTTTATTGGCAACACCCTCTGCTCAGAAGGCAGCGTGCTCCAGCACGTACACATCTGTGCACACACGTGCACGCATTCCCGAACGTCCCGCCACCCCTGCTCATGACTCAGGGCCAGCACCAATGTGAGCTTTGAACCCATGGGATTCAGCGGACCTGGACCCAGGGGGTCCTGAACATCTGTCTGGGAACGCCGAGCACAGAAGGCTGCTCTGTCTTGGGCCCGAGGACCCTGGCACCCCACTGTGTGCTCTGGGAGTCCCCAGACTCAGCCTCAGCTGTGACTTTGGGGGGGCTGCTGGCTCCTTAGTGGCTCCAGGAGTCAAATCTTGGTGGCCAGGAACAGTATCTTCAGCGTCCTGAGGCTGGGTCTAGACAGCCTCGGAGGGCAGTGTCCTCACCGCTTCCTGGGGCGGTGTCCTCAGTGGCTCCTCAAACAGTGGCTCCCCCGGCTGCTCCTCCGAGGGGCCCCCCACATGTCTCTGGAGGAACCTAAGCCCCCACAGGCTCTTGCAGCAGCTCAGAAGGTTGCTGGAGCACATGGTGCAGGAGAGTGCTGGCTTCCTGCGGAGACACAAGCACAGATCAGGGCTGAGGTGACCACTGAGCAAGGCCAGGGGGCAGGGCCTAGCCACTGGCTTTTGCTTCTTTCAAGCCAGGCCCTGGGAAGGCTGGGGTGGGAGGGGGCAGGAAACCTCCCCTGTGCTATAGAGACTTCTTCCCTCAACCCACAGCGGGAGCATCCGGGAGAGTCGCTCTCAAATCCCAAGTCAGCTTCTAACATGCTGTGCACCCTTGGTCAAGTTACTTAACCCCTCTTGACCTCAAATGGAAGTAAAAATAACCATCTTTCCAATTCTCGAAAGGGTTAAGTGCTATAAAAATATTTCTAAAAGTATCCCACACATTGCCTGGCTCACAGCAGGGGCCCACCACATGTTTGCTATTTCTGAATCTTAATGAAATGATGCCTGAGCATCTACAGCAGGCCTTGCATGAGTTGGGGGAAGGCTGGGAGAAGACGACACAGAGATTTACTCAGCCTTGCATTAAAACCAGCTGTGAACACATCTATCTCTCCACTAGATGTGTGCTCCTCGAAGGCAAGGTGCCTGCCTTTCAAGGCCCTGCAACTGTGGCTGCACGCAGTAGGTCCCCAGTCAGTGAGTGTTGAGTCAATCTGATTGAAGGTCGCTGAAGGGGAGTGAGCCAAACACTTGGCAGGGAAGTGTTAAGCAATGTATACATTTTCAGAAGAAAGAGGATTTGCTCACTTCTGGGCATACAGACGTCCTCTCCCTGCCGCCTGCTAGGCCGTGGGTGTAGATCGCTTTCTCTTTCACTACTTCCCGGGAGGAGGAATTCCTTTGTCACTTTTCTTTCAAGCCTCGTGAGGTCAAAGGGGAAGGGTCGGCGTGGTGTCTCCACATGCCAGCACCTGGCACCTGCACATCTCCGCTTACTGCAGAGACAGAGCGGAGGCTGGGTTCAGTGCCTCTACCAGGCAACTAGCTCTGATCTGTGTCATTTATCTAGCTCACCAGTCTGTGCCTTTCCCACATGAGACGCTGCACTTCCATTTATGGCGATGAGGTAAAGTTTTCTTATACATGCATTTCAGTGAAAACAGTGAATTGGTGTAGAGATTTAAGTGCACATAATGCTGGTGGGAGAGGACTGCGGGCTGGATGGGGAAGCGATTTGCAAGCACCTGTGATTGGGGGAGTCCCCGGCCCATCCAGCTCACACTACGCCCAACACAGGGAAGCCGAGCTTTGCCTGGGTCCCCAGAGACAGTGTGATGGACCTGCGGCCCCAGGGCAGGACGAAATCCGGCTTCGGCAATGTCTGAGGCCACGAAGGCTACCTACTTTCTTGCTTCCCTCTTAGGCTGGAATGGTAGCTTTCCTCGTCCAGTCTCAACCTGGGAGCCACCCACGGCTTGTCCTGAGACCACTGCAATTCCTCTGGATGTGCCATGAAACTCCTGCCTGGCCTCAGCTCTAGCTGTCACCCGTTAAGGTCATCTGGCCACCAGAGGAATCCAGTTCACTGCTCCTTCCCCCTTCCACACAGGGAGAGAAAAGAGCATCTTGCTTCCCTTTAGAATCTATCAGACGGGAGCCGTGGATTCAGACACCTGACTTTGAAAGGCTTTGGGAGTAAGGACACAGCCAACAGCCGTGGCCAAACTCACACGCCCCTCAACGCGCGGTATGGTCCAGCTCAGCCTTTGCTGGGGCCCTGCGTGGCCCAAGCTCTCCCTGTAGGCCTGGCCAGCCCCTCCCTCCGCAGAACACCTGCGCTCACCTGGACCTCAAGGTCACACCCTTCAGAGGAACTTCAGAGGCTCCAGACCTGCTCTGCGCCAGCACGGCACATATTTGCCAAGCAGGCAGATAGCCGCTGTGGATTAACATTCCAGACGCAGCCTGCAGCTCCGATACAGTGACTTTCACTGAAATTGCTGACAGGAAGCTAGGTCTGGGCTAAGAAATAACCATCTCTCTTCTTCCAAATGGCTTAAAAATCACTTAAGATAGTATTATTAGGAGAGTATCACGTTCACGGTAAAAAATTCAGAGCGTAGAGATTAACAAAATGAAGAAAATAAACATCTTAGTAACTCCTCTACTCAGAGCTGTTACATGTCTATTCCATCCTGAAAGATTTTAAAATGAAATACGTCATACATCCAAAGAGACTACATAAAAAACACATACGCAGGGTTTCAAGAACAATACGGAATATTAAAATCGACACGAGAGCGATCACCTCTCAGGTTAAGAAACAGGACTTCCTCAGCGCCTGACTTGTTTCAGCAAATATTTTTGTATCCCGAAATGATATATTGTGTTGTTTTGCCAGCATTTTACTTGGAAATGGAATCATGTTTTATGATTTTTTCTGTAGCTACCCTTTTTTTGGTTAACATTACATTTTTGAGATTAAACTGTGCTGATCGTATACCTGTAGTTTATTTTCACTGTTACAAAGCATTCACTGTGTGAATCACTCCCATTTGTGCATCCACTCCCCCGCTGATGGACATGGGAGTTGTCTCTCATTTTTTATGGTTTCCCTTCTCGGGCTACTTTTGAATCGACACTATGATGTGGCCTCATCTGATGAATTGGAGAGTTTCCCTTTTCCTTTCCCCTGATAGAGTGTGTGCAGGACTGCAGCGATCTCTTCCTTGCGGGTCTGGGAGAAGTCCTTTGCAAAACCAAGTACTACTGATGTTTCATCTATTTTATTTATTTTTAATGATCATAGGACCATTCAGATTTTCTATTTCTTCCCAAGTCGGTTTTGGCAAGTTCTGTTTTGCTAGGAAATCATTCACTGCATCTGAGTTTCCCCTGTTTGAGGCATAAAATTGATCGCAATGTTCTTATTAACTTTATTAATCTCTGCAATGTATAATAGGATCTAACTTTTATTCTTAATATTGTTTACGACGTTAATGATTAACTTCTCCTTGTAGTTCTGTCCATTTTACTTGACCTATAAGTTAGTTTATGGTTACATACAAGTTTAGAATTATCATTCTGGTGAACTGAACCTTTTTTCAAAATATGGTGACCATCTTTATCTTTAGTAACACTTTTTGCTTAAAGTTCACCTTGTCTGATATCAGTGTAGCTACTCAGATTTCCTTGGCTTAGTATTTGCCTAGTATATCTTATTTTTCCTTCCTTACACTTTCAACGTCTTTGTTTCCTTAAGTCTATCTCTTGTAAAAACATTTGTTCGAATTTAAAAAGTCAAATCTGACAATCTTCATTTTTTTTAATTGGCCAGTTTGTTCCATTTACACGGACTCTGATTACTGATATATTTTGACTAAGTTTTTCAATGTGATTTCATGTTTTATATTTGTCCCACCTTTTCTAAAATTCCTGCCTTTTCTTGCTTTGTTTTAAACTGCCCTTTTTTTCTCATTCTCTTTCCTCCTCACCATATGGAATTTCTACCCTCTTATGAAAAATGTTGTCATGCATATTTACCTTGACGAGGTCTAGGGGCATGGAGGCCTGCTCCTGTGCTGAGTTGCCTTTCATGCCAGTGTGAGTTAGGGTGCAACACGAAGCTGGATTCCCATACTGTGTAGACTCTATCACATTACACATGCCCACAGATACTAGGAGGTCTAACATCCTTGACCCCTTTCACGGCCCCATGGCCCATCTTCGCCCTGAGCCTTGGAGGGAGGGCATGTTAATGGGGTTTTAGGAGAGCACGTAGTACAGCGTCTGCCACCCAGCAAGTGCTTATGGTGAACACCTGTCCTTTTCATCTTCCCGTCCCCAGCTCCCCTTCTCTTGGTAACAGCACCTTGATTCTTTGGGATCCAACCCTCCTTCTCTTTGTCCATGTGGGTCAGGTGGGTTGACCTCTTACTCTGTGCCCTGGCTCCAGGTCTCAGGGTACTGGACACAAGACCAAGTCCAGCCAATGAAACTCCAGCCTGAAACTTTTTGTTGAAACAGTAGGAAAGGGACATATTTTGCACTGGGGCTGCTAGGGTGAGATGTAAGCTGCTGAGACGGTGAGATGGTGGAGCTGCCGGTGGCACTCTGGGAGACTGACTGAGAGTGAGGTCAACACAGTGTGAAACTGCGTTGAAAGCTGGAGAAAGACAAATTTCTGATGACTTTTGAGCATTTGGATCCAGCATGCTTGAAGCTACTCCTGGTCTCTTCATTCTATGGGCCAATTCCTTACCTCCACCCATCCCAGCCTCTTTGAACTGGGTTTCTGCTGTGGGCAGCTGACAGTGTCCTGATGGGTAATATTCCTAAGTAAACGTTCTTTTGATCCGAACCTCATCTTTCCACATTGAGGGTGTTATAACACGTTCAGCCACCAAGGGTCAGGACCCAGTTTCAGTGCTAGTCTGTCAGAAGCCCTGCTCAGGTCCTCTCTGAATATCAGTTTTCTCATCCGTGAAATAAATTAATAACAGCAACCTCACAGGACTGTTGTAAGGACTACAGATAATGAATGTCAGTGCCCTTTTGCATTATCCTCTACTGCTTATAGTACAAATTATCACACAGAACAGCTACACGCACATGTTAACTCTGCTATTTCTTATATCCATCCCTTTGCACACGTTGCTTCCATTGCTTGAAAATCCTTTGTTTTCTTCTTTGCTGTTCAACTTCTTCTGTTTCAAGATTCTGTTCAGGCATCACCTCCTCTGGGAAGCTGTCTCTGAGGTCTCCCAGGTTTACTGATTCCTGCTGGCCCCTACGGCCCCTCTGCTGAGGGACTCACCTCCTTGAATGAAGCATCAGTTTATCCGTCTATCTTCCAGACTAAAAGCAGCCCTTGGATCTTTCATCTTCTACTCCACTGTCCAAGTTTATAGTAGATGTTCAATTATGTGTGTGAACTAACGAATGAAAACCCTAACAGACCTCAGTTCAGACAGCAGTTCTCCGATCTCCTGACTTTGCCAGTTCACAGATGGACAGAAGCAGAAGCACTTCTCCTGGCTCCCTGGCAGCCTTCGCCCCAATGTGCCGTGTCTCATGCCGGCTTTCTTTCTCTATCTACCTTCCCACTCTGCTAGCCTGGAAGAGCCTCGTGGGCAGGGGCCCAGGAGAGACAAGGAGGGACATTTCCCATGTCAGCCAACACCTTCTGGGCACCAGCCGTGTGCCAGGATAACGGGGAGAAAGTGTGAGATGTGGAACCAGGAGTCCTGGGTTCGGCCTGAGCCTTCTTCATTCCCCTGCCGTCGGGTCTCAGACAACTTCATCTCCTCTCTCAAGTCGCTCTCCTCATCTGTAAAATGGGCACAATTCCAGTGAAGGGCTGTTGAAGCCGTGAGACGAGATGGGAGAAGTGAAATGTTTTGAAATTCTAAGAAATTCTCCTCCTCCTCTGTTTCCTGCGCTGGGTACGGGAGAAGCTGCTTTGCCCCCCGAGGGTCACCAAGGACTGCTGGTTGAGGGACTGTGTTGAGGGTCTGGACCGATCCCTGGACGCAGGCCCTCGCCCTCCTCCAACAACACAGGAGAACCGCCAAACCCGAGGGTCAGTTTCACCGACATCCGGGGAACTGGGTCACCAGGAAGTCTCCTCTCCTGTATGAGGAAATGGAAGCGGAGGCTACCAGAAAGGGGAAATGGCTTTCCCGTCCTGGGAGCCAGCCACAACCCACCAGGGGACATCCTCCGGGCCTTGAGCTTTGGCCAAAATCAGCGGGAACCTTCTTCTCCAGGCCAGATTAATTTCTGGTTGTCCTAAAATCAGCTACAAGGTGGACATTTCAGGACACCGAGTCACCCAAGAGCCAATCAGAGTGTTTTCTTCAGATGCCTTTGTTTCCTACCACAAACCAGTAGAACCCAATAGGCTGAAACGACCAAACTTCAGCCCGCTGCTCAGCAAAGAAATGACTTTTTCACGGCCTCTCATAATTTTCTGGAAGTAAACACAAAGGTCTGCCTGCGCCAGCACCTGTTTTGAAGGGAGGAGGCCAGGGCAGGACGACGGGCAGGGACGGCACCCCATCGCAAGGCCATGGGGGAGCCCTCTTTCTGTCCTTCAGGAGCAGCGTCAGGTGCACGCAGGGCAGGCTTCCTGCAGGAGCTGTGCAAACACCCTGTGTTCACTTTCACACCAAATAAGGTGACATTTATCCAAGAAAGGCACCCCCAGAGCTCCCTGGGACTTAGCTGAGATCAATAGGTAACAGCCACAAAACCTTGAATCCCCTTTTGTTTTTCCCATGACGAGGGAAATAGATGCTGAGGGTCAGGGAGCTTCAGGCTCCTACAAGGGTTATGATGAGGGACTTCCCAGGGCACGATCCCTGAACACTGGCGGGTCACAGCCTGTGACCAGCCTGGGAGGTCATCAAGGGAGGGGTTGCCTGTGACTTTAGCAGTCCGGTGGGGCCCGGCACAGAGCTGGCATCTGTGAATGAATCAATGATTGACAAAAACTAGCATTTACTGAGTGCTCACATGCTAGCTCCCGACGGGGTATTTTGCATACTTTTTCTAGTTAACCCTCTCAGTGGCTATAGGACAAGTATGGCTGTCCCCATTTCACAGACCAGGAAACTGAGGCTCCGGAGGGTAAGTGATGCCCCGGGGTCACTCAGTAGCAAAGCCCAAATTTGAACCCACAGCTGTCAACTCCCAAGTGCCCTCTCTTCCCACTGTGGCATGTGCCTTCCTGAGGACCAGACCAAGTGACTCGACAGAACGGGACCCACAGGTAAGATGAGAGATGCGGACGATTAGGGCAGGTCACAGGTCTCAAGTAACTCATGAGTGTGAGTCGGTGTGTGGTATGTGTGTGCAAACACACGTGTGGGTATTGTGCACACAAGAGCGTGAGTGTGTGCCAGTGCCTGAGTGTGCGTGGGCATGCACGGGCAGGATTCTGTGGCACAGAAGCCATTTTTGGTCCTGGGGAGCAGGGGAGGCTCCACGGAGCAGGTGGCATTAGAGTTGGGTCTGGGCGATGAGTGGGGCACTGGGGAGGGGAGGCTTCCTCAGGCCGAGGGGCAGCGAGCTGTGGGCTGTGCTCTGAGAACACATGATCTAGTCCAGCTGGAGAAGAAGGTGCCAGGGACATAGCGGGAGAGGAGACAGGAAGGGACACAGCAGCCAGAACGGTTGGGTCATGGTGGAGGAGTCTGCGTGTGACCTGGCAGGTCCTGGAGTGCTGCCGAGGGCTGGGGGCAGAGGAGTCAGGAACCGACCAGGGCGCGGTCTCAGCTGGTGGCCTGGCCTGGCCCTTCTCTAGGAACTTAGGACTACATGGGTCAGTGCGATTGCAGCTGCCTGTGCACTGAGACCCCCTGGGCGGGTGGGAAGGAGGGTGCCCCTCTGGCGAGGAGCATGCACCCAGCACCCGGGAGCCCAGGCTGCAGGCATGGGTCTGGCAGTTTTCATGGGTGTCTTCCTTAAGGCCCTCGGCCAACAGTCACAGCAAACGCTCATTGTGTGCTTGGCCTGCCAGGTGGGCACCGCCACCCTTATCTCTACAGATGAGGGGCATAGCCCTCCAGGGAGTTAAGTGACCTGACCAAGGTCACACAACTAGTAGGTAGAGGAACCAGGCTCTGTGCCACGTCTGCTATGTCCAAAGCCTGTGCTCTGAGCCCTAAGAGCAACTCAATGACAGTCACCACGTGCTGAGCTCCTCCTGAACGCTGGGCCCGACTTGAAACATTTTGTAAGTATTAGCTCAGTTAATCCACACACCAACCCCATGGGGTAGGTACTGTTATTTTCCCCATTTGATGGAGGAGGAAACTAAGGCACAGAGAGGTTAGGAAACTTGCCCAAGGTCACAGCCAGCCAGGGGAGCTGGGTATGTTACAGCACGTTGGGCTCGTTGCCTGAAGGAGACGTGGAGGCATGGGGAGCCTGGCCTCCAATGGACCCCTCCCCTGCCTCCATGTCTCCAGCTCCTACTGCTCACGGCCAGGCATCAACACCACTTTCACAACATCCATGTTGTGACATGTGTGACATGTGTTGTGATGTGTAACATAGTCCTTATAGCCTTATTGCTAAGAGATGAGCAAGTCTAGGCCGAAAGAGCTTTAGTCACTTGCCTAGGAACTCACAGCAAGTAAGTGCAGAGCCTCGAGAGAGCCCAGCGTGGCCCGACCTCAAAGCTCGCCATGCCCCCACCCCCATACACAGGGGATTTGGGTCACGCTCAGATCTCCCCAGTCCCGGCCTTGTGTTCCCCCTGCCCCGCTGCTCGAACCCTCCAGGAGCCCCCATCTGAGAGTGCTATGTTTTCTGACAATGAAGGAACCCCAAAGACCCTGCACACTCTCGCCAGCGGATGCTCACGGGAAAAGAACCCACAGGGCCGAGGCACCTCTCAGTCACTTCGTATCACTCATTCCATCCCACCCTTGAGCGGCAGGTGAAGAGTCAGGCCCGTTTCATAGACGGTGGACTGAGGCTCGGGTCCTCCAGGACCCTGGGGCGCCGCATCTCGGGCTCAGCCCCCTGCAGCACCATTCTGGTCTCTGATGCAGACTTATCGGCTCTCTGGTCTCTGAACGGCTCAGGTCTTGGACGGGGACAGGGTCTCCCCTCTGACAGCCCCTCCTCAGTCCTCAGTCCCTTCACAGACTCTTCTCCTCTCCTCCCTGGCCCCTCTGCCCATCCTTATGCGCTGGTGGCCCCTCCTCCTTGCCGTCTATACCCTCTGCCCTCGTCGGTCCCCTCACAACACTCCCCAGGAGCCTCCCCCTACGCGGCCTCGAGGAAGCGACAGCTCTGACGTGGCTGGTGGCAGGGAAGCCGTGCAGCCTGCCTGGAAGACAATTTGGCCAAGTATTACAACAGGCCCAACATCCCTCCCCTCTGACTGGTAATTGTTTCTAGAAATTCAGTTTCTAGGGAAATAATCTGAAAGACAAAATGTTCTCTGCATGGAGATGTTCATCACAGGGTTGCTTATAATAGCAAAAAATGTGGAGACAACAAAGGACAACAATCAGGACACATTCCAGTCAATCACGAGGCTCCTCATGCACCTGTCCCTGCCAGCAAGCTGCCGTGGCCGGGGTGCAGCGGGCTCTCCACCTGCCGGATGCCAATCTTGGGTCTGCGTATTTATTCCCTCCTCTAACCCTTACACAACCCTGTGAAGTGAGTACTAGCAATGTCTTCATTTTACAGATGAAGAAACTGCAGCATGGGGAGGCCAGGTAAGGTCAGTCAGCTCCTAGGCAGCATCTGCCCCCGCCAGGTTCAGCCACCTTGGAGCAAAATGCTCAGAGTCCCCCTCGCCGGGGAGCTGGGTGTTGAATGCGGGCCACTGTGTAGGTGTGTGCTGCGTCTCGGGGGGTGGGATAGGACATTATTTTAGATGTCAGGGGTTGTGTGGCTTCTCACCCTTGCTTGTCCCCTCGCCAGTGCCGCCCCCGCCATTCTGGCAGCAACTGCAGGTGAGGGCAGAGACCATTTCTTAAGGCCCACAAGGAAAGAGTGGTGGGAGAGGCCAAGGTCCTGTGGGTTTCCAGAGCCTGTGAGAGTAACGCCCCACCACCCCAACAGGAGGCTGAGGGTGAGGTGCCCCGGGCCCCTCCTTTGGGGTCAGAGCTCTGACCTGAGGAGCTCTGGTCATTATAGTGGGGGCCACTGAGGGTGAGTGTGGGGCCTGAAAGCACAGGTCCACGTGCTCCTCTTTCCAGCTGGAAGCTGGGACGAGGGAGGAGCCTCTGCCCACTTGGCAGTGAGGAAGCTTCACATAGCTGCTGTACCCCAAATCCTCTGCTCCCACAGGAGTTACAGGAGGTCCCTAAAATCTCCCTGCACCCACAGTGAACCCCAGCATGTGGCTGGGCCTTGGAGCCTGCCTGCTGGGGGTGCCCCAGAGGGGCTGGGGGCCTGCAGCAGAGCCAAGGCCCATAGGAGGATGTGGCTGGTCCTCAGCAGGGCCAGAGACAGCCCAAGAGCAAGCCAGCTGTGTCCCCCTGGGCCCTGCATGGCGGGCACCATGGATGGAGAAGCTGGCCCAATAGTTCTAGACTGGTCTAGAGGATGCCAGACAGTCTCTGGGAACTTAGCTTGCCCTGGAGGGAAGGAGCTGGGGAGGGGAGAGAATCTTGTATTGGCTGCGTTCAACTTCCAAAGCTACCATGCTTACAGCTGGAAGTGACCGAGCTCCCCTGACCTAGAAAATTGTGTTTCCACCACCGGTGAAATGGTGGCCTGTAGGTGCCCTGAGCAGACTGAAACAAAGAATCTCACAGCTGGGTGGACTCGGGGCTGTGCTCCAAGCTTCTGCCCCAGGCACAGGCATTGATGCCCTTGCTCCTTTCCCAGCTCCTTTCCCCAGCTCTGGGAAGGAGGTGCTATCATGACTAGCCCAGGTTTTCAGATGGGGACAAGAGTTTTAGAGAGGAAAGGACTTGCCCAAGGGCCCCCAGGCCAGCAACACAGGGAGGTCAGCCTTCAGAGCTCTCTCAATAGCCCACCGCGCTAAAGCATGGACTGGCTTCCCACTGCCGGTGAGGGCCCGCCCGCCCCGGCCTCCACACAGGCTGCCCCTTTGCCGGGACCCGCAGCTCCCACCTCTGTCCCTCAGCTTGGGAAATTCCTGTTGTGCTCCAGGAGTCAGCTGAGACGTCACCCCTTCCAGGAGGCTTTCCCTGAGTCCCAGGCGGGGCCCCAGGCCCTCGCTCTCATCACACGTGTTTGTGCCCCTCCCTGCTCATCTGGCGCCTCCCTTATTGGCCCCATCCCCCGACAAACACCTGCTGGGAACGGGCGCCAAGGGGGAGGGAATGAGTCAGCGCTACTGGCAGCCCTAGTATGGGACACACGTGGCCCATGTAGGGACACAAGGTGTGGGCCCTCCTGTGGCCATGATGTTAAGGCCACACCTGCTTATGACAGACAGGAAGGGAGCATGGAGCCGTGACTTCAGGGGTTGCGTAAGACTGCAACAGGAAGGGGCTTGCTCTCTGACTTTCACTGTGAACGTTCCACTTCAACAAAATGTAAGTATTCATAATTATTCTGTGTCTCCCAAGTCGGTGTGGAAAGGGGAAGTTCCCTGAATGTTCCGGGCACTGGGGATAGCCCTGCCACCCACCCATTTCCATCCCTGGGTGACGAGGGTACGTGCTCAGTCCTGGAACTAGAAAGGCCTGAGCCTCGCCCACGGGCCCTCCCCGCACGCTACCACCTTCTGCACGAGAAGCAGGCCCAGTGATGCTTTGTGGAGCCATCAGCCACTTTTTGGCAGTTGGGACAAACTCCCCCACCTACCTCCCCATCTCTGGGCAGAAAGGGAGTGGTCTTCATACTGTAGGAGAGCCTCAGGGGCTGTGGGCACCCCGCAATGCCCAGCGGGTCTCAGGCATGCCCCGTCCCTGTTCCCCGACACTGCCACAAACAGCCCTTAGGGGTTTAATAAACACCAGCGTTGCCCCAAAGCAGAAAGCCCTGTGACTCACCGAGGCTTCTTTAGGAGCGGTGGCAGCCACCAGAAGGTTTAGCTGTCTTTCACAGATAAGGAAACTGGGGCTCAGAGAGGGATGTGATCTTCTCAAGACCACACAGCCAGTCAGTGGCAGAGGCAGAGAGAGACGCAGGTCCCCTGTCTTGTGCCCAGCCTGCACCCCCACCTGCCCCTGGACCCCGCCCTTGAAGCTCAGGTTGTGACAAGGACACATTTCATTGCACTTGCCTCCACACTCGGAGCGATTCATTAGTATCAAAAACATGTTCCGCACCACCCTTGCCAGAAGATTCTTGACACATACAAAGTTGGGGGTTTGGCATAATTCCTCTCCCTTGTTAAGCATTTATGTATAATGAGTGCTGGAGTCACCCCTTGAAACTGTCCAACGCCCCCCACTTTCAGAAGGCGAGGCTCAGGGTCAGGGTCAGGTTGGAGCAATTCAGTGGCACAGCGGGGACACGAGTCCACAAAGCCCGCCCTGAACTCTTCAGCTGCTCCTTTGCAGAGGGGCCATGAGGAGGAAAAAAAAAGAAAAAGAGAAAAGAAAAACTACCACTTACAAGCATCTACTCTGTGCCAGGCGCTTCACGTAAATCGGTGCTAAGCCTCCTCGTCATCCTCATGCGGAGGCATCCTTAGCCCCACTTCGCCGATGAGCTGGCTGAGGCTCAGAGAAGGCAAGCCCAAGGGCGCAGAGCTACACCAGGGGTTGGCAGCCTATAGCCTGGGGACCAAATCCAGCCCCAAACCTGTGTTTGTTGAAATGATTGGAAAAAAAAAATAAATAGAAGAATAACATTTTGTGACTGGTGAGAATAATATGGAATTCACATTTCGGTGTCCATAAATAAAGTCTTACTGGAACACAGCCATCCCCATTCGTTTACGCATCATCTATGGCTGCTTTAGACCCATAACAGCAGCAGGATTCAGTTGCAACAGAGAATGTATGGGCTGCAAAGTCTAAAAATTATTTACTATCTGGCCCTTTGCAGAAAAGGTTTGCGGACCCCTGTCCCATACTGTGCCATCTCCCGCGGGGTCTGGAAGGTCTGCAGGACCTCCCTGTGGCTGCGCAGACTGTTCCCAGCAGAAGGGCATCAGGGCTGACATCCAGACCTTCTGCTTGCAGCCGCGTGTCCTGGGGTTGGGTCCCCTGCAGAAGGGGCCTTCTCCGAATTTGTTCACCTGGAGTGCACTTGTTCTTACGGGGACAAGGTTACCAGCAGTGGTACCCACTCCTCTGCCCATCACCGTCCCTGGGGAGGCAGCCTCACAGCACAGCCCCAGAAGGAGCTAGAAGTGAAGGTGGGGAAAGGGCAGGGGCAGGAGATGAGGAGAAGCCAGAGGGAAGGAAGGGGTGGCTGGGCACAAGCTAGGCTTCCAGCTGGCTTCAAAGGCCAGTCACCAGGGGCGAAATGAGAATTCTCTACCTTTCAAGTGACTCCTGGTGGTGGGGGGTGGGGGGGGGGGCAACGATTTATTCTTCTCGACTTTTGAGGCTATAAAAGGCTTCCCACCTCCTCTCCCTCTGCTCTCCTTCCCCTGACTTCCTCCCTGGGGGTGTGAGGGGGTCTCACTCCCCAAACTCTCTGAAGAGAGAAGATGAAAAGGACTGACTTCTGCTGTGGCCCCCGGGCTCTGCGGTGGTGGTGGCGGCGGCTGCTCGGTGGGGCTGTGTGGCTGTGCCCTGCAGGCCTGAGAGCAGCGGAGCCCCCTCCCCTCGGGCCTGGGGGCGGTGAGCTGGGGGGGACTGGTGGTCCAGGACGCAGCCTCAGGCCTAGAGCTCCCTGCGCAGGACAACAAACGCTTGCTGAAGGAGAATTGGGAGCATGCGTGGAAGGAGGTGGAGAGGAGAAACAGAGGGAAGGAAAGAAAACAAAACCAAATGGAAGAAACAAAGGGAGAAGAGGCAGGAAACGAGGAACGTGGAAAACATTACACCAAGTGAGACAGCCAGGCACAAAAGAGCTGCATTACCTGGAATGTCCAGAACAGGCAATTCTATAGAGACAG